>NC_038243.2:15894749-16213690 GCF_000004515.6 Glycine max
ACCTAATTGGTCCCACTACCATGGAGAAGGGAATGAGGTGAATTAGAAAAGGAAAGAAAACTAGAATCCATGTCTCTATTTCCAAAGTTGGAACCTGAACTCATCTTATCAAATGAAGAAGATGCAAGTGAGTGCAAGAACTCCTCAAACCCCTCATGGTGGCTTACTGCCCCTGGTTTTTTCAAGTCCTCTGGCACCTCAACTTCCCCATCCAAATACCTCACCACTTGCCTCATGCTAGGCCTAGCAGCAGGCACATCATTTGAGCACATCAACCCCAATTTCAGCACCACCATCACCTCCTTCTCATCAAAATGGCCATTTAGTTTTGGGTCCACCACATCAAGTATTCTCCCTTGTTTGTACTTTTCCCACACCCAATCCACTAACACCATCTCTTCCGGCAACGCCTTAGGCTCGATCGGCCTACGCCCGCAAACCACCTCGAGCAAAAGTGCCCCAAATGCAAAAACATCAGAGCTTGTAGTTGCTTTTCCTGTTCTAGGCAATTCAGGTGCCAAATACCCTAATGTACCCACCACTCTTGTGGTGCTTGGGTTGGCACCATGTTCATACAACCTTGCCAATCCAAAATCACCTAGTCTTCCATTCAGCTCAAAATCTAGCAGCACATTACTGGCCTTCACATCTCTATGTATCACCACTTGCTCATAGCCTTCATGAAGATACATAAGAGCTGAAGCAACACCCTTTATGATCTTGAACCTATGCTCCCAATTTAGGATAATCTTTGGCTCATCAAACAAGTACTTATCCAAGCTCCCATTGGCCATGAAATCATACACAAGCAAGAGGTCGCCCTGGCGGCGACACCAGCCGAGCAATTGAACCAAATTCCGGTGGCGAAGCCGGCCTATGCTGGCGATTTCCGACACGAATTCCCTCAGGCCCTGCTTGGATTCGTGTGAAACTCGCTTCACGGCTACTTGGATCTTGGAATTTGGCAATGTTCCTTTGTAAACTCTGCCAAAACCACCCTGCCCAAGTAGCTCCTTGTCCTTGAAACCTCTAGTGGCCTTCTTGAGCTCTTGATAGGAGTATCTATGTGGCCCAATTTCAAGCTCCCACGCTTCAATCACATCAGCGTTTTTTATTTTTCTGTAGAAGTAAATGCCAATAGAGATGGCTAATAAGACAATAACAACAACCGAGACAGAAACCCCAATTATCAAAGATGTTTGTTTCTTCTTTGGCTTTGGAAGCTGTGGGAGAGAAGAGAGATCAAGGGGTGGTGCCGGACCATTGATTTTAAAGCTCCAACCCAAGATGTAATGGGAGCTAGCAAGCAAACCAGTTGATGCAGAGAACCCAACATACATCGTATCATGAAAAACGGGTGAGAGATCCACATTAAAGGTTAAGAGAGGAGTTTTGGGCTTGGATGAATTTGGAGAAAGTGCAACACTTATAAGATTCAATCTAGAATCATAATCAACCCAAGCTAGAATTGGTTTCCCACTTTTGAGAGTGAGACCGACCAAACTAACATTGGCAGAAGTATTGGACTGCATGCTATTGATGTCTATTCCAACATGGTTGTCATTAATGTCCCCAAACTCAAAGTCTTGCACAGTGTCAAACTCAACAGCAAAGATGTGATTAGAGAAGTTACCATTATCACTTGAGTTAAGGAGGCCAAGGTACTGATTTGGTAGAGCCTTGAGATCCTTAGAAGTTGCTATTGTGAAGGCCAAGCCATGGCCACCTAGCTTGGGGTATTCAGGGACAATAGCAAAAGCAAAAGAGGAAGAAAAGGAGAGAGCTTTACCACTTGTGGAGTTCTTTAGTTGAAAAGGTGATGGGTAAAAAGCATGACCTATTGACCTGCTGGATTCATTTGTCAGTTTGAGTATTCCATTGCGCTCTATTGTAGTCACCCCATTCATGGTTAGGTTACTGGCACCTACATCCTTGAATCCAGAATAGAGAACCTGGTCAACTTGGCATGAAACTGGGATCAAAAGGAGCACCAAAAGAGATAAAATTTTCAAAAGGGTAGCCATGTTGAACAAGAAAATAGATGGAAATCAGAAGGACGAGAAGAAGGGATTGAGATATGACAAAGTTGATGGAACTGTTGTAGTGTAAAATGAGATAAGCTCAAGCATAATAGGTTGTTGTTGTTGAATAGAGAAAAAGTTGGTGAGATAGATGTTGAAGGAAGGAAGAGGAGATGGGGTGGCTAAAGAGTAAAGAGGAATGGAATGATATATTATGAAATGAAAAAAGCACACAATAAATGGTTCACATGGGCCAGAAGCCCAGAAGTTATAGAGGAGAGACTGAAAGTACAAGTGTTAATGCAAGAATTCAAAAGTCTACCCTTCCCATAATGGAACAAAAATGCACATGAAGTATTATGAGATAGGACAGGGAACATTCGTCCCTCTCTTACACACTCCTGAATTGAAAGGGAAACAAGTTCAGAGTGACATGTGCCATTTATTTTCGAGGCTTTGCAATTTGGAAAAATATATGATGAATCAACCTACACTCAATTTTTGTGGTCTTTAGGCAGGAGAAAGTGAAAAAAGGATTAATAAAGAAAATAAATATATGATGATAAATTTAGAATATTGAAAATTAAACATCGGGTTTCTTAATATATATCCGATTTAGTAGAAAGTCTGGAAGGGAGACTTGGCAAAAATACAAGATAAGAGGGCAAACAGGGCATCACTTTTATAATTTTAACTTCTCTATTTCGTACTGTCATTTTCAATGCCAATTGCCAAAGTAGTGAAAGATTCTAATGAACGCTGACTTGGATGCTTCTTTTATTTTCCCATTATCTGATTCGTACTGTTATCTTTAATGGTAACAAGATTACTGCACTGTCTTGAGAGATAGATATGGAAAAAAAATTGAAAGATTCTTTTTAAAATATTTTAAAATTCTCTTATTTTGTTAAAAATAAAAACAAAGTGAGAAAGATTATAAAAAAAATATTTATTTGTTTAAAAAATTCTCATCATTTTAACTAGATTTTTCTTTGTGTATTTTCTTTAGATATTTCTTTCTAAACATTCATTTTGGCTCATTGTAGGATTTTTTATAAGTATATATTTTTTATATAACTTTATAATATGAAAACTTATAAATTGATATAAAAAATTATACAAGTTTAAAGTAAGATAAAAATATAAATATATATGAAAATTACAAAGTCGGGAAGAATTATGGTGCCATGATTCTAAAATCTCGTTTGATGGATATAACATCGCATTTTTTTTATAAAATAAATTAAAAATAATTTTATTTAAAATAAATAAAATTTTACGAAAATAATGAGCTTTTTTTAATTAAATAAATAAGAGAAATAATTTTATTAATTAAAATAATAGTTTTAAAGTAAATAAAATGATAAAATAAAAATAATAGAGTAAATAATAGGTCAAGAGTATCTTGCCTACAAATAGATATTTAATAGGTCATTTTTTACATTTGCATGTCTTTACGCTTTCTCTTCCTCTCAAATCCGTTTTTCCTTCTTTGTCTCAGTAAAACAACAATCTTGGACTCATTCTCGTCGTGAAATTTGAACACGAGGTTAAAAACTTATTTTCGCACACACCCACCGTTGGGAGATTTGAGATAATGTCTGTGATGGAAGAAATGTCACTCGTACTGAGTTTTCTTTTTTTCGTACACACCTAAACCTGTTCCAATAAAACTATGATCCCGGACTCGTTAATCGTTGGATCATCATGAAATTTGGATACCGCCTTTGGAACTCATTCCTGCACATGTTCACCATTGGGATTTGCAAAATGATGTTTTTGAAGAGAGAAATTAGTCTCGCACGTTGACAGTGAAATGAAGGCTACAATATTTTTTTCTTTTCTGTAACGCTTGGAAATCTTAGCAGAACAATCAGAGAAAAAAAATGAGGAGTCTCACAGAACTACTAGAGATGTTGGTATCACTATCGGACTACACCTGTGAGCCCTCTTAGAGGTAAAGGATGAGTTTATCGCAATGGGGTTAAAATGAACATATGTAGAGGTTCTTAGAGGATCAAATTAGGGTTTATTTTGGGATGTTTATTGTACTGTAATTCTTCTTGTGTGATTATGTGAAATTGTTTGAGGGGTTTTACTCCCCATGTTGTGAGAAACATTTTTGTATAATTTGTTTGTGTTTTGAATAAGATTAACGTGATAAATAGTTATATTAGAATCACGAAATTGTGATTGAAATTATGTATAAGTGATAAATTGAATATGTGATGAATTGTAGAATAACATGTTGGACAAGTGGCCTCATAAATTTTAAGAAGGGGGGTTGAATTAAGATTTCGTTGACTATTCCTAATTGAAAATTTCCCTTTGTTAGATATTCTCTAGATTCAATTATTTCTTAAATTGTAAGTTACTCGAATAACAAATAAGGAGAAGTAAACTTAAAGAAATATAAACACAGCAGAAAGTAAAAGAGATTAAGGAAAGAGAGAATGCAAAATCGGATTTATACTGGTTCGATCACAACCCGTGCCTACGCCCAGTCCTCAAGCAACCCGTTTGAGATTTCCACTATCCTTGTAAAATCCTTTACAAGCAATGAACCACAAAGGACTTCCCTCCTTTGTGTTCAATGATTACAACCAAGAAGTTATTCCCACTTCTTGCAATGAACCCCAAGAAATGTTGGTCCCTTGTGGCCAGTGATAACAACCAAGAAGTTATACCCATTTCTTGCAATGAACCCAAAAGACGTTGGTCTTTTGTGTCCAGTGATCAACCGAGAAGCAAATTCTGTTTCTTGCAATGAACCCAAGGAACGTTGGTCCCTTGTGTTCAGTGTTTGCAACCAAGAAGACCTTCTCTTGAAAATAGTCACCAAGAGTAGGTCTCTTGAAAAACTTTTTGTAAGAATGGAGGAGGAGAGGAAAATAGAATAGCACAAGTTTTTGCCCAATGAACTTTTCTAGGGATGATTCCACTTCTCTTATGACTAAGGTACTCACAGAGCTCCGCGACCTCCGAGCTTTTGTGGGTAAGCGTTTCGATGCCATAGATACAAGGATCACTCGACTCGAAGATGATATGAGCTTCATCAGGCGTTGCTTCGATCCCCCGGCCGACTCTTAGTTATGTTTTTTATGTTTTATTTCCTTAAGCTTTGTGGTTATTTCTATAAGCCTTGTATTTTGGCTTTTATTGCTTCATGCTTTGGTTACGGTTATCTTGGATGTTTACTATTTTGTTTTGCTGTGTGTTTGTTTATTTTAGACTTTGTTTTGGATGATTAAGACTTGCTTGGTTTATTCTATGGATTGAATCCGTTTATGGATGAATTGTGCTATGTTTTTCATGTTGCCTTAGTTCCTTTCTCCAAGTATTTTTGGCTTTTTGATGTTGCCAAAGGGGGAGAGAACAAGGGAAGAATTTATCATGAACTTAGGCATAAATTCCAATCTTAAGGGGGAGTAAGGGTTGTGAGCACGCATTATCAAATTGTATATCATTTATCTTGATTTCATATTATTGTCATCATCAAAAAGGGGGAGATTATAGAAGCATATATGATATGAAGTTTTGATGATGCCAAAGATGAGCACGATTCAAGTCAAGAATCCAGAAATTCAAGAAGAACGATGTACTTAGTTTCTAGGATCTTAGAAAGAATTCCTTAATTGATGCTGCACAGGTTTAGCTAAAGGATATTTTACAAAAGTTTTTTGAGATTTCAAAAATATGATATTTTTTTATGGTAATCGATTACCAAAGGATGTAATCGATTACCAGTAGCTAAATGCTTTCTGAAACAGTTTTACAAATTTTGAATTTGAATTTTAAACTATATAATCGATTACACAATGGATGTAATTGATTACCAGAAGTTAAAACTGTTTGTAACAACTTTTAGAAATTTGAATTTAAATTTTAAAAGCCTGTAAACAATTACAACGGTTGTGTAATTGATTACCAGACACAAATTTCAAATTTCAAGTCTGAAGAGTCATAACTCTTCAGAACTAACTGTGTAATCGATTACCACATTTATGTAATCGATTACCAGTAAGGAAATTTTAAAAATAACTCCCAAAAGTCACAACTGTTCAAAATTTTTTTGAATGGTCATCAAAGACCTATAAATAGATGACTTGGGGTTCGAATTTCCTTAGAGTTTTTCTGAACAACATTGTCTTATCCTCTCAAAACCAAATTGTCTTATAACTTTCAAAATATTCCTTGGCCAAAACACTTGCAAATTCAATAAGGAATCTTGAGCGATCTTCCATTGTAATATTCTTCTCTTAAAGAGAGAATTCTTCTTCTTCTTATTCAAAGAGATCTGTTTAAGAGACTGAGGGTCTCTTAAGTTGTAAAGATATCTGAACACAAGGGAAGGGTGTCCCTGTGTGGTTCAGAGTTTGTAAAAAGCTTTTTATAAGATAGTGAAAATCTCAAGCGGGTTATATAGGGATTGGACGTAGGCACAGGGGGTGGCCGAATCAGGATAAAATCTGAGTTTGCATTCTTTCTTCTTTTAAACTTCTTTTATTTATTGCTATTTATCTTTTACTTTAAAGAAGTTTATTTTTGAATTATCTTTTGAGTAATTCATATTAAAGGTGCATTGTTAATTCAAAAAGAGATTAAATTGTAATTAGGAATAATTTTTGTATCTTAATTCAATCCCCCATCTTAAGATAACTGATACCACTTGTCCAACAGTGTTCGTGGGAGCAGATGACTAGGTGGATGACTTTAAAGAATCTCATGCTAGAGGATGCTGAGACACAACTTAATCACTAATCACATTACACATGAATCAAACACCTGGGTCAAGACGTAATAACACTCATCAATTTCATACTAGAGAATTAGCAAGTGTTATGCAACAATTATACTAAGACTCAAACCTATATGCAATGTGGTACCATGTCAGTGAAAAACCACACTGGGGCGCTTAGGAGTACATAACAAGACACACCACACAATGAGTATATCAGATCACTCTCACTAAGTAAAATCATACGGTGACCAGTCAAGGTCATTCTGTTTTGCGAAAATACTCCAATCATATGGGATCAACATAGGCTTAAAGGAGCACTCAAACCGAGTGTCTTTACCCTCAAGGCCTAAACTCCGAAGAATCCATTAGGACCTCACCTTCCCGATTTAGGTCAAACCCCTAAAATAATTTTTGCACGCAAACACTACTCATGAATTATACAATACACATAACCTCACACTCATGTTTCAAATACGTTTAACACATTACGCTACAATTTAACACTTTAGGTTCCTAACTAGAAATCTTACACTTTTCCTTTAATACTGTACATAAACACTTTTCTCAAAGTAAACACCAGTTGAGTTATTGTATAATTCACAGCTCACAACACAATATTGTCATATCAAGTGTTAATCACACACTTATTCACAACCAAATCTCATGCCTACAATTTAACATCTCATAATGTCACAATCCATTATCTCATGTTTACGTGTATCTCACAAACTAACACATGTTCAACTTTACAATTATTCTCAATCTCAATAACAATATAATAATCTCAAAGTAACATATTATCCCACAATTCATCACATATTCAATTTATCACTTGTACACAATTTCAATCACAATTTCATGATTCCAACATAACCATTTATCACGCTAATCTTATCCAAAACACAAAAAAATTATACAAAAAAATTTCTCACAACACGGGGAGTAAAATCCCTCAAATAATTTAACATAATCATACAGGAAGAATTATAATACAATAAACATCCAAAATAAACCCCAATTTGATCCTCTAAGAACACTTACACATGTTCATTTTAATCTCAATTGCGATAAACTCATCATTTACCTCTAAGTGGGATCACATGTGTAGTTCAACAGTGATAATGGTGTTTCTAGTAGTTCCCTAAGATTCCTAAAGTTTTTTCTTTGTTTGCTCTGTTAGGGTTTCCAAACGTTAGAGAGAAGGAGAAGAGATTGTAGCCTCTATTTTATTATCAACGTGTGAGACTAATTTCTCTCTTCATAAACATTATGTCTCAAATCCCAACGGTGAGGCTGTGAGCAAATGTGTTCCAAAGTTGGTGTCCAAATTTCACAATGATCCAACGGTTGACGAGTTTGAGATCATATTTTTACTGGGACAGGTTTTGAGTCTCTACGAGAAAAGAGAAAGTTACGATGAGAAGGATATTTCTTTAACACCAGACATTGTTTTGAAAATTCCAACGGTGAGAATGCGAAAAAAAGAGAAGCTTTTGGAAGAGGAAGAAGGGAAAACGAAATAGAGAGGAAAAGAAAGCGTAGAGACCTATTGTTAGTTGACCTAACGTGTCTTTATTTATAACTAGATACTCTCAGCCTATTATTTATTCTATTTTTCTTTATTTTTATTATTTTATAAACAAGAACTCTATTTTATTTCCTATCAAATGAATAAATAAAATATCATTTTTATTTTCCTTCAAACCATTATTTTAATTAACAAAGTTATTTCTCCTTATTTATTTAATTATAAAAATCTCATCATTTTTCTAAAACTATTTATTTTTAAAGAAATAGAATCCTTTTTAATTTATTTTTACGAAAAATGGGGTGTTACAGTGATGATCTCGAACCTTGTGTTCGTAGGAGCAGATGACTTGGTGGATGACTTTAAAGAATCTCATGCTAGAGGACGCTTGAACACAATACTCTGATAGGATGTGATATTGGGGATGAATTTTTATTTTAATTGCATGATATTATTTTTTTTATTTTACCTAATTGATTTAACAAAATTTCTTTTGTAAATTTTGACGGTCTTGTTCTGAGTCGGATATGTTTTTAATAAGTTTTATTTGATAATGGTGAAGTGAATGTGAATCTTTTATCCACGTGAATTTATTTATTTATATTTTTATATATTTTATTCATTTATATGTATGTCGAGGTAGAGGGTATCACAATAGACAATCTATATACAATGATATTTTGGTGCACAAAGACTAATTGAATAGTTGTTAAGTTGTATTAGAATAAAACTTTGTAATGTAGGTCTGTAAAATAATTCTCTAAGTAGACCTTTACAAACAACCAATGATATCCAACACATTATAAGCATCTTAACCAATGATATCAAACACATCTGTCTATTCTAGCGCTTTTAGTAAAAATAAAATAATAGGTTAGCTTTACCTAACTACAGGTTCATGCAGTTTTTATGTTTTGTGCATGCTTGGATTTGGTTTATGCCTCCCAAGTTGTTTGTTACTTTATTTTTTTTCATCTATTTAATGTTATGCATGGGTTGTCGCTTTTGACTTGGGGTTAGAAGGATGTGAATATAGAGATTATCCGAACCTTGGGATCACAAACTCGCCCCTTCTTTTGTTTTAAAAAATAAATAAATGAAGCACTTGTTCCATGGTTATGCAGAGAGATGAAATGAGAAAACAAGATTTTTATATATTGCTGGCTCTAATGAGTTTGATCAGATTATTTGCTTCTTGATTTTCTAGATTCTCTTTGAACCAATGTACATGCCCTGCGTCAAATCTTATCATGTTAATCTAAAACAAGATAAAATAAAAGGTACCACCTATTTTCAACTGTTGTCACATTGATGGTAAAGAACGTTTGGTAGCAAATAAAAATTAAGGAAATAGTGGTCAATCTTCTACTATTCTTAATTATACTCTTTATTTTCAGCCAACAAGTTGAACATATGACTTGTGTTACAAACCCAAATGGTTTCAATGCGCATCCTTCACTAATTCGATTGGCCCGGTGCTAACTACTAACTACTAATGGATGAATATACTACAATATTTCTTTATAAAAAAGAAAAAAAAAGAATATAATACAGTATGAGTCACATTTTGAAAAGGTTTCTTGATATTTCGGGGTGGGTGGCGTTGGGTAAGGGAATCATAAAATAACAGACAGAAAAAGTCTCCAAGTCATCCACATCACTTTCCCTTCCTAGTCTAGTCTAAGCTTCGAAAGACGACTCAACATACATAGTACTCCAAACCCATTTGCCAACTATGCATTAAAGAAATGAATGCATAGTTTAGTTTCTAGGAATGGGAATTTGGGGACAAAACTTTGGGTTCTATGCCTCAAGATTATTTTAATCCATAGACAGCGCATGCATGTATGCTCCTTAGGTTTTCTATTAGGAATAAAAGAAATTGATTTGCAAGAATATCTTTAGCCGGAGTTGTTTAAAAGTTAAAAGTATATATCTTTGGTGATCTTTTATTTAAAGGAATCTTTGGTGAAAGTTTCTTAACAATAAATAACTATTGTATGTTAAGTAGTTAGATTAAAGTTGCTAATGTGAGGGAAGAAAAGGTAAAACTACCTTATCCAAATAACTATTTTTTTTTTTTATCAAATCCAAATAACTATCACATAGAACAAAATATTACTCTCTCCATATACCTCCAAGAAAATATTACTTCCTAATGTATGTAAAAACTGGTGAAGAAACGATACAAGCTTTTAGTTCCACGGATAAAGATACTCTTAATATCATTTAACTATGACCCGTTTCACTCAACGTACTAACTAAACCATCATATTTCACCCACCTCAGCGCACCTCCCTATGCTAGAACAAGTTAATTTTTGAAGATTATTAATTTTTTGTAGTAGAGGTTATCAAGATTAAGTTTTTTATGTATAGACAAGCGCACCTATTATATTTGTTTTAGCATCTTGATATAGGTCTTCTTGTATTAGGAAGACTTTTGATTTTCTTTAACTGCGGGGTATGCCCCGTTTATTATTATATCATTTTGGGTTTAATATAATTTACATTTTTTTTTCCAAAGATATGCATGCTAATTTCAAATATTTAGTGAGATATCTTTAAATATATGTGTACATAATTAAGTTAAAAAAGCAATAATATTTAATTTTGTTAAAGAAAAAAGAATATTCATGAAAACAAAAAAAAAAGGTAATAAGTAAATTAAAGGAAGGAATTAAACCAAACAAAGGGACCCTACAGAAGAAGCAGATGTACATACAGAACATCCAAGGGCCAGAAAAAATATTCCGATATTTTTAACACTAACAAAAACAAAACATTAAACCATATATTAGTGTGCTTGGTTCAGTTTATTTTAGAGAAACAATATTAATATTTTAATTTTGCTAGTTTGGTGAGGGAGCTTCTGAAAGATTTTCCCCAATGTTTAAGCTAATAATAATATAACAACTAATTACAGCTCAATCAGATCACCTAAGGTGGAAATAATAAAAAGAAAATCAAGAATTCGAGAAAAAAAAAAAAAGAGGAAGAGCTAAGACAAAAAGAATATACAAATATAATAACTTAATAAGCCAGCAAGTTGATTGCAACGCCGTTTTAGTGTACTTTCAATGAGAAGGAGAGTTGCAAAGTAAGATTATTAAGCCATACCACAGTTCTCAAAAGCCGTGTCCGAAAATCCAATCCCTAATGGAAGAGTAGATTTTTCATCATCCACATTACTCGCTCATTCCACGTGTTCGGACTTCGGCGAATCCCGAAAATCTTCCAAGAACAAATCCTCTCTCACCACTATAAAAAAAACTTTACCTTGCGGTTAGGATTTGGTAAAAGTTAAGTTAAATAAATAATAATTTGGAAGGTAACTTACCCTGAGGTAGAGGGTTAGTAATATATATATATATATTCTTTGTTCGACCGTCTCATATACCATAACAATGAATTGATTATGCTTGATGCTTGTACATACTTCCTTTTCATCATGTTTGTTGTTTAGTGTCATTTGGTTTGCGTTTTATTTTTGCGAATATGCTTGCATTTTCGTTTGTCTTGTGGATTGGTTCCTTTGATTTGCTGTTTGGTTTTGAAGCTTGAGTGTGGCGTTAGCCTTGACGTGGTTCCAGCCCAACCCTAAGCCCAAACCCAATCTGAAATAATAATAAAAAAAACCCGGTCTAAATAAAAATGGTGCAAGTAGAGAACATGGACGTGCGTTGGGTAATTAGCACTCCCTTTTTTATTGGACTGGGCCCAATCCGAATTTGAAACAGTGTAGATAAGGTGAACTGTGACCAAAATGGTGTAGGCAGAAAACGGAGGGGTGCGTTGATTGCTCCGTAGCCCTTGCTTGTTGGGTCTCTAACGGGCCAAGCCCAGTTTCTTTTTTTTTTCTTTCTTTTGCTTGTTGGGTCTCTCGTTTATGTTTTATTTAATTGTCGTTGCACTTTATAATTACTCCTGTCACATTTTATTATATTCCCGTTGTAACACGTCGATGAGATTGTGTATTTTGTTGCCTTGTGATTTTTTATGTATTTTGTTGCATTGCCATTTTTTCTTTTATATATCCTGTTACGCTCTATCATTGTACCCTGCTCCCTTGATTACTAAGTGTACACCCCTCTTCTTTTCTATCCCATTCTTTTCTCTTATCTAATTGCATGCACTCTTTTCTATACATTGTGTATGACACTTATTTTGTCGTTTATTATTCTAGTTCTTTATTTACTCGTAGCACAAGGATTGTCACGCTATGTCTCAGACTTGCCTAGTAATTCTCCTAGGACGCTTTGTTTCCGCAGTGCACAACATTAGGTCTCGAACTCACCTCATGCGCTTTAGGATATTCTTCCTATTCATAATAGGTGGATACTAAGGATATCCGACCAATAAACAAAACCAAATCAAAAAAATCAATTCACAACCAAACTTCTTTTCGTCAAGTATCACTTGAGATCATTTCAAGGTCTAACGTTTTAACGACCCCCTCTACTTTTCAAAATTTCAAACGTTGTTTCAAGGTCCAACACCTTAACGACTCTTTTTTTGTAATTAAAATAAATCTTTCAAAAAAGATAAAATCAATTCAACACACAAACATTTTACCTAAAGAATTACGCATTTCTGATTTCCTCATTGCACCTAGGGATACGTAGGAGCAAGGGCAACACCCTTGTCGATGTGAAAAAAAAACAAAAAAATTCATCGCTCTTGAGAAAATAAATAATTTTGAAGTCACGTTATTTTTATTACACACTTGATTAAAGACTGTCATTCTTTGTAACGGGTGTGTGGGAGTGCTAGCACCTTCCCTATGTATAAACAACTCCTGAACCTCTTCTTTTCAAAATTTGCAGATCTTCTTTTTGGTGTTTTTTTAATGTTTTCCTTAAATAAACTTTGGTGACAATTCCCTCTCGTTTCCTTAGAAAATAAATTTATTTTATTTTCTTTCATTATCTCGTCGTGATGTAGGTTGCAATAAATATATGTGCAATTTTTTTAATTAAAAACAAGACTAAAAAGCCCAAAAGAAGAAAATATAGAGAGATTAAACAAACTGATTGGTAATTACCCTTCATCAAAACTAAGCAAAGGGTTCAAAAGAGCATGAGCTTGCTCAAAACTCAAGATAATCTGACTCCATCTCATAAGCTTGAACAGCCAAAAGAGTTTAACATATATACATTTTTAGTGTACAGTAAACCAATCAAAAATAATTTTTATATATAATTTTTAAAATAATTACTATAAAAATCAATAAATTTATTATACATAATATAATTTATAATTGAGTGACAAAATAAAAAACCATTACACCATCAATACATATATAATATATTATTTATTCAATTTTAAAACATGATTGCCACCTAAATGGAGTTGTGGTTGTAAAAGGTTGAAGACTAAAAATAGTGCTTTCCTAAATCAGGATGACTAGGTGAATACATTAAGTGAAACAAATGGAGAAACTTAAGTCATATGGAGGCTTGTTATTTTAAAAAATTCAAATTGTTTTTTTTCACCCTCTTTGTAGAAATTCGTATTAATAATTTAATTATTTCGAGTTAAATATTTTTCTGTGATTTAGTATACTTAAATAATTAAGTATGGTTATTAATAAATAATAAATAATTACATAACTATGGCTTAAACATCAATCTACTATTACACTGTTTTAGGATTCATCAGAAAAAAAAAGAAGAAAGAAATTCAGCAAAAAGTATTACACTGCTTTTGGGATAGATAAATGTTGCTTATAGTAAAACGACAACTAAAAAATCATGGTCTAAATGTTTAGACGTAGGCTATATAATTATTATGCCTATACTATTCGTTTACATTAAAAAATGTGTTATCTAAAATATATGTTAATTTACTCTTTTATAAATGTTGTTTAAACATATATAATGCGTATGATAACATTTAAAAATCATGTCCTAAAAGTTTAGAAAACCATTATAGAGCCATAATTATGTGGTCTTAAAAGCATGATAACATCTTAAAATGCGCGGTCTTTTTCGTTATTTGAGATTTTTGAATGTTTTTTGCCCTATGGCCAAAAGTAATAAAAAATCATGGCCTATTAGCAAATATCACGATCACTTAAAGTGCAACTGAAAAACTGATGGTTACATTTCGTCACATTTGAGTACTTTTTTTTTTTTTTATAAAAAAAAGTTAAAATTGTTGTAGTGTCTTAATGGTCAAGAAAGATATTTTCATCGTCCAATAATTATGAAATAACTTTGTCCTAATTAAGGTATCGTCCAATAATTATAAAATAACTTTGTCCTAATTAAGGTATCTAATTCTATTAGTTGAATAAAATGTGTGTTGTAAATTTTCTAATACTGTATTTAATTTCAAAAATAGTTATGCCGTGAGTCAAAGTTTATCATGATACTATTCTAAAAAAATATGGGATGAGAAAGGTTCCAACTATTGCTGTATTAATGGGAAAGAATGGTATGTACACTGCACATAGAAATATATTAAGGAATATGGATTTATCTTCTTATTTACTATTTGTTTTATAAGGTTGAGTTGAATCCCAAACAAATTTTTAAGATCAAAACCATGCAGCCTTCTTTGATTCAATTGGACAATTGGAGGGGTGCAAAGGGGTGAATAGATTCTGAAACTGCTTCTTATTGGAGGTGAATAGATTCTAATGGGTAGCGATAGGTAAGGGAATTTTAAAATAACAGTGTCTCCAAAGTCAACCACAATATTTCTCACCCTTTGTCTTAGTCTAGTCTAATCTTTGAAATATTACTTAAAATTAACGCATTAGTGCGTTACTCCAAACCCATTTGCTAATTGCATATTAAGGAAATATGAAGTTTGGGTATAGGAATGTATTGTGGGGACTAAACATTGGGTTCTATCCCTCAAAATTATTTAAATTAGGAGAAATTCGTCTCTCTACCCTTAAAAAAAACAAAAAACAAAATGAAAAAACAGTAAGTTAAATAAAAAAGGAACGTTTAAAGCCGGACTGCCTTATATTTATATCCACATCATCCTGATATGTAGGGTTGTGGTTGTGTTTTTTGTTTCCTTTTTTTTTTTATTACAGGGGGCAAAGCTCGAGGCCAAGGGTTCTGGTTGTGCAAAAGACTGTTTCTTCATAGTTGATAATGTTACATATCTCTAAAAAGAATTACTCCAAAATAAATTGTTAGCTAAGAAAAATTGTTAGTAAACACATATTGAAATGCATTCATACAAAATATATTGTGATTAACTCAAGAATTATGTAATTAACACTTTCCTTTTCACCTTTAAATATTGTGATTTCAAATAAAAGTTGGTCTATATATTCAGAGATGAAATCAAATTGTTTTTAATTTTTCTTTACGTCTAATTGAATTAGCAAGCGTAAGCATATTTTTTGTTGGTTTAAGTGCTAATAAAAATTGAATAACTAACCTTTTCAAAATTTGAAGTAGATTTTGCAGATTATAACATGACATGTACAAATGCATAAAATAATTTAAACACTTTGAATGACTTTTTAACCTGATTCCAACACTCAATTACAAGACACTTACAATAAAAAAATAGTCTTTGCTGAATTACATTTCTTTTGTCTTTGCTGGATTACATTTTTTTTTATCTTTGTACCTTGCAGCTTAAGCTGTGAAAATGAAGAAAGAAGAAAAGATAAAGCAGTTGATAGAAGAAATATAAGAATCAATCATTTCAGAAATCAAAATTAAATAAATTGTTAATTTAAGAATTAACCTTCTCAAAGAAAATAAAAGAGTGAGGAAATAATAAAAAAAATGGAGGAAGGTAGCCCATAGTTAGTACAGATAATTTCACCATGTTTGATTTTATTCATTAGATTACATTTACAGAATTGTACTTTAATTAATTCATTAATAAGTATACTAATATATTATTATTTATGGGGAAGATGGTGTACAGAAGGAGCATTATGAAAAACTAAGATGACGTACAAAATGATAGATTAACAACAACATAGTTACATATCATCAATCAAAGGTAGTATTCTAGTACTACAATTTCCTTCAGAAAACATGTACAAGTAAAAACTAAGAACAATGGAAGCTTAATTTTACTTGCATCATATTTGTACAGTTTGATAACTAGATGTTGGAGTCACGATGCATTTCATATCAGATTCATAAATCATAATAGCAGCCCCTTATTAAGTTGTAAGATGAATAAATGAGTAGATAATAATGGAATGTGATGTTATGTAGATAAATAAGATGCGTCTGTTTTTTAAATTATGCAGAAAAAGGTTGAGAAAATATAATGTTTTGGTTGATTGTGATCATATTTAGTTGGAAACAACGTGCATATAATTGAAGAGATAAAAAAGTAAATGAAAGAGAAAGAGCAATAACATATTGCCTACAATATCATCAAATTGAAGAGTTAACACTACAATAATAAAAACGTATTACATCGATTATTTGAAACTTACAACATTGGTTATCGATTGTCGTCGTATCAAGCATAATAAAAAGTGCGGGTATCTATGATGACAATTGTATTGAATCGTCGTAAAATATATAACATTCTAAGATAAGTTTCTGTTCAGGACATTCTAAGACGGTCCTCGACAGGAACCTTGTCTTAGAATGTTTTTTTTTTTAATCCCCAACTTAGGACAAGAATATGTACCATGAAACTGAAGCTTCAAAATTTGGGTTTTGCTTCAAAAAAGAAGAAGAAGGCTTCTTGTTAATTTGGGTTTTGCTTCAAAAAAGAAGAAGAAAAAGGCTTCTTGTTGCTCTTGGAGAAAGATAGAGGAAGAGAAAGAGAAAGATGGAAGAGAGAAATTTGATGGAGAAGGGAACACGACCACGACATGAAGGTGGCCGAGCAAAGTGGGATTGACGGGGAGAGAGGGAATAAGAAGTGTAGGAGAGAGAAAAAAATGAATGAAAATGAAAATGAGGGATAGAAAATAAAAAAAATAAAGCCTAAAATTTAAATTTAAATTTGAATTTTGAAAGAAAAGACATGGAAGAAAGCAAAGAATTGTTTGAACCTCAACAAAATGTTTGCAGAGCTGAAGCGCGGTTGCAACGGGGATCGATTATTTTATTTGAAAAATTTTTAGGAAAGGACACGTGTGCTCAGCGGTTGTTGTTAGGAGAGTGACCAGGGATATAGTATATACAAGCACATATGCCACAACATTCGGTGAAACATGACAGGCTAACGGGTCTTTATGTAGACTGCTACGCATGTTATAGTCTTATAGACCATTAACTTAAATTTTAGTATATTCTGAATTTGAATTCTGAATAATTTAAAATTAGACAGAAAATAAGTTCTTAATAAGCAATCCAATCAATGGGCTTTGACCTCGTTTTAGTGATGCAAATAATTGAAAATTTTATTTTGTAGAGGGATATTGAAAAGATTAAAAAGAACAAATAGACAAGATATTTTATTTATAAATTTATGAATTTGTAGAACAAATATGTAAATAAATTAATGATGAATCCATGAATTTGTTAAAAGCTAGTTCCCACGTATAGGCAAATATTCTTATTTCTAATCAACATTGAAAGAAGCTCCATGTCATAAGAATCTAATTATTATTTGCCGAGAAATTTGTCTACTTCCAACGAAAAACCAAATATCGACCCAGTTAATTAGAATCACATGCCAAAACATAAACAACTTTAAATAAAATCTCAGGCCGAGGAAGCAAAGTAACCAAACCAGTGTATAAACCTTATCTATGTTCTGTTTGGTCTGTTGCAGGAAATGATGATTTAACAAAATTAAATGACAATTATTATATACGGTTGGTTAGATAATTTTGACTAGATACTAACTTTTTTTACAAATTCCAATAGAATATATTCTGTACATGGAGATGTTTCTTAAGATGTCCAATGCTCATCTTTTGTCAATATAATATGAGCAATCGGTAATAATGAATGTTCACTCTTGGAACACAACTAACCATCCAATGGGAAAGAAGCATCTGTTTCCTATAAATTTTATATGTAGAAAAGAAAATGCTAAAAATAATATTAATATAAGATGCTCAAGTCACATTCATTATTAATTTATTCTGTGACAATATAATGTAACATTTCTGACAGCTTATCATTCAATCCCCACATTAAGTTTGGTTGAACACACTGCTAGTATGCTCATGGATAAACTATTTCTGCCCATAGCAATCATAGATGTTGTTCGGTTCTAGTACGATTTAATCTGAACCATTTTATGTTTGATGTTGCTGTGTCAAACAATACCAGTATTTTCCACAAATGTTAAACTCATGCATTTGTATCGAAAAAATAAATTAAAATCATGCATTTGTATCGAAAAAATAAGTTAAAATCATGCATTTCAGCCTTCCTCAGCAGCTTGATGGATATTAACTACTCCTTTGATTTTTTTTAATTGATGAATTTTTGAAGAATTTTTGTTTTATTATCTATCGTTTGCAATAATTAAGATTATATTTATTACTTTTTTAAGAATAATTTTTTTATTAATTATATTTTTATTTTTTTTCTTATTTTTAATTAATTTATAAATATATTTATTATGAAGTGAAAAGAAAAAAATAAAATAAAAAATTCAACAATTATTTTAAAAGATAAAAAAAATTTATAGTATTTATTATTTGTTATAAAACAACCTTAAAACACAAATACTTTAAAAAGATCGGATAAACTCGTGTAGACGTTAATATTTCCACTATGTCTCCACCTCTACCTCCTCCGCTATAAGATCCAAAGAAGAAATTGACATCCTTCCAATGATTATGCTCACAGTTCAAACCACCCAAGAGAAAGGAAAATCATTTCAACCCTAGTGTCTTGTGTAAAACTTCTTGGAAGTGCTTAGCATGTCTAATGTTAAAGTGCTAGTGCTGGTAACATTTCCTGGTATGTTGTTTTTGGACAGGTTACCCACAATGTTAAACTTGCATAAGAGAGGAACATTATTAATAGTATTGCTCAATAATATTATTTCTGTTCACTTATATTTTTTCTTATCCTTTGACACATTAGGTGTGAATTTCTTCATTCATACCAGAATTATGAGGACTTTGGAAGTGGAGGATATATAATATTAATTATTTTAAAAATAATCATATTTGAACATCTTTTAAATACAAACACCTTTTTTATATTTTTTTTCTTACCACATCATATAACTTCTTTTTTTCTCTGTCATCTATGAGTTAGTGGATTATTGTCAGCATAAAAGATTTTATAGTACAAACCAATTAGAAAATTGTGTAATTTCTAAGATAATTATTTTTTTCAAAATTAATAAATTTATCATGCATAATAATTTATTTACATGCGCTGATGTTCTAGCAAGCATTTTGCATGACAATTCTTTCGATTATGTTTTTTATGAGCAATTGCGAAATGCTTTGATGTTGTTGCTTTGCTACAATGTCATTGGAGCCCATGTCCCTCCTACTCTTCCTTTGTAATCTCTGTTGAGCCTAGTGCATTGATCAAGATATTGAAGCAAATCACCTCTTAATGATGACCTATAATTTGATAATTCCATCCCTATATCAATTAAGTGATAGACTATACGAAACTTTCATTGTCTCTAAGACACAAACTCAAGATCTCTACACAGAATTCTATAGACACAATTCACGTAGTACATGTAAAAGGCAACAAACATGTTACACTTGTTAGCATAAAATCACTACAATTTTCTTTTCAAGAAAAGAATCAAATAAATGAAACCTTGAAATGAAAGCACCAAAACCATATCATACACTTTTGTACCAATGCATATAACTCAACCCAATCAACACCTCCACAATGGCCTCCTCCACCTTCTCCAAATCTGAGTAATGCAAAGTTTGCAACAACAACACCGTTGGCTTCGTCTCAAACTTTTGCTTCTCCAAGTTCCTCTCCGCCTGCCACCTCACCATGTCATGAGCCACCGGCACCAATATTTCCATCACCTCCGCCGCCACCACGTGACGTCGTGTCGCCGCCTCAGAGTGCTCCTCTTCTCCACCCTCCAACTTCTTCCATTCCAACCATTCCCCTTTCAACTTTGCTCTCAGTTTCATCTTCAACCTCCCAGGCAACATATCATACAACGTAACACGCGCGTCGTTCCCAATCGTGGCATCAGGCGCATGCATGCATCGTTCGGCCAACAAAATAACATTGGCATACCTCAGTGAAAGCCCTGCCCCGCCAACCGTATTCGCCGGTGCCAGCCGCATGACGCGGTTATTCATTGCCACCTCACCACCTTCCCCTGACGGCGCGTGGTGGAACCGGAAAACCCCGGTAGGAGCACCCCTCTTCACGTTACAACACCCCCACGCACGCTTCTTCAACACTTCCTCGGTTTGGTCGAACATGCAAAGGTTCATCCTATACAACTCGCGATGCTCCACGCGACAATAACTGTTTTCGAAAATACGTCGTCTAACAACCCCATTTTTGTTGTTCTTGTTTTGATTTCTACGTTTGACATTGCCGGTAACAAAGGTTCCAAAAACCGAACATATTCTGTTGTAAACAATGCAAATGATTCTCGCCATGAGCGCGACAACCTTATCAAATGTCTGGTTCCAAAGTGAAACTTGCTTGAAATACACAACCTGTCTCCTATAAAACATGATCTTATCATTGAAGCATTCAACCTTCACTTTTAACCCATGGTTTTCCCTAATGGTTCTCCACTTTTGCATCTTTCTCTCCGAAGCCTCCATCTCGGTGAGCGATTCCATCGCCTTGTGGAGGCTCCGCGTGGCGAGTACGAGCTTCTCCATGTTTTCAATTTTGGTCTCAACGTCTTTTGTTCCGAATTGGAGCTTCCGGGCGTCGATGGCCTCGAAGCAGCGGGTGAGGTTTCGGTTGGAGCAGCGCGTGGCAAGGTGGTAGACGGTGGCAGCGGAGAGGTTGAGGTCCTCGAGGCGCTCCGCGCAGGCGAGGGTGAGGAGGAAGCACTCATCGCGGGAATTGAGGTTAGAGACGGATTTTGATCTAATGATGTGGCGGCGGAGGTGGAGGATTTCTTGGTGGTGAAGGGAATTGTAGAGGGAGATGAGGCGGCACATGGTCTTGGCGGCGTCGAAGGCGAGGATGCCGAGGGTCTCGGGCGGCGGGGACTGGTTGTGGTGGAAGAAGAGGCAGCAGAGGTTCGCCGCCGCCCCGGGACAACGAGCCATGCTTTGGCTTGGGGTGGGACGACCAACGTCACCAACACCGTCCTTTCTCTGTGTCTCTCTCTCTTTCTAGGTTTCAATGGTTTTTAATAATTTGACGACAAAAGTTTGTTATTTAAGTTTTGACGGGTCCTTTGACTGGAATTTGGTGGTGTGGTGGCGATGTGTGTTGGGCTGGGTGTTTGTGTCAAATTATTGCATTTTTTTCTCCTTAAAATTGCCACTTTTGTGTGTTTAACAAACAAAAGAAAAACTAAATTAATTTGGTCGGGGTGTCTGTTGGGTTGGCTCTTGGCATGGGGAGGTTGTTTTTGGAGATTTGGTGGCGAATATTCAAGAAAAAGTTAGTGTGTTGTAAAAATTTGTTTGTGATGAAGAGGATAATTACTTGTGACATATGGGTAGGTTATTAATTATATTTATTTATCTCATTATTTTTGTTATTTTTATTTTACATTACAATATTTATTATATCTATTAATTTTTTTTCTTTTTCGTTATATATTTTCCTTTCTTCAACTTATACATGTGCTATCTTAACGCTTCCCCTTAAAATAGGTGTTGGCCACTTTATCCAATGACCAAAGCATGCCATTTTTTTCTCGTAGGGATCGACCATCATCACATCCTCCGGTTATTGCCATTACTTTGGTTAATAATTGTCATTTTGTGCTGGTATAATATAATTAATTCATATATATTTTTCTGAAGTATGTGAATAACTCATTTATTCATTTGATTGTTACAGGTCTACTTAAAGGATGGTAAAAAATATTTATTTAATATATATTAAATTTGTAATGGTAAAAAAAATTGTGATAGTTAATATTTTTTATTTTTAAAAAATATACAAATTAAACAATATATAGGTTATTAGCACAACACTATAACCAACTGGAATAATGAGTCAATTAGGTTATAAAATAAATAATGTTATTATACATATCACTACAATTTCTAATGCATATTTAATGCACATATAAATTTAAATAATAAATTTTATGATAATTAATTTTGATATAAATCATACGAATTATTTAATTTGTATATATATATTTTTAAATAAAAAATATTTACTATTATAAATTTTTTACCATTATAAAATTTAATATATATTAAATAAATATTTTTATTTTATAACAGTAATCCGAATTAAATATACATTAAATTTTGTAATAGTAACTCGAATTAAATAAAAAATATTTAATGCATATTTAATTCGGGTTACTATTACCAAAATATTTAATGCATTAAATCTTGTAATAGTAACCCGAATTAAACAAAATATATTTAATGCATTAATTCGGGTTACGTCTACAAAAATATTTAATGCATTCAATTTTGTAATAGTAATCCAAATTAAATATATATTAAATTTTTTAATGATAACCTAAATTAAATAAAAAATATTTAATTCGTATATTTTTTAAAATAAAAAATATTTACTATCACAAATTTTTTTATTATTACAAAATTTAATATATATTAAATAAATATTTTTTATTTTGTAATAATAACCCAAATTAAATATGCATTAAATTTTGTAATAGTAAAATACAAAATACAAAATAACAAAGAGAAATACAAAATAATCTAAAAATTTAAAAATTAAAAAAATAAATTAACTCACGGAAGAAGGTTTTTCCGTGAGCTCCTGCGAAAGAACTGTGAGATGACACAGAAGAAGTTTTTCCTCAGTTAATGTTACAACTGTGGAAGAACCTTCTTTTTTCGTGCGATCTCACGGAAGAAGTTCTTTTTAAAAGAGATAAATAAATTTTAGAAAAAAAATCATGTTTGAATCATTAAATTTTATTCGTGATTTTCTGTTCAAGCTGCATTCATGGTGGGATATGATCTTTTTTTTAGGACAGCTGGTGTTTAATTTTTACTATATATAATTTTTTTTTAGCTAACAACAAACATGATCTTTAATCTAGGACAAATTTTTTTTATAATTTTATGTAAAAATAAATAAATTATTCATGATAAATTTGAATCTCCCTAGCTCTTAAATGCAAAATTATTTACTTTTTTAAAGATAAAATTATGTTCTGTTATTATCTTAGCTCTTGCTCCTTATTATCATGTACAAACTAAAAGTGTGGTTTCAATTTTATTTTATTTTATATAAAGTCTAATCTAAAATGTGTCAATCATTAATTATTTTTTCACTAAAAGATACTCTTAATTAAATCAATTCTAGAATGACGAGAAAAATACAACTCATTAATGTTCGTTAGTTTGGTTTGATAGGAAAGGTTTAATCTTGAAAAAAAATACCTCTAGTTGCATTTATAAGCAACAAATTAACTTTTCTTTGGCGCTAATTACTCTTTTTATCCCTAAATAAAAGACTATTATAATTAATTTACACTCTTTAATGAAATTAGTTAATTTAGTTATTAACATTAAATTACTCTTTTATCCCTAAATAAAAGACTATTATAATTCATTATCTTTGTCTTTTCATTTAATCACTCTTTAATTAATCAATGATTGTATGTTAGTCTTATTCTACAATCCTCATAAGAGAAAATGTATTTATCTTTTTAATTCATAACATTTGTAGTAAAACAAATAAGGATATTTTTGTAAAAAAAATAATTAAGGTAAAAGATAACTTATAATCTTTTTAAAAGAGATAAATAAAGTTTAGAAAAAAATCTTATATTTAGGAACAGATGGAGTTCATTAGCATAATGGTCAAAATAAATCAAGTATTCAAAAAATAAGAAAAATAAATAAATCTGAGAATTTCATGAAGTATAATGTTGAAATAATAAATTAAGTATTATAAATAGTAAAATGGATAAAATAAATGTAATATAAAAAATTGGGAGGAAGATTGAGTTGAAAGAAACATAAATAATAAAACCATGTTTTATTTAAAAATTGTAATAAGAAAATTTAATAAATATTAAGGAATAAAATAAAAAAATATAAAAATTAGAAGTTAAAAGTTAACATTTAAAATATTATACTTTAAATAATGTTTTAAAAAAAATATTAGAAGCTACTGAGAAAAACTTATTTATCAAACATTTATAAGCTTTTCTATATAAATATAATATTTATTATGTTTATTTATAGAATTGTGATATTTTTGTTTGATGTTATTAATGAATGTTTTAATGTGTACCTTGTTATAATGGAACAAAATGACCAAAGAAATTTATAAAATTTATTATTGCAGTATAGGTGTTAAAATTTTAGTCTAATTTAGTTGTTAGAAATATAATAAAACGTGACATTCATAAATTCTGAATATTTTGTCTTTTTTCACAACGAGATTATGTTAGTTTTAAATGAATAAAATAAATTAATATTTTATTATTAGAAAATTAAAAAATAAAGTTAGTTGATATGGAAGCAAAGTAATTTTTTTCTCTGAAATATACTCCTTCATTTGTACTTTTTCTAATTTTATAGAACCATTTTTATATGTCTCTATATTTTAATCCAAGTAAATTACTAATTATAATACTGAAAATATTAAAAGTCTAAGCAAAGTACATGTATTTATCTAGTACGTACTACATAAGCTATAATTATATCGCCCTTCTACTTAATTCATCATCACATCATTAATAAGTGTATAGGCAAAAATAAGTTCTTATTCGAAGCTAAGTTAATGCATGAAGATAATTAGTGAAGGAAAGACTAGAACATGCGATCTTTAATTGCCACAATTGGATCTCAAAGTAAGACTGCAAATTAAGTTTTCCCTCAAGGAGGTATTTGGATCTAATCGTATAAGCTCTCTAGACTTAACTCAAATTCCCATTAACTATCATCTTATAGCAGTGATGCTAAAAAGAGAGTGAAAAAATTCCAAGTCTACCCCGAAAGGTTCAAGAGAAATTTTTTGAGCAAAATGAAAAGTATAAGAATTGAGCATGAGCTGATAGATTGTAAAAGCCAGATGCAAGTTTCAAGGAAAGAGATCGTGTATAGGTTCATTTTGCAGATAATATTTTTCACAAGGCCCTTTTAGAATTCTAAATAGAATTGGTATACAATTTATGCGTGCAAAATTAAGTTATAAGAAGATTATGGACTATCAGCAAATTAACTTCGATGACATTAACGTGTTTCAATTATGAAGGAGAAGAAATCAAGTTGTGTCCATCTTTAAAACTTTTTAACTCAGACGACAATGATGGATAATTGTACAGGTCCGTATGTCATGCTGTTCCACTAAAAGAAACTTTGATTGAGTTTAGCCCTATCTCTTCTACAATGAGATGTCCAAAGATGGATAATTGTACAGGTCCGTTTTGCTTTCTTTAAATTCATTTTTATCAAATATATTTTCAATTTAGTAGTGTATATTCAATTTAGTAGTTCTCATCTTTACTCAATAGATCTTAAGTGAATTGCTTAGATGAATCTGAGTTATCTTCCTTTAATTCTTGTTCCTTCAAACCATTTTGTACTAAATGTTGTGATGTTTGTTATGATTCATGCTATAACAGAAATTGATTTTGTAACATGCAATATAATATCAAACTAGCTAGAAAACGAAAATTGCTTGGGAGAATCATAATTCGAAACCAACATATAACTTCTTATATATATATAATAACCGAACCACAACAACTTCAAATAATAGTTGTATGATTACAGAAACAGTATATACTATAGATATAACAACAGTAATTACCCCAAAAGAATAAAAAGTAAGACAAAAAGAAAATCACATGCAAACCCATCTGCTACAACGTACAGCTAGCAGAAAAATACAAAAAGCAATATTAACATAAAAGTTCACATGATAGCTTCCCATTATTGAACTAATAACAAGACATATATTTATATATAGAATTTAATTTTGATACAGTACTGTGAGTGAAAAGAATATCAATACTGCATCAAAATTAAATTCTTAAACATAATCAAATATTACCTTTATATATATATATATATATATATATATATATATATATTTTGTAGATAAGTTGGAAGAAGAGCTAGGTATGAAATAAAAGCCACTTTTCGCTGATCTTCCACTTGGAAACTTTATTCAAAAGAACGATCTAGTGTTCAATGTTGCTGACTCCTGAGGATGAAGCCCTAACCTCAGCTCGAGGTCTAATTCAGCTGTCTTCTCCTCAAAAGAAGGCAGATGGGGAATTTGTGGAACATGACCATGATGATCATCTTTGTGAGGAAAACTGAATGGATATTTATGGTTTCTTGCTTGCTTCTCTTCACCAGCACCCAGCCGAAACAAAAATTTCTCTTCCAAATCAGAAGGGTCATTTGGATCGCCAGTGGTTTTGATTGAGATGTCCAAAGAAAGCAACTTTTCCTCAGCAGATTGTTTGAGTTTAGCCCTATCTCTTCTATGGATATTCATGTGGCCTCCTAGGGCCTGTGCATTTGAGAACCCTCTTTGGCAAAAGGAACAAGAATATTTTACTTGTCCAGGACCAGCCTGATCATCTGAGCTCCATCTTATCTCAGATTGGTTAGGGTTTTGGGAATTGAACTCCATCTTTCTTTGCAAAGTGAAGGGGAAATTCCAATAAGACATAAATTTCACTAAAAGAAGGAAGAAATTGTGTTATGAAACTGTGGTCAACACAGATTGGCTGAGACAAAATTTATAGACAACTTGGAAAACTACAGAAGCTAAGCATATACGAGTTTTTTGCCATTTTTTATTATGTCAGCTGAGTATTATAGTTTTCAACTTAGAACGTATGATTTTAAAAATAGTTAATTGAAAACCCTAAAGCTGATTGAATAAAATATTAATCAGATGCATGTTTATTACTCGTTCAGTTATTCTACAAGACATTTCCTTTTACATTGCCTTGAGAGGATCAATAAGCATTTATATGATTTTTAAGTTGTGCTCCTACGCTCAATGAAAAGCTAAAAAAATGTTTTCCCTGATGGTAAAAGTTAATTTAGGTATATGCTCATTGTATTGTGTGGTACGCAAATACAATAATTGTGTCTTCAAAGAATTAGCTAACCTTTTATCACAGTAGCAGCTGTCATTTGCGATATTTTTTTTAGTAATGCAACGATATATTTGAGAAGTGAAAAATTAAATAAACATTTTGGTCCACTTGTGAGGGTATTAAACTCTTCATTAGCATTTCACAAAAAAAAAAACTCTTCATTAGCAAGAAGGGGATATATATCTATCATAAGTTATGAAATAGAAAAGCTATTCTTATTTAGAAATGTAAATAATTATTTTTCCAGTGCTTTGATGAAATCTATCCATTTTCTTTATTATATGGAAGTTTACGTATTTAAATTACGTGGTTTGTTCGAATGGTGTTTGAGTCTCTTTAATCAAATAGTTTAATTTATTATCTGATCTTCTTATCTTTCATTTTTCTTGTTACTAAAATGACAACTTGCTACAGATGAATCTATCGTTGCTTTATGTAAAATCTATAGCATAGTGATAGGATATGATGATAGCTATGGCATTTTAGAAATATATATTTTTATCGATTTCCTTAGAGATAGTTCTACAGGAATTTGTACCAACTCACCCCCTTTTCAAGAATTATTATTTTCCACTGGAGTCGAATCAAGGACCACTCGCTTGAGATATTCCTGTACTCATTCTCAAGACCAACTTACTAACAACTTGACCAATCCCACCATTGGTTATGAAATTTTGGACACATATTAAATCACATTTAACTTTCAACCAACCATATAAGTCGTCAAATGTGGTGTGTCAGATTTTATCCGTCCAAAAGTATACAGGCCAAACTATAGTAACAAGATCCACTACAAGAAATTCGCATATTAGTGACGACTACTCATGCAAGGACGTTGCCTAAATTAAATTTACCGTCAACTAAGAAATGGCCACGAGGCTGTCACGCTAAAAGTGTCATTACTAAATTGTTTTTGTCGATTAATAGAGACTGGCATTTAATAACAACTTAGCTTACACATATAAGCCAACGTTAATATGTAAGGATAGAAAAAAAAAATATTATTAGTAACGAGTAGGGGTGTTCTTGACTTGTGTATTCCTACTATATAACCTGGACTAACTTAAGAATTGGAATTGATTTAAATCCCAAAACTCTAACACAATCTATGCACAAATAATTAAAACAAGTAATTAAAAAGTTTAAGGGATAAAAAGAATACACTAATATTTTATCCTAATTCGGTGAACTTGACCTATGTGCAGTCATCCTCATGACACTTGAGATGTTTCATTAAGTCAATGTTATAGAGCAAGAAATTGATTATGTCATTACGCCAGACAACCTAAACCCTAGGACACTCCTATATGAACCATAGACCTAGTCCTTTAGAATCACACAGCCTAGTGAATATGAAGATAAACTAAAAGTAACCCCCTTGACAAACGAACCCCGGGATGCCTCAACCTATATCTCAATTAGAAACCTCCAAGAATACTCCCTTGAAACAACACAATTGGCTAAGTATAATTTCTCAAAAGTAAATAAAATCACACATGAGCACTATCACTCTCTCCATCTACCAAGCACGCACACCATGATCTAAATACTAATTCTCTATTAACAGTACACTAATTCTCTTGTGATTTGGACTTATACTTTCTTAATTTCTACTTGGTTTTCACTTGGTTTCTTTTTCTCAATAGAAAAGCTTTTTATATAGGGATTCATTAACTTGGAAAAGATATTAAAAAAATCCCAATGTATTAGATAAGATTATCAGGGAAAAAAGAAAACTTCAATTTGATTACAGAAGATTAGTTTTAAAATTTAATTAATAAAACTTGATAGGTAATGATTTTCAATCTCAAAAGCTTTGAAAACTCTTAACCTATTTTTCCGTGGGATTAATCAAAGTTAGAGTTTTCTGAATGATAAAAACTTTTTTTTTGTATATTGCAAAAAGATATACTTGATTAATGGATTGATGTAGAGTTTCAAGTCAAAAGATAAGGTGCATGTATATTGGGAATTAGATTTTTATTATTAAGGTTTAGATGACTTAAATGCAAAGTGAAAGATTACATTTTACTATATGAACATTAGTTGAATGAATGAATTGAAAGTTATTTTTGTTTCAATTTTCAAGAGGATTTATTTATTATAGTTGGTGACAATTTTCACTATAAATAGAGAAGAGAATTGGTGGAGAAACACAACACATGAAGAGAGAGTGCGTGAGAAGAGAGATTGTGAAATAAAGTCACTTTGTTGAGAAAATAGCGTCTTTGTGTGAGAATGTTATCATTTCTTGTAACCATTGAGTAGGGTATTCGGGTTTGTATAGTGATACACTATTTGGAGTAAGTTATAATCTTGTAATCATTTTTGTGATAGGAAAATATTTTTGAGACATGATGGTCCAAGAGGTGTCGAATCACGTTAAATTTTTGTGTTTGTTATTATTTTTCCTACTTTGTAATCTTTGTTATATTCTCACGATCCTTTGTGAGTGTGGGTAATTTTATTTATGAGAGCGTTGATTACCCAATAGTGGTATCAGAGTTATGGTTGAGAGCACATAAAGTTTTGAGATACTATTATTTGATGGGAAAATAAATTTTATGATTTGGTAGAGTACTATTCAAGATATTTTGGTGCAGCAAGGTCTTGATCAGGCGTTAAAAGATGAAAGACCACCTTTTATAAATAAAACCGAGTGGACTAAGATCCAAAGGAGGGTTGTGAGCACGATTCGGCTAGCCCTTGCTCCTGAGATAAAACACAACATGTTGAAAGAGACAACACCGAAGGTCTTGTTAGAGAAGCTTGAGAATATCTATGTGTCAAAGTCACTAACCAATCGCCTTTGTTTGAAGATGGAATTATATCAACTCAAAATGGAGATGGGAGGATATCTCCATGACCACATCAACAAGTTCAATCAGCTAGTCAGTCAACTGTTGAATGCAGATGATAAACTCTCTGATAAGGAGTAGGCGTTGTTGTTGTTGGCCTCACTACCAAGGTCCTTCAAAGCTTTGGTTCAAACCTTACTTGTGGGAAAATTAACTTTGAATTTGGATGATGTGACTACCGCTCTTAGAGAAAATGAAAAAATGATGAGAACTGAAAATGTTGATGATGAACACAATGCAATAGTTGTGGTGGAGTTTGAGCGAGAGAGAAATCATTCAAGGAGACATGATGGTCCAAGAGGAAGATCGAAATCACAATCGCGTCCACAATGAGATATGAGTAACATTCAATGTTACTATTGCGGTGAGAATGGTCATGCGCAAGTGAGGTGCAAACAAATGAAGGAGGACTTGAAAAAATTAAGAGATATGAACAAAGATGGTGTCAACTCCAAAGCTAATGTAGTAAAAGGTGTTGAAGATGATGTGTTTCTGGAAACAAACGATGAGGTTGCTAAAACAAAATAGGTGATGGATTCTGCTGCCTCAAAGCACATTTGCAGAGATCGAGAGATGTTTGATACTTTGAAAACTGATGGAGAATTCAGCCATTTCAAGTTAGGAAATGATGGAAAATGAAGGTTGAAGGCATAGGGAGTGTAAGGATAAAGCTCCATGATGGTGCTATTCGAACTTTCTCAAATATGAAGTTTGTACCTTCTGTTATTGTCTATATGATTTCTATAGGGGAGATGACATTACAAGGGTACAAATATGTTGGTTCAAAGTAGGGATGCAAAGTGTACAAAGGAAGACACTTGGTGTTGCGAGAGAGAAAAATAAAGGTAACATTTGCTATTTTGATGGTCAAGTCTTGAAGAGGAACCATGATAGCAAAGTGAAGAAGAAAGTGAAGTTTTCTAATGTTGTGAAAGTGTTGGGAGATACTTCCATTAGAGAGGGAGTTTGTTCACTTTCAAATTGATTGAATGATGTTTCCCTTTTGGCTTGAAAGGGAGAATTGTAGAGTTTCAAGCCAAAAGATAAGGTGCATGCATATTGGAAATTGGATTTTTATTACTAAGGTTTAGATGGCATAAATGCAAAGTGAAAGATTGCATTTTACTAGATGAACCTTAGTTGAATGGATGCATTGAAAGTTGTTTTTGTTTTAACTTCCAAGAGAGCTTATTTATTATAGTTGGTGGCAATTTTCATTATAAATAGAGAAGAGAATTAGTGAAGAAACACAACACATGAAGATAGAGTGTGTGAGAAGAGAGATTGTGAAACAAAGTCACTTTGTTGAGAGAAAAGTATCTTTGTGTGATAGTGTTATCATTTCTTATAACCATTAAGTGGGGTATTCGAATTTGTAGAGTGATACACTATTTGGGGTGGGTTACAATCTAGTAATCATTTTTTGTGATAAGAAAATATTTTTGAGACGGTTCTGTAGACGTAGGCAAGAGGTTCTGAACCACGTTAAATTCTTGTGTTTCTTATTATTTTTCATATGATATAATCTTTGTTGTGTTCTCACAATCCTTTGTGGGTGTGGATAATTTTATTTGTGGGAGCGTTGATTACCCAACAATTGATTAGAATCAAATTATCTTAAAAAATAAGTCCATAGGCTTCCAAAGCTATTGGGACTCAAGTCTTTCAAACTAAAATTAAACTCAAGTCTTTACGAGCAGCTAATGTACAAACTCGAGTTTGCCCAACCAAGCTTGAGTCTAGTTTCATAGGACTTGAGTCTCTCATTTCTAAACTTGAGTCTTACGACTCAATTTGCCCCTAATAACTTGTTGTATGTCCTTAAGCCTATTTTAGTTATATTAAATCATTAGTCACTCAATTTAATTATCCTAATTCAATTTAAAGCCCCAAATTGGATCATTGTAGCATGGCTTAGTTGATGAGTAAGGAGTTTACAAAAATATGCCTAAGACTCTTGACTAACGTCTTGAAGTGATCGCTCATGTCTTCATTTCTTTGGCTTCATGTTAGAGAGTGCTTCAAAAATTAATTGTCATTATAAAAACATTCCTTAAGTATCTTTGTTGACTGAGATCATAGTTTTAAAAATCAAACTGGTAATCGACCCAATCAACACATTGAGCCATTGGGTTAATGATCAAATCAGTGGGTCAGTAAATGACTCACATGAATTAGTGTGAAAAAATATAATACGAATTATATATATATATATATATATATATATATATATATATATATATATTATTTGTGGCTTATATTTACTAAAGTATTATGTTAGTGTAATTGTAAGTTGCATTGCAAAACTACCTCTATGGGCCCCATGAGAAGATGGTACAACAACTTTAAAGTCTTCTTGTGTAAGAGCAATGCAAATCATGTCTTCCAAAAATCAGTCAGGTTAGAGCAATTTCCACCAAGTTGATTGTATGATTGATCTGATAGATAACTTAACTCGTTCATACCTATGGTTTGCAATTAGATCGATCAAACTGACTGTATCAATCCAGATTTACATTCTCTACCTTTTTAATAATGACAAACCATTGAATCAATGCCTTCATTGTTGAATTTCAATGCCTTCAATCTTGAGTTCATCAATTCACTGTTAAATTTTTAACCAAAAGGTCACTTGTTATATGTCAAGTCTTCTTTTATACTTGAGTTCTCTATCCTCGTATTTCTACCCCCTACATATGTCCCCCCATCCCGAATTATTATGTATTGAATGATTGTAATTTTTTTATCGAAAAATGTTAATTATTAATTTTTTGTTAGAGGGAGAATCAAACTTGTAACATTTTCCTCCAATCCTTTTACTTGTAATTAAAATATAGAAACATACAACTTTTTGGGGGAATGTTTCACGAACTAGTCCTTGTCAACTTCAAACATATAGATTGCAATCATACTTCTAAGTTGATATATCAAGCATATTTCTCTTATTCATATCCTCTCCCCCCTCCTATTGTCATTATAAAAAAAAGAATCATATATCTTATGTTGGGGCATTAGAGAAATTATGCGGGGAGGTCATGTCTTGCAATTGTTTATTGGAGGAAGCATGAGAATCTTTACTTCTTAATTTTTTATTTAAGGAAGAAGATCAATGCAAGTAGAAGACTCTTATCATATTGATATGGAATTGAAAGTACAAAGAGTCATAGGCATAAGAATTCTAATTAAGAAAAACAATTAAAATCCTAATTAAGAACTAGAAAACAAGGAAAACTTAAGTTAATCAACATCTTATTGGCATAAAAAATTATCAATTAGGAAATAGGCCAAAAGTAATTATCTTGTCCACTACAAAAAAAAAACCACGATTTGGCTATGTATTTAGGTTTAAATACATACACGACAAAATTGTAACTTCATTGTGTACGAGTACATAACAGAATCGTGACTTTGCTGAATTTAAAAGGTAAGAAAAAGAAACACTTATTGGTGACAACAAAACTCTCATGGTGGGGGTGGCAAGATTGAAAATGCAGTAGGAAGAAATGAGTGCCACGACGACAACACTACTACGAAAATCGATGAAAATCGATTTTGATGAAAATCGATGTTAACAAAAAGACAGTGGCATAATTGTAAATATAATGAGTTTGTTAATATTGGTTTTCGGAAAACCGATGTTAACGTGGCTTTGTTAACTTTGGTTTTTAACTTTACAAGGTTAACATTGGATTTTAAAAAATCGATGTTAACGTAACTACATTAACATCAGTTTTTTAAAAATCGACATTGTTTTTCGTATATATATATATAATTGTTTTTCTCGTGCCCATTATCACTCTCCTCACTCTCACCCTAACGCTCTCACTTCCTCCGCGGTGTTGTAACTCCTCCTCTCAACACACTTGCTTTCGCTCGCACTCGATATATTACTCCCACTCACACTTGCTCTCGGTCTCAATCTCCCACTTGTGCTAGCTATCGGTGTTGGTGTCGGTCTCGGCGATGAGGTATGTCTTTCTCTTACCTTTGGCAACTTAAATTAACAAACTCGTCATGTAGTGTTATTTTGTGTTGTGCTTTGGGTGGCAACTTAAATAGTTTGCCCTGTGCTTTGGGTGGTGTTGCTTAGTGTTGGTGGAGACACCGTGGCACTGTCGCCATGTGAGGGAGAAGACATGGCGTGAGGTTGTCATGAGGTCGCCTTATTTTTTTAATTTTGCAAACTTAATTATCAATTTATAAATTTATTACTTTTTTGTTATATAATATTAAATATTCATTATTGTAGACATTATATAACATCAATTTACTCTAATACTATGAATTAGTCCACTAATGAATCCTGTATTTTTTTTCTTATTCTACACCATCATTTACGTTGGATAGAATATATAGCTTGTGCATTTATCTGCCTATTTCACTCATCGACACTCATATCTGTTCACGATGGTTCAAAACACAAAAATAGAGACAAGGTTAGTAGAAGAACAACCTCCACCTAACACCCAACCAAAGAACATTGGCAGAGAATGGTTAGTCCATCTAACGGCCAACCATGGTACAGTTGTGCGTCGACCTATTTCACTAGGTAAGAATCCTCATGCACTTTAGGTTAAAATGTTCGATCCTCTGTCACAAACCCAAGATGATATTAGGGTTGTTAACTTGAAGCAAAAAATTGATACTTTGAAAATAGGAATATCATTCTTGGTTTTCAAAAATGGGTATATGCATTGTGTCTTACAACTCCGTGGCATGCACTAGACCAATCTCATATCTCTTGGTTTACTACTACTAGGTAGACATGCATATTTATTTTTAAGCAATTCTAGCTTTTAAGTCAAAGGGTAATTTTAGATTAGAGACTATACAATGTTGGATTAATAGTTTCTAGCTGAACAGATTTAAGGCAAAACAAATGTTGTGGATGAAGTGAGAAAATATATTCTATTTATGTTTATATGTGTAGAATAGATTTTTGATACAATTGTATACTAAGCTTATTGAGATGTTATTCTTTTTATGTGTTTATTTATGCTTGACCATTTAATATTAGTAATTTTTATATTGTAAATGGAGTTTAGGAACGATGAATGTTCAATAGAGGAATAATGATGAAGATTAATAGAAAACTAGAGAAAATGTTCAACACAATTCATATTAAGGATCGGGTTAGAAATTTCAAGACTATTCTCAAATAAACATGACATGATATAATACATCAGCATTTCTTATATTAGTTTATTTTAAATGTAGTCTTATGGTGAAGTGAGTATGACTTTTGCTGTAAGATGGAAGGATCAATTAGAGCATACTTGACATCTGTAAGACAATAATGACAACATACACTCTATTACATATAGCCAAGATCTGACGAATGCAACTATACTGGCTAGATGGGCAAAACTCAGAGATTTCTATGGACTCATAGGTAATCATCAAGTAACCATGACCTATTTTGGATAGAGTGTTTTCTTTCTGACCATCTTCAAAAGTAGCTCTCAACCAAACGCCTATCATAAATGACACTCCTTCTACCATCAAATTCCTAACTCAACCACTTTTAAAGTCCTACTAAATAACTACAAAATAACTTGCAGTAGTTTGGTGTAACTTAGCACTGTATATAATTAGTACAAAAACACCTCTATCTGTCAAATTTTAAAATCATATACATATCTAAGATGAACTTAATGTTAATTTCAGGATGTGACGAGTACTATGTACTTATTTATGAAAGGCGCAAAATTTATCCATCTGAATTTGGAAGAGATTATGGAATGCATGATTGTTTATAATCATTGGAGGAAGTTTCTAAAAATTGGCTGTGGATGGAAGACTTTTGCAGAATCACAAAATTTGGAAGTTGGAATGCAAATTATTTTTGAGTCCCTAGATACAATATCTAACTTTGTTTTATTTTGAATTTGTTTGTAATTTAAGTACATTATACTATGCTAATATTTGTAAATTTTTGTTTATAATAACTCTTGGTGGTATATTTTGTGGAAAATGATGCTTGGAATGTTTCTACTAGGGATCTTTTTATCAACTTATCATTTTGTGGATAGACAATTTATTATATAAAATATACTACATATTCTAATTTTATTACATTTACTTTTCATTTATTTCTTTTCAAGGATGGCTTATGTTTATTTTTAGAGTTTTTACAACTTTGAATGATAAGCTGTGTTATGTATAATTACAATTGATAATTAGAAAAACAAAAAGGATATTAAAATTTTTTTTAAAACAACATCGGTTTTTGTCAGTAAACCACACTATCGATTTTTCTAAAAGCCGATATTGGTTTATATACATATTTTACATTTTTTTGTTATTTCTTACTATACGACATCGGTTTTTTAGAAAATCAATGTTGTATTGTTTAGTTTAACATTGGTTTTCAAAAATCGATATTAACGTTGATACTTTTAATGTTGGTAGTTTCAACATCGATTAATAATCGATATTGAAAGTCCTTAACCAATGTTAAAAATCTATTTGCTAGTAGTGAAAAGCTCTCATGATGGTGCGACAGGAAGGTTAATAGCACCAAAGGAAGGGAGTCAAGGGGAAGGGGGTGTGGGAAATGAAAAGAGGGAGTGTGTTTGATGAGTAAGGGGGTTGGAAACGGGTGTAGGAAATGAGACAGGAGCAAGACTAACTTTTCCTTCATTTTGAAAAATGAAAAGGGTGAGAAGAGCATTGCAGGAGCTGAGAAAAGCAGGCCCCACTTTGTTGTACTTTTTTCCGTCTTGGCCCATATGAAATATTGGTTAGATAATTTAGAAATGTTTTTGGGCCTAAACCTTATCCCTCGTTGTCAGCCTTATCATCCCCATTTCCATGTCTTGCAACTTACCCTTATTATTCCCCTCATCCTTGATTAATTTCATAACCTCATTAATTAATAATTTATTTGATTCAATCTCTGAAAATCCATCCATTTGATCCAACCATCATTCATCCATGAAAATAATGAAATTGGAATATTTCGTTTCCAATGACTCCTTCCCAAAAGCCGTCGAGTCTTTTTCAACAGTGTTTTTGCATTTTCACTGTGGAAAACTCATTAATTGTCAATACTATGATGGCTCTTTTATATATATAGTCATACTGCACAAGAAGTGTTAAAAATACAAATATTTTGGTTACAAATATTTCCTTATTTATACAGACATTCGTCACTTGGTTAATTACCACAAGAAATGATGTTTGTATTACCACTATCGCAAGATCAAATCTTATAACATATATGATTAGGATAATTATCCTCAACACAAAACATACACAAGAGTAAAAAAATTGTTATCAATTAAAAAAATATAGATTATCTTTTTTTTTAATAAAAATATATAGATTATCTGAAATATAACAATCCATAATTTGATGATAATACAATGTTTTTTTTTTCATTGTTTCATACATTATTTTTAATTAAATTTATTAATACATATTAAGTTAACACACATAATAATAATTTTTTATAGTCAATCAGAGACAGATCCAGAAATTCATCAAACGGGAGGCTGAATTTTTTATTTTAGTTTAATTAGTTAAGCATCTAACCTCAAGTAAATAATATCTTTTATAAAATTATTTATTAGTTTTAGACATAAATTTAAAATTAATTTTTATTTCAAATGATAACGAAAGAAACAAGTTTATTTATATTAATTTTTTATTTCAAATTTTGGAAGACTTTTGGATTTTACAAGCTCAATAAAAATTACATAGGATACACAACAATAATCTCACAATAAAAAAGAGGAACAAAATTATTAAATATAATAACTAAAATTCATCAAATTTAATAACAACTATTTTATATATATATATATATATATATATATATATTTATAATTAATATAATGTTAATAATAGTTAATGTTACTAATTAGATATATAGATAGATATATGATACTTATAATAATACACCAATTAAATCATAGTTAGCCTAAATAATAAAATTAATAAAAAGTCATAGAGATATTATTTATTATCATATCTATTAATTACTTGTATATATATCACTTTGGATTAGAATATAATTAGTTATAAGATATATTATTAAAAAAATTAGTATATAATTAGTGGTAAGTGATAATATATATTATCAGATTTATTAATTAGTATATATATATATATATATATATATTTTTTACTTGAACTAATATATATATATATATATATATATATATATATATATATATATATATATATTATTAATTAGTATATTATTTTTATTTAAAATATCTTTTAATAAAACTATTAATTATAACATTAAAAGGGGTTTAAGGGAGGGAGGGAAGCCCCTACTTGCCCCCACAAATCCGTCCCTGTAGTCAATCAATTGGAAATTATCTAAAATATAAAAGTCAACAAACTATATATATATATGATAATCCACATATAATTATATTATGATTCAATAAATGATAATGTAAATCAGTTAGTGCATTTTAACTAACTTTAAAATAATTTTAAGCTAAACTTAACAAACTATTAGATAAATTATTTTGGCCTTACTAAAATCCGTTATATTTTGTCTCCTTTCTATAAATTTTTTTGCCGCTCATAGCATCTGTATCTTGCCTAAATCTCTACTTTTGTTTAATTTCTGCTGCTCCCATTGTATAGAACTTGTTTTCCAATGAGTAATGATATATATTTCCAATGTTACATTTTTTATCTTATGCTTTGCAATGATGATGCTACTATAGTTTCTTCAAATCTGCATATCATACTCAAAACAAAAATGACAAAAAATTGTAATACAAGTTAACTATTTCTTCAATTTTATTAATAAAGAATTTACTATTAAAAAGAACGACCGAAAATAGACATGACAACAAGGGATAGGATTAGACTCCCCAACCCCCGCCCACAACTCCACGAATCCCCAATCCCTGTTGGATCTAAAAATTAGATTCATCTCCATCCTCTTTTGGGAATCGAATTTTCCCATCTTGTCCATCTTCGTTCCTATCTTTTTTTTTATTAATAAAAAATGGAGAAAATAATAATTGTTTTTTATATTTGGACTGAATTTATTATAACTTGCTAAATTGAAATTTCAAGTAAAAATTATTTAATCTCATATATTTTTGGATAATTTAAAAAATAATAATCATGATAAATTATTTATCGATATTGAAATCCCAAGTGTTTAGTAACACATTAAATAAATTTTTTTTATTCTCATTTATTTTTTGAACTCAACATAAAATTAAGTAAAAATTATACATAATTATAACAAAAATAATAATTTCATCCATAAAATAAATATTAATTCATTAAAATTATAAGGTTATAATAATTTAAAATATTTATTATATCCATCATAAGGTCGATCTCCACACAAATACGTACACTTGTCATTTCTAACTGAAAAGCAAGTTATAATATCAGAAATAATCACGCTAGATTATATATGTTTTATCTTTCCCTTTAAATTGTCTTCCATATAATTGATTATGTTGTAATGAAAGATCATTGGGACAGAGGTTGCGCGAAACAAATGAAAGCAAATTAAGAACTAAAATATTGTGAAATTTTGACTTAATATGCCATAAGATATGAACGAAATAACTTTCATGATATTACCATTATGTGAACTCGATCGGCTTATCAAATTATACAATATAATATAATACCAATGGATCGATGAAGTTCTGTTGTCATTTTCTATCATTTTCATTAGTTTGATAATCTTACCACTCATACTGATATATTACATATTGAAGTTAGTTAGCAGACGTATAACATTGGACCCGTCGTTGCTATTGAAGTTAACGAATTAATATGGTTTACTTGACGCAAACAACTTAATAACTGTACTCCATATAAAAATTCATTTTGTCTTCTGTTATTATGATTTTCGGTGTTGCAATAATACTACAGATCGACAACGTTTCTTGTATAGTTAATCCGTACATTTTTTTTCATAATCAAAGGTAGTTTAGTTGTAAAGATAATTTCAGAAAAAAAATTAAAGTTTTATTTGAATAAACTTCTCCATATAAGCATTTAAAGGGAATAAAATGAAAAAAAAAACATTTTCTATAAGTTAAAATTAATTTATGTATAAGCTAAAAATTTATCTCATTTTTTTTCCAAAATCTTATTTTAATTTATGTAGACACTAATTTTAGTTTATGGAGAATATTCCACAAAGAACTGACCCCTGGAGATTGAGTTTACACATTGATTTTTATTCCATTTTCTTTCATACTACAAAAAATTATGGTTTCTTCCTCCTTTCTTGTCCTATCAAATAATTTGACATTTTATAATAAGGATTATAAAGGTTTAATTTTTTTAAAAAATTTATTCTTATATTTTACCTTACTTGTAATTAAGTTTATTAGTTCTATTAATTTTAACTACTACGTTTTATTCTTATAGTTCATCAATAATTTAAATTAAGTATCCACATCAAAGTTTCATTCAATAATTAACAGAAAATGGGTCAGTGATGTACATATTATTGATTTGTATAAATTAGCAACATAAAAATGTATTAAATCTTTATATAAATGGAAAACAAAATGTATAAAATATAACAAGTCATGTTTTGTTTCTTTATTTCGATTTCTGTGAAAATCTTTATAGATTTCTTTTATAAATTTATACTTATAAGTTATACAGCATCCCTTTATTATATTTTTGTTAATTGTTAGATGGAATTTTTGGGTGAGAGACTGAATTTAAACAATTAGAAAATTATAAGGATTAAATTTAAATAATTAAAATTAGAGAGACCAAAATATGTAGACTAATTAAAGTATGGTGACTAACAATGTAACTAAGTCAAAATGTAAAATATAAAAAATAAGTAAAATTTACGTCAACAACATTATCTCTGAAGAAATTGTATTGGTTGTGTCTAAGTGAGCTCGTGATCAAAGGAACCACTCCCATGCAATAATACTCTTAATTAGTTTTGTCAAAACCTAACTAAGTACTGCATAAAAAAACATAATTAAGTATAAATAATAAAATCCCAGACAATACCAACTCCCAATATTCTGGAATGTCTATTTGTAAATTTCAATTCACCAAAACAATAATTTTGAGTTAACAAATTAAAGATTTGCTGAACGTAGAATTCCCACGCAAATTCATAAAAACAACATATATTCTTCTTGTTATCTATGGTCGCATTCTAAAATTCGAATTCAAGTTCTTCACATGTGCACTTCTGCAAATGCTCCCAAAACATTATTGCTATCTCCGTCCCAACGATCACTTCTTCGAAAGAAGACAAACCTCGATTTTAAACCCTCAATCCCAGTTACATGTATTTCCCCTGTATATTTAACCATGTATTTCTCAACCCCTTCTTATCAAGTGCAAAATGAATTGAGAGAAACAAAAACAGCAAGGTGAGTACGTTATATGTTATTGTGGTATATCCAAAAGAAGAGTTGGGACAAGTTTAAATTCAACCCTATCTAATTCGAAAATTTGGATAAAACATGATTCAGGTCCTTGAAAGTGTATATGATTGTCACATTAGTATCTAAAAGTATAATTTGTCAATATTTTAATCTAAAATTAAAAAATTATCCGATTTAAGTGATAATATAACATATATTTAAGGATTAAAGTGACAATAAATAGCTACGTCATATGTTAATATTAACATATATACATGTCAATATTTTAATTAGTTTCTAAGTTACACGGTTTTTAAATTTTGGACTAAAATATTAATATATTATATTTTTAAAAATTGATGATTTGAACAAAAATTAGTTTTAGGAACTAACATTGTAACAATGTTATATACTTTTAGGACTAAGATAACAATTTACTCTCCTTTGAACTCGAACCCAATTTGATTATGATCATTAGATAATGTGTAAGACGTACAAGTTGGGTACCTACCAAATGACAAAATATACAATTTTCAACACTATACACTATCATGTCATAGAATATTAAAGTATGAAATTAAAGTTAACATATATTATATAGTATATCTATTTCAAAACAAATAATATTAATATAAATATATCATTAAGTTGTGCAAAAATTAAGTTATACTCTTTAAGTATTTTTTTAGAAATTCAAGATAATATTAATTACTATATATAATTGTATTTACATCTTTATCTTTATGTAATTTTTAAATATTTTATACATTTATCATAAAATTAAGAAGGAGATAATATTTTTTATATAAAAAAGATATTAATTATATTTCTTAATTTATGTGTTATCATTTAAAATGAATTAAATAAAGACAACAGTAGCTTGTACAAGACCTAATTAAACTAAAATGTCAACAGAAAATTAATAAAAACAAGCACTATAATTCAGACAAACATGTGCCAATAAAGTTAGGGGAAGTTGTGGGGGATTTTATATGAGTTGAGATTGGCTTGGGGAGAGGATTTCATAGAATAAGAGTTTATTCTGACTCTAAAGCTACTGTGAGTCTCCTAATAAAAGGTTGTTGTCTTTCCCATCCGTGCTTTAATCTAGTTAAAGGTATTCATGAGATTCATACGCACCAAGGGCTTATAGCTTGAGTGAATGGGTTGTGTGAGGCTAATGAATTAAATTAGCTGACAGTCTAGCAAAGCATGTTTGTAGTTGAAGAATAATAGTAAGGTGTTTGAGGTTGTGCGTAGTTTTGTTTGGAATGCGCTTTACAACCTGACTTGTATTACCTATCGTTATATATAAGAAATAAAATATAATATTTTCTTGATTTCAATTAAAAAAATATAAGATCACTTTATTGTTAAATTATATTTTATCTTTAATTATTTGTTAGATCTATTAGTGATTACACTCATTTTTTAAGGAAAGTGAGTGTATTTATTGGTTGAATTTGAAAAATACCCACCTCTTAAACTATTGGGTGAATTTAAAAAATAATCACCTCTTAAATCATTTAATGTAGAATAAATATTAAAATAAAATAAATTTATAACAAAATAACAAAGCTAATCACTTTTATTGATGTTGATGAATTAAGTAATAATTTCTTATATACAAAGACCATAGATAATATTAGTTCTCTTAGAGGTTTTTAATTTTTTGTAATTAAAAAAAAGTGTCAATAAGCTAGATTTGAGGATAATTAACGAGCGTTTTACACTCTTGGAGTTACACCGGCCACATTTAAACTTATGCAAAAGAGTTGGTTGAAAAAGTTGTGATATATGATAGAAGGAAAGACAAAAGAGATAAAATAAATATAAAATGATCGTGTAAAAAGAACATAAAAAATAGGTACTCAATAGTTGTGTGTGTATATATATATATATATATATATATATATATATATATATATATATATATATATATATAAACAAAAACAAAATAGATATGTGTCTCTGCATGCTAAGGTTTTTCAAGATATATTTCTATATGTGAAAAGGTATCCAATGCATATAAATAATCAAAGTATGCTTTGTTTCTTTCAATATAGTTATAACTTTTTTATATGTATGATTAGAAAATCAAATTGATATTAATATGCTTTAAAAATTTAATCATCTATTGTGTTGAACTTTCTTGGTACGTGTATGTTGATATACATTTGCGTTAAGTTATTCTGAATGTAACTAAAAAAAGAATTACTTTCATTCTTACCAAAATTATACTTAAACTAATTAATTCGATTCCTCTCTGTATATATAAATAAAGTGGTATTTAATTGAATTTTTTAGGTAAAAACAAAAGATACCATTAAGTCAAGGGGTTCTCCATCAAATTCCCATATATTAAAGGTATCGATCAGAAAGAAGTACTAACTACGGTCACCTCGCATCCTGCATCGATTTATGCAGCAGACTCGACTAGCTATGGTTAATTCATAGGGAAGTTGGAGTTCACACACATTATAATTCAGGGAGCTTGTCATTAAGTGTGTGTACCTAATTCATGCATACAGAAGAAGAAACAAAAATTGCGTTGCTAGGTCCAACGAGTTGTTGGGATAATATTCTCCTTGTGAATATAAAAAAAAAAATAGAAGCAAAAGCATAATATATCTAGCCAATTTTTTAAATAGATTGATTCTGGAGTAGGTGGCAAATTTTTGGATAGATTTAGAAGAGACTTAGGAAAAGAAAAAAGGTGAGACAGAGAATGCAAGCAAATGGTTTTTATGCGTAAAGGGATACTAATTAACTGCAACAAATCTGGTGTGTGAAGAGAATAATACACAGTAAAAGGGAATCAATGTTGGGATGTATCTGACTTTATGTGGCTTTGAAACGCTCAAACAAGGTGTTTTATATATGGGTAACTTTAGTGATCTGTCAGTGAGGTACTGAATAGGAAAACGGGCTCACAATATTCCATGCAGTTCTTAGTAGGATCCTTCACCCCTTAAACCCCACATGCATGCACTAGTCTCAATACTCAAACTCAAAATTTTACACACAGAATATATGATAAATTCCTTTATGCTCCATGTTACTTCCTCTAGGAAACCCAAATCCACCTTAGGATATTTTAGAAGTAGGGGGCCCGCAAAATCAATAAAAGAAGCATGCATCAATGGCAAACATGTTCAGTGCATGCATGGAAAGCTTCTTTCCAGCAACATACAATAAAATTCCCATACATAACATATTACAGTAATATATATCTTTCAAATTTTCAAACAAACATTGACATATGAAATCTCGAAGTTGAGACTTTAATTTCATGTACAGTTTTCCACACTGAAAATGAACAGGGATGATATTTAGACATTTATTATTTACAAACAACTTTCTAATATCTTTTGTTTCTCTTTATTTCGTATTATTTTATTAATCATTTATTTATTCTTTTTTTTCTATCTATCCCAAGATGTTTATAAATTCAAAGAGTGTCCAAGAATCATTTTTCCAAAATGAACTATTGAACCGGACTGCTAGACCATTTTAAGTTCTGTACCAGATTTACAAAACCTGCTTGCATAAGTTCTGTCAATTAAAAGTGTAAACAGAACACATCTTTATGACCGGATTTGTGGCACAAGAAAGATTTTCTATATGGCATTAATACAAATAAACGAAATTAACCTATAGCTAGGGTGCAACGTAAGCTAATTATCTAGTTATTAAATTTCTCATATGATATACTATACATCAAAATAGAATATATGTTGTACAATTTACATGTGTCTTAAATAAATGCCTTCACGTGTTCCTACTAAAAATGATAGAACCATGATATATCTTATATGCTTGTACATGATCCTAGTAAAAATTGATGGAGACATCAATTATACTTGCACTCCATGATGAGCTATAGCTTGTTTGTGATTGGCATATATTGTTATTATCACAAATCCAATATATTAAACGTGAAAATCTTCCTTACATGGTATCAAAGAAATAAACAAGGAACAAGAGGAAAACCAGAAGAGTAAAATTACATTTATAAACAATATTGGTGCTTCATATCTGTTACTACTTACTATACCATGGACCTATAACCAAGCCTTAGCTCCAGATCTAGCTCTTCTATGGAACTAGGGCTCAATTCAAACATCTTTGACTGCATATGAAGCCTATCAACAGAGCATGATTTGGGGAAGAATGGAATGGATGAAGCATCTTCTTTCCTCTTCTTGAAACTTGTATCTTTCTCCTTAGTCTCAAACTGCACAGTTGGGCGAGCTAGATTCATAAACAAGTTCAAGCTCACAGCCACGTCCGTTTTATCATCATCTCCCTCAGTACTCCCACACCTAGAATCCAATCCCTTCAATTTTTTCTCAACACCAGCTTCAGGATCGAGCCTACGTGAACAAAATCTGAAGTCTTCAGTTAAATTTGACATGGATTTAGAAGGAAGATCAGGAGAAGACTCATGACATCCTTTGTAAAGCGGAATCTGGGGTTTCTCTCTTCCTCTCTTATTGATTGATGAGACTAAAACCTTGGAAGGTGAAGGAGGAGCATGAGAATAAGGATCAGAATTAGGGTTAGTGTTATTATGGGTCAATACACCAAGAGAAGATGGGTATAAGTAACCCAAAGAAGTAAAAGAAATCTGAACTGAATTCAGGGGTTGCGTGGTAATTTTCTCAAGATCAACACTTAGGATTTCATTCTGAGGGCTATATGGCTGCTTGAGTCTTGCCCTATCTCTTCTATGAACATTCATATGGCCGCCTAAAGCCTGTGCTGACCTAAATTCCCTTCTGCAAAAGCTACAAGAATATGATCGAGGTGGCCATGTGCAACCAGACCTAGCTGCATCTTTTGCGAAGGCTTGTTCTTCCCATGATGAGTGGTCATCATAGGAGGAGGGGTAATTAGTAGATGAGTCAAGATTAGAGCTCATTGAGTACTTTCTCCTACTCTTGATCCAACATTGATCCTCCTCCATTATGTTCAACTTAATTCAGGAAAAGGAAAGGAATTAGAGATGGGAATTGTTGGATTGTGGAGAGGAATTGAAAGCTACATGAGTCTACTATGAAAAAATTAAGCATGAGATATATGGCTTAGAGGAGAGTGTGGTGTGGAAGGTGAAGTGGTTGGTACTCTCTACCTTCAATGTCTCAGAGCATAGTCTTTTTTTATTGTTTGGTATTTTGTGTTTGGTTTCCACCACAGTCAATAAGACATTAGTATGAATACTCCAAGTTCCCGTTTTTCCTGCGTTTTCTTTGTGAAAGGAAGAAATGCAGCGACAGTTTAATTAGAAAATTATTCATGTGGGTCCTTAAATTTCTTGCATAAGATGTGAGGTGTAGATAGAGTAGTACAGACTCAAATGAAGAAATATGACTGAAATACCCTCTATTGAGTAATACATCAAAGTCGTGTCGTTTGGAATTCTTTGCCCAATAGCGGATACGGGGTCTTCATGATATGTCTAGTTATGCAGTAAAAAAAATTATATGTCCTGTTATAATATTTTTATTTGATGGGAATATAAATTTTACTATAATCTAGCAAAATACCATTTAAGACCTTCTTGTGTAGCAGTTAGCAAGGTCTTCAGTGTAAGTGATGATTAGAGTAAAATCCAAAATGGTTGAGAGTACTATATATTCAATTAGTTGTATCCTGCTTCACAATAATTATCATGTAAAAGAAATAAGTATCAATGTTATTTTATTTTTTAATATCATATTAATTCATTTTTATTTATATTCCTTAAAATATTAATGATTAATAAAAAAAATTATAAATAAAATAATGGTATATTAATTTTATAAAATTATTATTTTCTTTTATCAATTTATTAATTTTTTTTTATCTCTATGAAAAAATCTAGAGCAACAAATATTATGAGACCATAGGAGTCTTTAGATCAAATACAACACATTGAAGTAAATAACGTAAGATTCCCTATTGGAGAAATTCTAAAGCATTTATGCATCCAAATCATTAACTAATTGACTTTGTTTAAAGATGAAGTTCTATCAACACAATGAATATGGGAAGGAATTTTCATGATCACATTAATACATTTAACCAATTAGTATTTCAATTAATGAATGCAAACTAATGAGAAGCACAAAATGCTATTGACCTCTCTACCAAGAGCTGAACCTCTAATTTCTTATATGTAGTTTGTAGCGAGGAGTATGTTGAAATTAGACGAGTTTATGAGAAAACGAGAGAATGATGAAAAATAAGAATACCATGACAAAGATTGTATATTATGGAGGAGTATGAACACAGGAGGAGTCAATTAAAGAGGAAAAAAAAGTGGTCCAAATAGAAATTCAAAATCATCATTGCACTTTCGACAGAATATGAATGAGTAATGTGAAGTGTTAATATTACGAGAAAGAAGGCATGTACAAGCTACTTGTACAAAAATGAGGGAAAACTTGAAGAAGGAATATCATAACTCCTAGACTAATGTGGTCAACAGAATTGGAGATGAAGACATGTCCTTAGTAATAATTGAGGTTATTTATTAAATCAAATGAGTGATGAATTATGATGCCTCAAAACACATTTACTTTGTTGAAATTGAGCAACGTTTGACACCTTGAAGATTAATGGAGTGTTTGTTCATTCAGGTAAGGAAATGGTGAAAAAATGAGGTTGAAACTTGAGAATATTAAGAGTTTGAGAATGAAGTTTCACGATGGTGTCATCCAAACTATAATGTGAGATTTGTGCCTTTTGTGGTCACAAATATAACATCTTTGGTGGGGAGAATGTTACAAGTTTGTTAGTTCCAAGTAAGGTTGTAAGGTGTGCAAGAAGAAATAGTTCATCATGCAAACATAAAAAAAAGACAATATTTGTTCCTTAGAAGGGAAGGTCAGAAGACGAGCAAGTGATGGTATGTAGCAAAAGAGAAAAATGAAAGTTTTCTAATGATGGTGAAGTTTGAAAATTTTAATTAAAAGAAAAATTGTTGAGAATCAATTTAAGTTTCGAAATAAAAATTGAAATGAGAGATTCCAATGCCTTACAAATTGTTGAAATTATTTTTTGGGAAGCTTGCACTAATTTTTGGATGAAGGCATTGAGGTGGAGATTTCAAAGGTTTTGCAATTGCGAGAGCAATAAAGAGACACATATCCATTATTGAAAGAAGCGACACCCCCACTCTTTATGAAGGGAATCTTGTACAGAATTGTATTTGTACCAATCCAAGTACAAGAAAAAAATAGTAATTAGGTGAATTTGTTTAAACTTTTTTTTAATAAAATAAGTATTTTTTTTTTGTTTTCCTTGTGTGTTTGTCTAAATTATTTTATTTAAAATAAATAATTTTCTATTTTTTAAAACAAATCTTATTTATTTCTTAAAAATATATTTTAAAAACACATCTTTTAAACTTAAATAAACTTATCTATTATTTATATGTATAATGACTTGTAGTGAGAAAGTCTCTCGTGAATGAATATTCATATCTATTGAGTTGAATATTTGAATTTGTACACTAATTTTAGAGGGATTTAAATTTTTAGCTACTAAATTAATTTTTAATCTTGTGTGATATATTTAACATGTTTATTGACACATTTTTATGTGTGGATATATATAGCCAGGTGTCAAATCATACTCTTTTTTATGTATTCCATTATTTCCTTTGTAATGTATTTTTATTTGTGTTTCATCTTTAACTTATTGGGTGTAATTGTCTCCCAACAATTTAGCTATTTCTGTACAAAAAATATTGTAATTTTAACTTTTCTATTTTGATAGGTTGGATGGAATATTCCTTAATTATACCCCCATACATATATTTTTGTTGCTAACAAAAAAAATAGTACACAAACTAGCAATAAGGAATTTTTTTTACTATAACTAATTGTCCTTTTTTGTCTACTTGTAGAATTTAAAATTTTCAATTGGTATACAACGTGATTTATCTGAAATTCCAAGGTTTTGAGTGCGAAAAACACACGCAAGTTTCTTCATTAAAAAATCATTGATTAATACCCAATCTCGAAAATTTATATAATTAAGTTTGTTTTAAGAAGAGAAATAATAATATAATTCAATCTGTTTGCTTCCTGCTGCAGTTAAGACGAATATTTGCGTTACGTTATTCTCTTCAATAAGTATTGGACGAATTATAAAAGACGCCCACCTGCTACACTGCATACATTATATTTTTATTTATTTTGTAGGTAATTTCACTCATTAGGCTTATCCTTTACAACGAGATAGGTCTTTCAATTCCATTAAGATATTTCATCTAAATTGTCCTATGCTAGCTTAGTATCGCTTAAAATGTCTTCATTCTCTCTACACGAGTCATTTTTTATCCTCACTCGATTAAATATTTTTTTTACTGGCACTCCATTAAATATTAAGGGAGGGAAATATATAATCAAGTATAATTTGCAATAGTTATGACTTAAGAATTGATTTCATTAGACACCACATAATAATGGTTGAGTGATTTGACACTGGATGACCTAGAAATAGTAAGATTTGATTTGAAAGTGTTTATTTTATTGTTGATTAAGTTTATAAGTTTTATTGTTGGTTTGTTCATATTTTAAGACTAAAATATAATTTTGGTTCTTCATCATTTTAGTAAAATTTATTTTATTATTTTATCTTTTAAAATACCCATTTTAATTCTTTAAATCTTAAATTTGTGTTATTACTTTTCAGGATTGTGAATGAACTTACAATTTACAAAATGCTCATTGTCCTGTCGCATGTGGAGATGTCTACACGTTCAAAAATTAGTTGCTTGAGCTGGAATTAATATGCTTAAATTAGAACCAAATATACCAAATACACACACATATATATATAGCAGTGATTATGAAGGAATTGTGACCATTTGGGATGTATATTAATATCACTGTATTATGTCAATATGTCATATATCCTAATTTTATGCAATCATAAGGTAAATATGTCTTTTAATATAATTATTTGTTAAGTTTATTAGCATAAATAATATTGGTTTTATTAAATAAAATAGTAAATTAGAAGCTGTTATGGTATCGTAAGGGAGTAAATATTAAACCTTTAATTTACTAGCGTTTGAAAAAAATATTATATAAAAAAAGTATTATTAACCATTCTGCATATTTGAGTTTATTCAACTTTCTCATTTAGTTCTTAAAAAAGAAAAAAAGAATCTCATTTAATTAAATCTGTCGATTGAATGTAGCTGGGTGCCTGTGAGCCAATGTGAATATAGGTTTAATTAGTATGGATTAGCTTTTGTAGGTCGTTTGTAAGTAACGTAGGTCATCCTAAACTTCCAATCAGTAAATATTTAATATTCTTAAAAAAAATCATAATGACATCCTTACAATCCTGTTAACAATTATATATAGCACATATGTATATAAATTTGTCAAGAATGTATATAAACTTGGTCTAGACAAGAAGCCAACACACGCATGTAATAGTGCGATTAAACAAGTGTTTATCTTTGTTTATTTTCCAAATAAGTTCCTTTACTTAATCGTATTTAGTGTGACTGAGTAATAAGTTGTTTGTAAAAGAACTACATATAAATTTGTATTTAAAATTAAAAAAAAAAGTTATGTATTTATAATATTATATAAAATTAATGGTTGTATTTTTTATCCTAGGTCTAATACAACAGTGTTGTTCAAGTCATTGGATCAAAGACTAATTTTACTCACAGTATGCGTCTGTTGCTGATCCAAGAAAATTTTGTGCAAGATAAGAATCAAACATAAGTTCTTCCACTAAATAGATCGTTTACACTCGTATGAGTATAACAGAGTCTTACATGGTTACATCAACCTTTAGATTATATAAAATGTTTTTATAGTATTTTATCTAATTATAAAACATCATATAAAATAAATTTGTTATTTTTTAATAATTATCTTAAAATTTATATTTACGGTATTTTTTTTATTTGATTGATCTACCGTGTAAAAGTATTTGCATTAATAATACATATAACACCATTCAACTGGTTTTAAAAAAGGGTATGAGGAAACACATCAACATTATAATAATATATGGTATATTGAATAAGATTTAGAAGATCTATAATAATAACAGAGAAAGGACCTCCCCATTTGGATTTATCTTCCGATTCAGATTGATGAATTAATTAGACGAACCGGTCCACTCTACAACTGACCAATTTCTAACAAACAGACAATAGCACCACCTTTTTTTATGCTTAAGCAATTTAATAGCAACAACTGATATCACTCTACTGTTTAAGATAGCTTATGGCTTATTGCCTGTTAATTATTTGGGAAATATTTCTGGATACAAATTGTTATTTAATGATTAGAAAATTGGGAAGACATCACAAAAAGGTAAATTGGAGAGAGAAAACAGAGAGGACTTGCTTAGCATAACAAATAGTAGATGTGCAGTTGTCGAGTTTATTTAAATATGAAGATTATAATTTAAATATGAGAAAAATGAGTTTTGTATTATTAATTTATAATAGTTTACATTCGATAATTATTTCACTTAGAAGATTTGTTATTATTGTGATTGAAATATCGATGCATCCATGGGATTTATATTAATTTCTACAACTGCATGGCTGGTAGTTTTATTTTTCACTAGGATTTGTTTTAAAGAAATTGAGAAAATGAGTGTATTTACTTAACACATAACAAACATAGAGCAACTTAAAGACAATTTGTGTTTTTTTTTTTCTTCTTCAGGAAACTACTTTACGGGATGCAAAATTTCTAATACTTTACTTCTAGAATGTGCTTTCCAAAATGTTAAATTTTTTATATTTTTGGAAAATGCTTTTCAAAATGTGTTAAATTTTTAAGATTCTGAAAAAGAATATTTTTGAAAAAATAAATAAAAGAAGGGCATATTAATAAAGTTGACGGGTGTAAATAACAATTATCTCCTACTAACACAACCACACAGACCTCCCTAGCATGCATGGATTGCATTAGCCCAATGATTAAACTAACATGTGATTTAATAATAATAAAAAAAAAGAAAATTCAGTGGGACAAAGGATGATCAAACAAAAATAAAATATACAAAGAGCACAAGAATTTGGACCAGGAAATGATGAATCCATTACGGAACATCCACTAGTATCAACTTAATGCAGGGCCATCCAAGTAGAAGGATGCGAGCTTAATGCGTTCTTCCTCCGGCGTTGCCATCAAAACGAGAAACGTCTAGCTTTACCGGAGAATGTTGGACGGGGTGAGATGTGGTGTTGGTGGGATGATTGAGGTGGTCCAGAATGGAGTCAACTTTGCAGGCAAGTTCAGAATGGTGGTCAGACCAATTGATAAAAGCAGGGACCTAGCCCAGGTGATGGCCTTGTTTCCAGGATAAAGTACCTCCTATGGAACTGAATTTGGTAAATTCTACTTAACTTTTTCATTGCAAGCAACCTTATTAATACACCACTGATAACAGAATTCCTAACAACCTCTGATAATATGATGACAGAAATATAACAACAGTATTCTAACAATCATTTCTTTTAGCTAGAATATGTAAATTGGTTGTGGTGTGTAAATTGGTTGCGTTTGTCTTGCACTAAGTTGCTTGTTCCTCAGGTCTCGTAGTCGTTCAGGTATTGGGGTTGTGCCACGTTCCTCTTGGGCCTACTTGTGTGGGCTTCGTGCATATTACTAACATATACCCACTTCTAAAAGAATCTGGATATGAGAGCATAGTATTTAATTCGTCCATTGCAGCTGTAAAGGCTTTTCCCGTTTTATCTGCTTATTCAGCCTCTAAAGGTATATATACTTTTCTTCATATCTCAGTATCTCATCGTTGTAAGTCTAACTTATTGAATTTGAATGAAATGGCTCGCAAAAAATATTTCTTCTAAATTTATAATTTTATTCAGGAGCCATGGGTCAATTCACCAAGAATGTAGCATTGGAGTGGGCAAACGATAACATAGTGCAAATGCTATAGCACCACGAGGGGTTGTGACTACACTCTTGGGGTCTTACATCGTAAGTTTATCCACATTTATTCCTGTGAATATTTTTCTTAGTTAACTGTGTGTCCTGCCAATATTGATTGGCAATGAGGGCATCGATAATATTTAAGATATGAAATGGATTATGATAAGTAGAAAAGAAGATGCACATGAGTACCCCCGTCCCCAAGTTAAAATTTATGGCTTAGTTGTCTTTTTTACTTCTAATTTATTTTAATGAATTTTATTTCTAACAAATTTTATCTTCTGTTGTTAATTTTGTGACGTATTAAAATAATTGTATTCTTTAGTTTCTACTTTTTACTTTTTTTACGAATTTTATCCCACTTCTCATAATTATTGACTATTTTCCTTAGTTATTTCTTTTTGCTTATATAGAGGGCTATAAATAAATATAATTTCCAGCAATTTATATACTGATATATTTCTTCCTTAATAAATCTCAATAGTTTAAATTTCATATTTAATGGAACACCAATAGTGTAAAATATTACTTGTGAAACTTTGTGTAACATGTGAAAATGGGCTCAGCAGTGCATTCTGTAATTGAACACATACATAGCAGCTGCTATTGTTGCAGAATTCTGGAGGCGATGAGGTTATAACTATTTTGTCTAAAGTGCCTGTGGGTCGTATCAGAGAGCCCAAAGAGATATCAACATCAGTTACTGGACAAATTATATGTGTAGACGGTGGTTACACATGTTAAATTGCAATTAATGATTTGACAATTAAGAATGAGTCACTTCGTTGAATGAACTCTGTTGTTCATTCTCCAACATTCACGTTTCCTATAACGTTTAATTTTAGCTAGGAAAATAATATCAATAGCTAATAATACATAGTTAATTAGCTTTAAAAGAACTACAAAATTTATTGGTAGCTAAAATTCCTAACAAATATTAAGAATTATGGTGATGCAAGTAGGCACTCTACACCAAAATATTATGACACAAAAGGAACCATCTCTTTAACTTTATTTATTTTAAGGGGAGAAATTGGTTGTACATAACCGATTTCTCACTATAACTTTGTTTAAAGAAAAAAATAATTAAGAGAGAAGGAAAATCGGGTAAGGGAGCACCAAATTTTCAAAGTGCATGAGTGGCATTTTATGTTAGTTGGGTAAATAATTTAGGAGATAGGTTATCTGGATATTTTTTTGGTATGCTAAAGTAAAAAAAAAAAGAAGTCTTTACTCAGTAATATATTAAGTGCTTGTAATAGAACAGTATTAATTAATCCAATAAATGAGTCTTTACTTCAAGCTGACAAGTGTCACGTACAATTGAAATTGGTACTGCCAGCCTTTCTGTACGTATTTGGCGATAAGATTAAGAGACTTTAGAACCACAAATCCTCCAAGAACAATTATACGAGAGGTAGTATTCTACCTCTTCACATCCATATCACAGAAAACTATTTTGGTTTAATTTGCCTTTCCTTTTCAAGGGAGCTCATTGAAGAGACAAAAAACAATGGCTGAAACAAAGTTGAGCATGATGAAGGACAAAAGATGGTCACTCCGTGGAATGACTGCTCTCGTCACAGGAGCCACCCGAGGCATAGGGTTGGTTTGTCACTTAGCCTTGTCTCTGATTATTTGCTGCATATATGGCTTAATTTGTTTTCACTCACTTGCTTATTTTTTTCATTTTTGAATTAGGCATGCCATTGTTGAAGAATTGGCAGACTTTGGAGCAACTGTTCATATATGTGCACGTAATCAAGATGATATTGATAAGTGTTTAGAAGAGTGGAAAAACGAGGGACTTAATGTGACTGGCTCAGTATGTGATTTACAATGTTCTGACCAACGTATAAGATTAATGGAAGTTGTTGGCTCCATCTTTCACGGAAAGCTCAACATACTAGTAAGATTCAACCACTTATTCTGTTTATCCTCTTGTTAATGAAAAGTTACACAAATATAAGATTGACATAACACCAGGTGAAAGTGATAATAATTTATATTTGGGTTAATTAAGTTTTAAGTTTTTAATTTTTTTAAATTCAGTTTTAAGTTTCTGAATAAAAATTGACTAACCAAGTTTGCTAAACACTTTAAAAATCAGTTTTTGTCTGTGAATGAAACCTCGTTAAATAAATAAAAAATAATAGGATTTAAATTTTTATTTAGGACTAGAAATCAAATTTTTTAAAAATTTAAGAACCTTAACCCCTTAAACTTTTATTAAGGGACTAGAAACATTAATGAAAAAAATTAAAAGACCTTGATTAGATAAAATTTTGTTTAAGAAATAAAAATCAAAATTTAAAAAAAAAATAGAGATTAAAAATTTAGTTAATCCTTTATATTTTTTTACTAAAATACTCTTATTTCTTTATGCTTTTAATTATATATTTGATTTGATTTCTTATTTTTAAAAGATTCAATTTAAACCTATATATATATATATTTATAAGGAATTGAATTTGTAGCTAATACATAGTAACAGGTTCCAAAAATTCCCATGTCAATTGAAAGAATGGAATGATTAGGATTTTATTCATCATCAATGATAAGGTTGACAATTGAAATTATTTATACGTGATTCATTTTTATTATTTTTTCCATAAATTATTTTTTTATTATATACATTGATTTTTTACCACACTTATCGCATAAATATTAATTGGGATCACGTGATAGTCTAAAATTACGTAATAATTTCTTGGAATTTGCAGGCAATATTGCTCTCATGTTTTTTTCTTTTTTACAAAATAAAATATCTGCAGGCAATATATATATATAATATACATATACAATTACAAATTGTCCTGCAATTTGAAATGGACTGTAAAAGTTTATCAATATGAATATGGTCTATAGCATAAAATTTCTAGATCCTTACCGACAACTACACTGATCGATCAATCCTACTAATTTAATAATTAAGTGGTTCTCTTTTAGGTGAACAATGCTGGAAGATGTATAGCAAAGACAATATTGGATTCCACTGCGGAAGATATATCAACCACTATGGGCACCAATTTTGAGTCAGCTTATCATTTGTGTCAACTTGCACACCCACTTCTAAGAGAATCTGGGTACGGGAGCGTAGTATTTATTTCTTCCACTGCAGGTTTAAGGGGTTTTCCCTTTTTTTCTGCTTATGCAGCCTCTAAAGGTGTGTTTCATTATAATCATTTCCCATAATTGTGATGTGAATTTAGCCCGCTGCATTTGGAGAAATTGTTTAGTAGCTTCAACCATCTTTTGTCTATGATTCTGATCCATTTCTATTTTTATATGATATATATTTAAGTTTTTAATTAATTTATAGTAAAATAATTAATAATATTTAATTATATGTCATGTAAAGATTGATGGAAATTATGCATTGGGTTATGATTCAAAATCACCTAAAATTTCTTGTGCACAATGATTGATTCAGATAATTTTTTTAAGAAAAGATAAATCTATTTTGAATATACACAGGAGCCATGAATCAATTCACCAAAAACTTAGCATTTGAATGGGCAAAGGATAATATCCGTGGAAATGCTGTCGCATCTGGACCTGTTATGACTGTCCTTATGGAGGGTGTCATGGTATATATGCATTTATTTATTTAAGTTTATCAATGGGTAGATATGCAAGATTGATTTACATATGGCAAAATATTTTCATTATTTTTCCTTATTCTACTATGATAATCACTTGTCTTACGAAGCTAATTAAATATAATAATTTGGCCTGCCGTGCTTCCATATACGATCACTTTAGTTTGAAGAGAAATAATATAATTATTTCAATTAAATACTTTTTATGACAATTGTCATTATCTGTATTTAATGTTTCTTATACTTATTTGTTGCATGTCTTTTTCTTCTTATATTTTTGGTTATAAGTGTTAAGATGACTCTTGTTGATTAAGAATATATACTTCTTATATATAAAACTTGAGCAATCTTCCTTTCTTGAGCCGGTTTTCTTATAGTGATAGTTAAACTCAATCTATTTTTTACATGGTATTAGAGTTTACCATCTTAATGATAAATCACCCGTAGATGTTTAATAATCTCGCAAATTTTTTATGCATTAACATGGTGCAAAGATGGGCTTAAAGATGCATTTTACAATTTAACATAAATCATTAATTATTCTGTTTTATGCTTACCCAAAAAAAGAATTATTTTGTTGTATTTATTTATCTGCTTATATATCCAAAATGATTTGCTCTTACAGAATTCTTCAGAAGTGAGCGACGTTGTGAATGCAGCAACGTCTCAATCACTTGTTGGTCGCATGGGAGAAGCTAAACAGATATCAGCATTAGTTGCTTTTCTTTGCCTTCCGGTTGCATCATACATCACTGGACAAGTTATATGTGTTGATGGGGGTCTCACAACTTAATTAGTATTCTGTTAATTACTATCATTTGGCTGCTGAATTAAATTCTAATGTATGCAGTTGGTGTTTCCTCCAACCCATTCATGCTTTGTATATCATTGGCTGGGTTTAATTATTTCTTGTTTTTAAGCATATCCATGTGCCTTTTGTTCTGTCTCGTGTAGTGTATTTCTTTTGTCCCAAATCATTGAACAAGGATTAACAATTATTACTTACCTTCTCCCTCGTTACCCCATGTTATCTTAATTTGTTGTTAATAAATGAAACCTCGTACGTTGTACCTCGTTTGTAGTAATCTTTGTAGTAATTATTTTCTCCCTCATTGCCCCATGTTAATTAATCATAAACGTGTTATATTATTTTCATTTATATAAAGGCATTTTTTTTAAAATATCATTTTTCTGAATATATTTTTATTTTTATTACAAATATACTTATATTAAATATAGTAATAATTATTTATCTGTAAGGAAGAATCAAATTACACTAAAAGTAAGAAATTTATTTTTCATTTTCATTATTTATTTTCTTAAAATCTAATTATTATAATGTATGACTAATCTTAATTATTAGATTTTAATAAAATAAATGATGAAGATGAGAAATAATTTTTTTTAAATTACTTTTGGCACAACTTGATCTCTCCTCATTGTTTATATATAACTTAATAGTAAATAAGATATTTTAGTAAATTTGTCTACTCTATGTATACTTAGATTATTTCTTTTCCATTAAACTTTTGAATTTAATGAGAAAAATATATTGGTAGTCTACATTTAAAATCATCAATAATATATAGTAAATTTTAGGTAAAATTATTATATAAAATCAAGTTTATTTATACCAAGCCATATGTTTAGAAAAAAAATAGATTCAATTTCAATAAAAATGCAATGTTTTATTTTTAAGATGAATATAAATTTTGTTAATAGAACGGCCATGTCCATTGTCCAACCCGAACATACCAACAACCAGCAAAAGAAATCAAGAATAGTAGAATCTCTACCATAAAAAAAAAAAATAGTAGAATCTCATGAATGTACAGCAATTAGCACAGTAGAAAAGATGCTTAGAAAAACGTTAACAACACATAAAATCTGTATTTAAACGCCGGCTGCATGGGTAAAATATGTTTTTTCTCTAAAATTTGAAAAGTTTAATTTAGTTCCTCTAAAAAAAATTGTCTATTTTATATTCCTTTAATTTTGAACTACACTACTTTGGATATTCCAAGTCTTATCTAAACCATTTTCTCTTTTTAATAAAGCACTATCTAAATCATTTGGAGGACCAAAATGATGTATTCCAAATTTCAAAGGATCAAAATCAAACAATTTTTTTAAAGAAAACTATAACCAAACAAAAACATATTTTATCGTATAATTTTTTACTAAACATTAAAACTCTAACTATTTGGTGGATTCAATACTAAATGGGTCAGGTAAAATTTTCTACATAAATAAGATGGGCCAAATTTTACTAACCTAACGTGTCTCCAAACCTCGGATTGGTCCATGGACTTTGATTCATCTTAACGGCTCTACATATCTATGGAGTTGGTTATTTATTGATGGCCAAATCTAAATAAATCTAAAAATTGTCCTTGTCACGTGTTGGTTGAACAGTACACGGACTATTTTTTTTTTTTATAAAAAAAAGTGTTGTCTAAACAGACTTACACCTAGTTACTGTGGAAAAAAGAAGGGAATTGTTACTCTCATCCCTACTTTTCCTATTTACACCCCACCTGGTATAAAAATATGATTTCGATAATACCCTTTTCATGGAAACATAAATCAGTTTACAAAATACACAATAGAATTATGTTTCCTTTATGTAAGAGGGTGAAAAAAAAATACAAACAAAAACAAATTTTCATTGTGTATTTTGTCAATGAAATAATATTTTTGTTGAGCAATTTTTGTGTTTCATCTTACGCAATGAAAACATGTTTCTATTATGTATTTTTTATGATTTTTTTAGTTGATTATCAACATAAGTTACTTTTTTAAGTAATCAAATTAATTTTAGTGTAAATTATCTTTTTAAAAATTGAAATTAAATTAATTAAGATAAATTTAATTTTTTTAAATAGTAGTTAGTATCATATAGATTATCTTTTTTTATTTAAAATTGAATTAATCAGATAAAATTTATCATTTACAAAACTAATCAAATTAATTATTATATGAATTAAGTAATCGAATTAATTATGATTTTAATTTGTATCAAAATTAATTTGATTACAATTAAAATGGGTAACTTGTCATCATTATTTTTAAGTTGAATAAACAAATTTAATTTATGTCTAATAATTCTATTACTGTTAAAATGAATAATGTGTTTCCTCGTTAAGATAATTTGTATCATAATTAATTAAAAAATAATTAAAACAACTGTAAAAAAATTAACTTATATCCACAATTAATTACAATTTTAAAAAAATAACAAAACACAAACATATTTCGGTTTGCTAAAATGAGGTGCTAAAAAACACAATAAAAATTTATTTTCGTTATATAAAGTATACAGTGTTATATAAAAGATGCAATGGAACATATTTCTATTGTATATTTTTTGTACTTCCTCTTACACAACAAACATATGTTTCTATTGTTTACTTATAGAATGCAAGCAGAAATTTATTTTCATCAAAAGGATTTTATTATTTGGGAATAATTTTTTTCTAAAGCACGTGAGTGGTGTGAATAGTAAAAGTGGAGAAAAGAGGAGCAATTCCAAAAAAAGGACAAGGCAGAGGTCACATAACTATGCCAGAATTTAAAGTAATTGCGTCAATTTACATCTAGTTGGCACTTGACAAAGATGATATATAAATATTATTAGTTATTAATTAAGTCGATCAATTAGGATTTTGATGGATTTTGTAATGATGATGCCGTGCAAGCTGCCCCCCACAGACATAAAAAAGCCAAAATTGGGTGAACTCACCCACTTTCCTTTTTAGCTTCTTTCAAAAGTCGTAAATCTACTCTGTAGGAATCGCTGGAGTGATTTACAAGGTGAAAAGACGAGGAACTCTTAGCTAATTTGACAACATTTTAGAAAGCTCACTACTTTGGTAATTTTAAAAGGAGACGAGCACATCTAGAGACTCACATTTATTAATTCTTGTAAGAGACCGTATGTATTTCTTTATTCGAAAGAATTATTTTCCAGTTTGATAAGAGTATAAAGTTTTTTTTCTCGAGTATTTAATGTTTTTATTAGAAAGAATTATGTTCTAATTGGAAAAGAATATAAAGTTTTTTTTCCAAAGTATTTAAAGTTGTTAATATTTAAATTTGATATTATAGATTAAATTAAAACAATCTCATTCCAATTAATTCATCAAATTCACCCATTCGGTGGTAAACTCACATTTATTATATGTGTTTTTTTTGTATTTTGAATTTAGTTATCAGCACCGCGTTTAATAAATATGATTCAATATAATATATGATACGGTTTCATTAACAAAACCACTTTTTTAAGAAAATTCAAACAAATATTGAACTGATTTTTTTTTTATATATATTTATTTATAGGAATGGAAGATAAGTATCAAAGGATTTTTTGTAACAACTTAGGCATCCTACTCAATTAATTGAGTTATATCTGCTTGATAAATATTTAACTAAATGGTGACACAAAATTGTGAATGACAATATAGATAGATTCTTATAATACCCGTTCTTATACCCGCGTTTCAAAAAAATATTCATACCAGGGTCTCATATCCACTCAAGTAATAACTTCAATCCTCATCCTTGTATCTACCGACTATTTATATATTCATACTTGTACTGTATTTTACTGCAAGTTTATAAATAAAAATATATATCAGTTAAAAAGATAGCTATAAGTAAATTGAAAAATCACTCTTAAATTATCTAAACATAACATTAAAAACATCCACACATAATATTAAAAACAAATAAATATAGCATGATTCTTCCAAACTTTAAATCATAAATAAATAAGTTTAAGTTAATGTTTTAATGACTTAATAAAAATTATAATTAAACTCAAATATCATGTGATACAATGCTCTCTAATACTTATTAACAAAGTCATAAATTTATATATAAAAATAAATAATAATTCAATATTTTTAAATAGAGTGAAACAAATATAATATAATATATGTTAAATCTAATATCATCCTTCTACATAAAATAATATTCTGGCATAAAACCAAAATGATATTTAAAAGTATATGAATAATATTGATCTCAACATAAAACTTTTAACATAAAATTTACAAACTAAAACCATGATTCTATTTTACTTTCTCAACATGAAAATACTTACATAAAATAAAATCAATAAGACATATCTTTAGTTTAGTAATTTCAATTACAACATCTGGATTGAGCATCAACTGTAACTTTAAAATATCAATTGAATTAGAAAAATATAATTAATTTTTTTTTACAGAAAAGTGTATAATATAAGTTAATTACTTAACTAATATATTTTAATTACATTAATTAATATATATATATATATATATATATATATATATATATATATGTATGGGATGTGTGCGACGGAATGGATACTATAATATCGGTACCCGCATCCGTCCTTGCAAAAATTTACGGATAAATATCCCATCCCAATACACATTTTCTGTTTGTGGATATCATCGTGGGTGTCCATAAAATTTGGATCCATTTTGTCATCCCTTGTTTAGAATCTCTAATTCCAATAAATCTTTTCTTCAAGCATCGTACAATTCTAGCTGGCACTGCCAGTCTTACCGCACTGTGTTTGATGATGATAATATATATTAAGGAAGTTTATTATTTAGAACCACAACAAAGCCTTCATAAATTACAAGTATAAAGAGGTAGTCTTACTCCTGCTCAGATCCATATTACATTGTTCTGCCTTTCCTTTGCAACTAGTTCATTGAAGAGCAACAAAAATAATGGCTGAAACAAAGTTGAGCTTTAAGGACAAAAGATGGTCACTCCATGGGATGACTGCTCTAGTCACAGGAGCTACCCGAGGCATAGGGTTGGTTTGTCTTAACTTTTACGTTAATCTTATCTCTAATTATTGGTGCATGGTTTAATTTGCTTTCACTCACTAGCTACTTCTTTAATTATTTCCTCATTTTGAATTAGGCATGCCATTGTTGAAGAATTGGCAGAATTTGGGGCAGCTGTTCATATTTGTGCACGGAACCAAGATGATATTGATAAATGTTTGGAAGAGTGGAAAGGCAAGGGACTTACTGTGACGGGTTCAGTATGTGATTTACAATGTTCTGACCAACGCAAAAGATTAATGGAAATTCTTTCCTCCATCTTCCACGGAAAGCTCAATATTTTAGTAAGATTCAACCACATTTTTTCTTTTCTTTTCTTTTCAAAGACAAGTTTAGGTAAATAAAAAATAAACAATATATATGATATGGTATAATTAATAGATAATTTTATCTTTTAAACACATGATTAAATATTCAATTCTTAGGTCTCTATGTAAAAAAAAATGGTGAAAGAAATTAGGCTCTTAAGATAAAAATAGTCAGGGATACATGAAGCCAATAAAAAGTAAAAGAAAAATTACTCAAATAGAATATTGACATATCACCAGGTCACTTTGAAGGTGATAAATAAAATGATCTTTGTGATCATAAATAATAATATATACATAGACATCTATTTATTTTAAATATTTTGTCAATATTTTTCATTTTTTTATATCTTTCTTCTATCATATTATAAATTTTATCATATTTATATTTTATTTTATCATATTTATATTTTTCTGTTTCTCAGAGAATGTTGAATAATATTGGGTGTCCATCAAATCACATTTTTCTTGTGACGATGCTTGTAAATTCTACTAGTTTATAGCTAGCCATATTAATTTATAATGATTGAGGGATTGATTTAGCTAGCTATTACACGGTGCACGGTACAATACTAGATATCGTTTTATACATACTCCCATGTCTAAATTGTTAGCCTCCATATGTGATTCTTTTTATTTTTCTGATTTGTATTTTTAGGCATTCTCGATCGTACTCGAATTAATTTAATAATTAAGAGGTTGTCTTTCAGGTGAACAATGCTGCGACAACTATAACAAAGAAAATAATAGATTACACTGCAGAAGATATATCAACCATAATGGGTACTAATTTTGAGTCCGTTTATCATTTGACTCAACTTGCACACCCGCTTCTAAAAGAATCTGGACAAGGAAGCATAGTATCTATTTCGTCCATTGCAGGTTTAAAAGCCCTTCCCGTTTTCTCTGTTTATGCAGCTTCCAAAGGTATTTTTCATTTTCTTCATATCCCATACCTGTGATTAATTTGAATCGAGCTTGCAATTGATGCATTTGAAAGAATGACTTATAGAGATATAAATAATTTTACCCAGGAGCCATGAATCAATTCACCAAAAACTTAGCATTGGAATGGGCAAAGGATAATATTCGTGCAAATGCTGTGGCACCTGGACCTGTTATGACAAAACTTTTGGACTCTATCATGGTATATATGCATTTTTATCATTTATAGTATAAGTTTATATCAATGGGTATGCATATCAAGATTGATTTGCAAAATGCAGTTTGGCTCGATCGGTCCTTTTAACTTTGGTCCTGTTCAATTGTTTCTCGTTGCTTATATTGTTTTTCTAATGTTGAAATTTTATAACGTGTTTTAATTAGGATTAATTATGATTTTGGTCCCAAATTTTTTTTTAGATTTTTACTTTTAGTCTTTTAATAAAAGTTTAATCAATCTTAGTTCTTAAACTTTTATTCCAATAAATTTTTATTTCTTGTCATTAAATAACATCATTAAATGATGATGTGATAATAATTTTATAGATGATTTATTATCTGCTCATAATTAAAAAATTATAAAAAATTATTTTGCTGAAATGAAAAATATAATATTTAATGACTAAAAATTGTAATAAAAAAAAATTCCTTTCATGATTTTCTCCCTTCTCCATCCATTAATGCAAGCTCGATTTCAAAATCAAACTTAGACCCAAGATCAAAATTATCTTTAAGGTATGGTCAAAATCAAAAGAAAAAAATAAATAAATTAAAATAAAAAATAAATTACACCTAGACCTATGCATGAGAACTAAGAAAATTGGTCTAAACACATGTAAGAAAGGACCCCATGCATAGAAGAGTACTGTCAGGTACTCATAATTATTCTTGTGAACCATATTAAATGCCTTCTGCAAAAATCCTTCATCTCCCTGCACATTACCAATGCTCAACTTAAATAATAATAAAAAAAAAATACTACACTATCAATCATCACACAATCTAAATTTTGCATTTGCATCAACTCCACACATAACTACAAAAAGCAAAGGACATATGTAAACATAGTGAACTTCAAATTCTTGAGGCTTCTAATCCCAAAAAACCATTATATTCTTTTTATAAAGAAATTATAATTATATGACAGAGAGAGAATAAAAAGAAAAGGACTACCTCGGTGACGATAATGGATCCAGAGAATTGGGATGGAGGCATGGGGTTCATTTTCAATCACCAAAAATTGTGTATTATTAATTTCAGGATAAAATTACATTCACGTTGTCATTAATTTAACGAAGTTATTTGACAGCAATGACTAAAAATATTAATGGAGTAAAAGTTTAGAGATTAAGATGGATCAAAATTTTGTTAAAGGACCAAAAGTGAAAACCTAAAAAAGTTTTGAATAAAAAATATAATTAACTCTTTTAATTAATTGTGTTGGCCTTGAATTATTTCTTGGTTACAGCTTTGAAATATCATTGAATGTTTCTAAATGGAGTTAGCTAGAAGTACTTTTAATTAATTTTTATTTTGCTAATTGTTATCAATAATTTAATATTAAAATATTAATTTATTTTATCAATTTGATAGGGAAAAAAGTATGTAAAAAAGGAAAACATATAATACAATATAGATCTAAATATAGATATATAGATTCTTAGAAGATACAGAGAGAAAGGGATTAAAATTATTTTCTACTAAGTATAGGCCCATGGGCAATTTATTTTTTTTAGATACACATGAGGATTAATATTCTAATATTTTATCTAAACTCCATTGATGGTTATCCTAAACTCTTAGTCTAACTTGGTTAAACAAAAGCACAAATTATTGTAAACTCTTAGTATTTGTTTTCACTTCTCACATGTAAATAAATAAATAAAAACTTTTACTAGTTGATAATAAGGATTTGACTTTAATTTGTTCGTTCTTAGTTTCCAGCTTAGTTGTGTTTGTTTGCCATTCATAAAGAAAAAAGTGAAAATATATGGCCTTGTGAGGCTTAAGGGTGCACTTTTTAATTTAACACAACTAATTATCATGTCATCATCTGCTTATAGTATTCATAGTGCATGATTGCTCTTCTAACAGAATTCTTCTGGAGGGGATGAGTCTGTGGATGGAATAGTGTCTCAAACACTTGTTGGTCGCATGGGAGAAGCTAAAGAGATATCAGCATTAGTTGCTTTTCTTTGCCTTCCAGCTGTGGGGGTTTCACAACTTAGTTTGCTGCTATTCATTTGGCTGCTGAATAAAATTCTAGTGTTCTTTCTCTACCGTTTGAGTTTCTTCCGACCGAATCATGCTTGGTATATCGTTGGTTGGATTTGTCAACTGTTTTTAAACATTTAGCCATGTGTTTTTATTTAGTCCCGTTGTAAGTGTGTCTTTCTGCCAAACTATTCAACAAGGCAGAATAATTGTTAATAACCTTCTCCCTTAGGTTATCCTTTTGTGGTGTTAAAAATGAAACATCACTTCATCGTACGTTTGTGGTAATCCTTCTCCTCAATATTGAATATATATTTAATTAGTTAGATTGTGTATGTAGGACTCAATATACATGGATATTGTTATAACCTATTTATATGACTCTCTTTGATAAATTGATTATATTTGTACAAAACTCTTCGAAGAATTTTAATTTGTGTAACTGTGCAAATTCTAAAAAAATTACTTGAATAAATCTTTCTATGGATTAAAACATTCAGGACATATTTAGTACAATATCATCTTACTGGGTATTTGCTAAAAAAAGATATATAATTAATTTCATTGGTCCTTGTATTTTTATTGAAAGGTTTGAAAATGAATTTTTTATAATTGTTTTTTATATAGAAAACATAAATATAATTGAAATTCCTAAAGGACTTCCAAAATTTATATATAATTTACTAAGGGGCCTAAGTCAATTGGTTGAATAAAATATATATAAGTATTATAAATCTTTTAATAACGTGTTTAATTCTTACAGATAAAAAAATTATATATAACTTAAAGAAAGAGTTTGAGATTAAGAATGTAGCTAGGAAGGACCAAGATGTGTTTGAGATTATAAATTGAATATTTAAATAATGAATTTTTTTTACATCAAGAGACTTATAAAATAAAGGTGTTTAAAAGTTTGAAATAGACAAATCACATATGTGATGCACTCCAATGGTTAAAAGATCTTTAAATGTGGATAAAAGCGATTTTAGACCTCAAAAAAAGATGAAGAACTACTTAATCTTCAATGATCACATCTTTATGCTGTAGATGTGTCTTAAAATATCGTATCATTGTATCATAGGAGTACTACACAACAATTTTTTTTTGGTACATTTAAAACAAATTATTTAAATCCATAATATTTAAACAATTATTATTCCTAAAAACACTACTAAAAAATAATTTTTTATAATTTCTTTTTTTTACGATGATTTCCAAAAAACCGTCTTAATATATGAAACGATGACATTTTTGTATAACCAAATACATACGACGATGATTTTTTAAAAATTGTATTCAAAGATAATTTTAAGAAAACCTTAGGGTCATTCTCGCGCATGAGCCTTATGCTTATTGTGATGCTCAGTCCTCAAGTGTTCAAAGACGGTTCACATTCACTACTTCTCCTTCCACAGGACCTTCTTCTTCACTCTGTTATTGTCTTCCTTCTCCTTCACTGTCACCTCACTTTCTCCCTTCCTCCTCGTCGTTTAGGTTACACTCCATTAAAGCCTTCTATCAAAACAACCCTGCATTTCACACCCCCTCTCCTCCAAACCCTAACCTCGTTCATCACTGCCACTGCCTTCTTCTTCATGTGCTTCCACCACACAACCCCTCGTTCTTCGCCTCGCACCAAAACACGTGGCTGGCGGATGAGAAGCTCCTCCGACACCAGATTGACACCACGACGGAGGAGATTGTGCGCTTGCATGGCCACATAGTGGAGCTCGATGACGGAGGAAAAACATTTTTGGGAACAGTAATGGCTTTGATTTAGAATTTATGGCCTCTGCTTCTAAGCTCTGGGCTGAGAAAGCCTCGCTTTGGCAGGTTTGTATGAATGTGCTTCACTTCTATCTGTTTCTTTGTATGATTTAATTGTATTTTGGTTTAAATTGCAAATATTTAACTTTGACCCTGTATCAAATGGAACCCTGTAGTGTATTCTTTGTTATCCCTTGGAGCAACCGATTGATAATTGTTCATGTCTTTTTGCTATGAAAAACTGTATTGTTGAATGATTGAATCAAAAGAATGGAGGGTTTTCTATGATGTATTGCTTTATCTTGACTTTTTTGGTTTGCTGTTTTTCTGAACTTTAAATATGGCAATATATATCTGTTAACTTAATTATTGATAATGGAAGGTTATTGATAATGATCGGGGAGTCATTGGAGCAGGAGATGAATCACATGAATTTTTAGATATGGTAGCCTCTGGAGCAGTGCTAGGGACCTGATGGACAGGAGTGGGCAGTGTAGATGCAATTGCCTTTGATGTTTTGATGATGATCATGATGATATGATGCAATTTATGCAAATGGGCTTTTCAAGATTAAATTCAAGACAATACTTCAAGATTAAATTCAAGACAATACTTCAAGATTAACAAGCCACAACATCAAGATGATCACTAGAATATTAGGAAGGGAATTCTTGATTGAATTAGCAAAAGGTTTGGCCAAGTAATTTAAGTTAAAAAGAGTTTTACAAAGGTTTTACTCTCTGGTAATCGATTACCAGAGGATTAATCGATTACCAGTGACCAAATATATTTTATAACAGCTACTAAAATTTGAATTCGAAATTTTAGACTGTGTAATCGATTACACAACTTTGGTAATCGATTACCAGCAGTTAGTAAACGTTTTAATTCAAATTTTAAAAGCTGTAATCGATTACACAATTACTGTAATCGATTACCAGACAGGATTTTCAGAAAAATAATTTTAAGAGTCACAACTTTTCAAAGGCTTTATTCATGACCACCAATGGTCTATATATATGTGACTTAAACACGAAATTGCTTAGAGATTTTCAGAACAACAAGTGTTTATCCTCTCAAAGAGCAAATTCATTTTATCCTCTTAAGAATTCCTTGACCAATTCAATTGCAATTCATTAAGGAATTATTTGAGTGCTCAATCTGTAAAATCCATCTCTTTCTAGAGAGATTTATTCTTCTTCTTCTTCTCATTCTCTAAGGGATTAAGAGACCGTGAGTCTCTTGTTGTAAAGGAATTCTAAACACAAAGGAAGGATTGTCCTTGTGTGTTTAGAACTTGTAAAAGGAATTTACAAGATAGTGGAACTCTCAAGAGGGTTGCTTGGGGACTAGACGTAGGCACAAGGGTGTGGCCGAACCAGTATAAAACTGAGTTTGCATTCTCTCTTCCCTTAATCTCCTTTATTTATTATTGCTTTATATTCATATTCAAATTGTTTTATTTGAATTAATATTTAAGAAGATTATCATTAAGGGAATTCATAACTTAAATAAAAAGTGAAATAGATTTCTAATTAGGGGAAGTAGTTTGGAATATCTTAATTCAACCCCCCCTTCTTAAGATATTTGAGGCCACTTGTCTAATAGGCAGAGACTACTTGACCAAGCAGCTGGAAAAGATTCACTACAAAAAGCTGCACCTAGGGCAGTGCATGAACATCTTGCACTAAGAAGAATGGATTGTTACTGGTGCATAATTGTACATGCTCTGGCCAATGGTTGTGGAGCTCCAGGAATAAGTTTGCCAAAGTATCCTGAGTTGACTAGCCACCCAAGTTTTGTGATGGGAGACTGATCATAACCGGTGAGGAAAAATTTAGCTTTGGATCCTAATTGTACATGCTCTTGCTTGAGAAGAGATGCAGTCTACTTTAATTTACACTCCCTAACTAATCGGGATTTCATAGTGTCCTGTGCATTGCTAGCAGAGATATTTACAATAGTTAATTGTTTTGTGTTTGAACTTTTTTCCTTTGGTTATTTTTATCAAAATTATATTTATATTTGAAAATTTTGGACTAGTAGACAAAGTTTCATAACTCCATAGAGTAAGAGGGTTTGACTAGAATTTTGCTTATGAATATCATACTTAGTAAACCATATTAAAAAATACTATACCTTTGTTTTATTAACCAAATGCCACATCTTCTTCCTAGCATGTGTGTAGGTTCTGCTAATATCACATTTATGCATAATTTTAAAAGTACAAGTTCAATGAATAGTATATTCTTGTGTAGGGTGAAATAAATTTTCAAGAACTACTGATAAAGCAAGAAGTTCTTCAAAAGGAAATTGTCCATTGTACCACTGACTTATTGATAAAAGAAAAACAATCTGAAGCAGATGTGGTCCCTATAGCCTTTGCTCCCTTGTGCCTTTGTAACCTCAACCCTCAGTTTTATGACAATTCATGCCCTAAAGCTCAGCAAATTGCCAATTCCATTCTTACTTTGTATTTTGTAATTCAACCCGGATATGCAACTCAAATTCTCAGGCTTCATTTTCGTGATTGTTTTGTCACGGTCTCTCCCTATGACTTGCCAAGAAAATTAGTGGTTTATTGCACAACAACATCTCATTATTAACATTGTAATATCATAAATAATTATATGATGTTAGTACTTAGTCTTATTGGTAACATAGTTGTATTATCATGTGACCGATGTTAATACTTAGTACCTAAGAAGCACAGATGTGGCACTTCAGCAGCGTGTCCTACACTGGACACGACTCTGGTGCGATGCGGTGTTAGGTGCTTTCACCGTCACCGTACACGGTTGGACAGCCGAACATGCACGATCATGCGTGGCCCAACAAGTGGACGCAGACACCTCAGTTATTTTTATTATTTATTAAAAAATTTTAAAAAAATGCTTACCAAATACGAACCGTTCTCATTCTCATGCACCTTCATCTTCTCCTTGTCGTTTCCCATAAGCAAACCAAACGCCTCCCTTGCTACACGTCGTCACCTCCGTTTCCCCACGCAGGTAGGCCCTTGTTTGAGTTGTTTCTTTTTTCTAATTTGCTCAGCTGCTCCCTATTTCTCTCTTTTTCTTTTGTGGAGAATGGAGATAAAAAGTATTGCTTTCTAGTATTGCTTTTGGTATATTGCTCCCTCGTATGCGCTTCCCTTTCTAGAATCTAGTATCGCTTTTGGTATATTGCTTTTTGAAAAAAATATACCACAAGTTATTGCTCCCTCGTATGCGCTGCCCTTTCTAGTATTGCTTTTTGTATATTTCTTTTTGAAAAAAATATACCACAAGTATTGCTTTTTGTATATTGCTCCCTGTTTCTCTTTTTTTCTTCGGATATATTGTTTTTTGTTTGTTTTTTGTATTCGACTACGCTGCCCTTTCTTGTTTTTCACTTCTGGTATATTTTTTTAAAATTGTTGTAGGGATGAGTGCTTCAAGTCCTAGTCAATCTAAAGAACAAGATGATGATACCAAACCTTTATGGACCTATGTTACAAAGATAAAAAGTGTAGGTGGTGGTGGAAATTATAAGATAAAATGCAATATTTGTGATTTTATCTTTAATGGGTCTTACACTGGAGTGAGGGCACACTTGTTGAAGATGATTGGAAAGGGAGTTAGAGTTTGTCAAAAGGTAGCAATTGCCAAACTTATAGATTTGAAGAAGATAGATAATGAGGCTAGATTAAGGGTGGAGAAGTCAAAAACAAAATTTGTGTCATTGCCTCCGGTTTCTACTCAACACCAAATGGATACAAACACTCTTGGTGTTGATCCAAAAAAGAGAAAGACATCAAACGTAGAAAGTGCCTTTAATTTTCAAGCTAGAAAGACACTTGATCATGAAATTGCTAGGATGTTTTACTCTTCGGGGCTGCCTTTTCATTTAACAAGAAATCCTCATTATAGGAAGGCGTTTACCTATGCTACTAACAATCATATCAGTGGTTACCAACCTCCAGGTTATAATAAATTAAGGACAACATTACTTCAAAATGAGAGGAGACATGTGGAGAACTTGTTACAACCAATTAAAAATGCATGGAGCTAGAAGGGTGTGAGCATTGTTAGTGATGGATGGAGTGACCCACAAAGAAGATCTCTTATTAATTTCATGGTTGTCACGAAGAGTGGACATATATTTTTAAAGGCCATCGATTGTTAAAATGAGATAAAAGACAATGATTTCATTGCCAAACATATGAGGGAGGTAATTATGGAGGTTGGGCACTCAAATGTTGTGCAAATAGTGACGGATAATGCAGCCGTTTGTAAAACAGCAGGTTTAATAATTGAGGCTGAGTTTCCTTCTATCTATTGGACTCCATGTGTTGTCCATACATTAAATATTTCTTTGAAGAACATATGTGCAGCCAAGAATACAGAAAAAAAAAAAAAACAATGTTGTTTATGAAGAATGTTCTTGGATCACCCAAATTGCGGAGGATGCAATGTTTGTGAAAAACTTTGTCATGAGTCACTCTATGAGACTATCAATTTTCAATTCATTGAAATTGATATTCATTGCTCCAACAAGATTTTCCTCCACTATTGTAATGCTCAAGAGATTCAAGCAATTGAAGAAAGGACTCTAAGAGATGGTCATTAGTGACCAATGGTCTTCTTACAAGGAAGATGATGTTGCAAAGGCTAAATTTGTGAAAGATACTTTGTTGGATGATAAATGGTGGGATAAGGTTGATTACATTCTTTCTTTCACTAGCCCTATGTATGATGATCTTAGAAGAACTGATACGAAAGCTTCATCTCTCCATCTAGTATATGAGATGTGGGATTCAATGATTGAAAAGGTGAAGAATGCCATATATCAATATGAGAGAAAGGAGGAGAGTGAAGGATCAACCTTTTATGAAGTAGTGCACTCCATATTAATTGATCGTTGGACTAAGAGTAGCACTCATCTCCATTGTTTAGCTCATTCCTTAAATCCAAGGTAATTAACTCTATACTTTTTTACTTACATTTTTTTAGAATATAAATTTTAATCATGTATATATTTCTTTTTAATTATAGATATTATAGTCATGAATGGCTAAGTGAAGATTCTAATTGAGTTCCTCCACATCAAGACATGGAACTCACTCCTGAAAGAGTAAAATGCTTCAAGAGGTTCTTTCTTGATGTGGATGTAAGAAGGAAAGTGAATATTGAGTTTGCCAACTTCTCGGATGGAAGAGAAGGTTTTGATGATCTTGATTCTTTAAATGATAGAGGTCAAATGGATCCAAAAGCTTAATGACTAGTTCATGGCGTTAATGCTCCAATACTTCAAAAGGTTGCCCTTAAGCTACTTGTGCAACCTTGTTCATCTTCATGTTGTGAAAGGAATTGGAGTACATATTCATTTATCCATTATTTAAAGAGAAATAAAATGGCACCACATAGAGCTGAAGATTTAGTATTTGTTCATAGCAACCTACGACTTCTCTCAAGGAATACTCCACAATATCATCAAGAGGAAACTAAAATGTGGGATGTAGCTGGAGATGATTTTGGATCACTTGATGATTGTGGTATTCTTGAAATTGCTAGTTTGTCTTTAAATGAACCAGAGTTAGAGGGTATCTTTTTCAATGATGATTGCTAGTTTGTGGAATTCTTAAAGACTTGAAGTTGCTAATTCATCATCTTGCTTTATAATTTTTTTTTGTAAAGAAACGAAGCGTACAAATTGTATAATGAGGTCTCTTAGTATTTTTTGTGAAACTCATTATCATAGGAAAAGTTCTTTTGAGATGATGATGAATATCTAAATCTTGATTTTCAATTTAGATCTTTTATGCATATTGCTCGTATTTAATTTTATGTAATTTTATTTTATTTAATTATATATATATAGTTGTGTCCATGTCCTATATTTTGGACATTACAGGTGTCCACATGTCCGTGTTGTGTTAGTGTCTGTGCTTCATAGCTTAGTACTTAGTCTTATTGATAAACATATAATAGTTAATTATGTTATATCTAGTTCTTTATTCAAATGCTTAATTCCAAGTTGATGTTGAAGGGTTGTGATGGTTTGCTGTTGTTAGATAGCAATGAAAGCATGGTCAGTGAGAAGGAATCAAATCCCAATCGTGATTCTTAAACATACTCCTTTATTATTGGCTAAATTATTTTTTATTTCACCTCATTTAATGAATCTCTCTTTTTTTATAGTTTTAAATTGATTTTAATGAATAATAAAATGTGTTAAAAAAATGAATTACTATCACTCTTGTATAAACATAAGGAGTTTTAGTATGTCCAATATTTTTCAATTCATTTTCAGTAAAATAAAATTGAAAATAGTGTAAAAAAATATGCTCCAAATTGAAGGTTAAAAAGTCATTTTCAACATTTTGAAAGGATATGAAAACAAGAAGAATGAAAAATTTTTCTCATGCCAAATGAATTCTATATTTTTCAATAAATAACAGAAGGAGACAAACGTAATGAAATAAACATGAGTGGATATGGTTATAATATAATGGTTGGATGGGAAGATAATCTTCCAAACATATGTTGTGAAGTCATACTATTTAAATATTATTTCTAAAAAAATTATTATGATAAAGTGCTTCATATAAAATACTCTTAATTAACAATTTTAAAATTTTAACTATCACCCAACAATTGAATTTATGTAAAACTTATCGATATTAATATTGGATTTTTGACAAGCATACCAACTCCTAAAGTAGTATTTGATAAATAACAAGTTTTTACTTAGTTAATATTATAAGTTTTTACTATCTAAACTAACAAATAAACAATGATGATTTGAACTTAGCATTTAACAATAAAAGGCTAAACAAACAAAGCTATAAATTATGATATTTTTGGGATTTTTTGTTAAACGCACAATAAAACGATATAAATTTTAGATGATAAAGGTTTTCAGGGTTAGATTTATCCGAATCAAACTCTCTTTATGTTAAAACATGGTATTCAACTTGTAATTCAACATTAATATTAGTCATAGTTCAAAATCGATATTTGTAAAGACTTGTCACATTAAATTTTTCAAGATATACATTTACCAAACAATGCACAATTACTTAAATGAATACACAAACACACACACACACACACACACACACACACACACACACACATATATTAACTTGATAGATATCGTTCACAGAATGGAAAGTAAATTAATTCATACATATAATTAAATCTGTGATTTACATCCTTAATTCGGAAAGAATTATAGAACCAGCTATGGAGGAGTTGATTAACAAAACATAACTCTCTCCCAAAATAATTCCAACGTCATCATGTTGACTTAGCGGCTCCACAAAAGAATCTCACTTCACGTACTCTATTGTTGTTCATCTGCTCCCACGAACGAAGGTTCACGATCATCACAGGTACCAACCACATGATACAAAAATTACAAGGGTGAGTTTATTATAAAAAAAATCAAGACAAAACTCAAATAACCATGATTAGTAAGAAAACATTAACAAATACCATAATCATACATAAACATCCATTAGTCCAACATACACTCAACAAGTAGTCACCAGCCTTCCACAATTCCAATCAATCATGCTCAGCATGATGCATGCGTCTGATCTCAACTCTCAAATGCAATGTGGTACCATTTATCGAGAAATAGCCTAAGCATGTCCATGCGACACTCTCACTTAGGAAAACTAGCAAGCAGCAAGTGTTGAGATCACCTTGTCGTGCACAGGCAACTCCTCCCCCCCAATAGTCATCAACCTAAGTTTCAAGAGAATTCCAAACCGAGTGGCATGCCCCCAAGTACAAGTATTCACCTTCATGAGGACTACAAATACTTATTGACAAAGTTTATACTATTTCCATATAATATGAAGTATGAAACATAGACATCATCAATGCATTGATCATGAATAATTAAATATTCTAAGTCATCTCCTTCGAGAGATGCTTAAAATTATTTAACCATTCTATTTTCCTCACCAGGGATATCCATCATGGTCACTGCAACCCTCATGTACATACATAACATGCATCATCACAATGACATTTTCAACATCAACATCTTATCTCAATGTCATTATCAACATCATCCCATCTCAATGTCATTCTCAACATCATCTCATCTCAATAACATTATCAACAACAACAACATCATCTCATATTAACATAATTATCAATAACAACATCATCTCATATCAATATTATCATAAACACCAACATCATCTTATATAAATTATTATCAATATCATTTTCAATAACGACATCACTATCTATCAACATTATCATAAACATCAATGTCACCTCATATTAATTAATATCATCAATAATTATATCATCTGCAAATCACATTCCGCACGTACATACATATATAGTTCGTGTATGAGATTAATACTCCACAGGTCTTCAGACAACACAAGTCTAATAAAAACAATAATCTCATTTATCAATAACAGACACATCGCATCCCATTAGTCAAAAATATTATTTTTCTTGAAAACCAACTTACACAGGGACAGGACATACATTCTCATAATTGGGTTCCCTGGCCCCAATTATGGTATCAAAGTCATAAAATTATAATATACTCCCCTCACCTATCGTGAGTTCTCTATCAACTCCTCTCTATGTCGCTGAGAGACCTCTTTCATTCACGTTCATCAGTTCAAGCGCAATGTTCTATATACCAAATCGAAGGGAATTTAGTATAGATTTCAAAAATAAGGTTAATAATAACAATCAGGGTCAATTACCCCTGTCAAAACAAAATGGGCTAAGGGGTATTTTGGGTTCTACGATAAAAGGACATCATTTTGAAATTCTGATCATACTAATGTGACCATGATTCATTGAAGGTCACAAAAACAACATCAATTTTATAAAACGATAACATTTACAACGTCTCATTTTTAGGGGTTTTCAAAGGAAGTGTAAAAACATCCTATTACAGTACCCAAAACACAAGAAACACTAAGAGAAGCTCAAAGTAACTAGGAGAAAGACATAGAAGTCAAGATTACCTTAGAGAAACTACAAATGAAAGAATTAAGAGTTTGTTATCAGCCGAATCCTTAAGGTGGATTCTGAGGATTCTGCTCCAATTAAAATGTTTCTCTCCGTATGATCATTTGGTGGCAAGCAACCACAGCTCATGGTGGCCACCAATGGTCATGGGTGGTGAAGGAGGAGTTTCTAGGGTGGTTTGGCGGAGTTTTGAGAGAGAAAGGTGTGAAAATTGTGTTTTTCACCCTGAAGAACATATTTATAATCTGCTAATCTCGCTTAGTGAGCTCGTCTCGCTAAGCGAGAATCCACTTTTGACGTTAAGCGTGACTTTCGCGTTAAGCGCAAATCCCTCTCAGGTTGGGATTTGTGTTAAGCGCGACAGTTCGCGCTGAGTGCAATTCCTATTGCACTGAGCTCAATTCCTTCTCGGGTTGGAATTGTGCTTAGCACGCTTCTCACGTTGAGCGAGTTGCAAAAAATTATTATTTTTTAAATCTCAACGGTCAAAACGTGAAGAAATGGGTTATGAACCTACTAACCAAATTTGAAGGCGACCCAACGGTTAACGAATTTGGGATCACGGTTTAACCTGAACAAGTTTAGGTAAAACTTGAAATCTCGTAATTTCGACTTAAGTCAATAAAACTCCACATAACTCAACATCCACATCAAACAAATCACACATTGCTAATTCATACAATACCTCAACTCATCCAAGTCAATCACATAATCAAATAACACAAGAAATACATTTAAATATCTTTTTACAGTTAGCGAAATTTCAGGACGTTACAATATTCTGATCCCTAATTGCTTAGGTGAAAAGACCTAAGTTCCTTCATTAAATATCAATCCCTTGCACATTTAACAAAAGAACTTACTTTAAGCTCAATGACCCAAAGATAATCATTACCCCTCATCTTATTCCTAGCTTCGAGGTTTAATGGACATTTTACCACAATTCAAGATAAAGAAAGTATTTTCAAATAGCAATTGCATCCAAGAATCAAGCTATGAATGGCCAAATCATAACAAGTATGAAGCATAAAAGTAAAAAAGTTAACATGAGAACATAAGGTTCGGATACAATCTAACCCCAATAAGAGAGAGTTTAGTTACTCATCTTCGAGAATAGCATCCAAAAGCAAGGAAAATGGAGGAACAATGGAAGAAAAGAGTTGGGAAAGAAGAACTTTTTTAAAGGAAGTGTTTTTACAAAATGAGGAAGTGTGCACAAGGGTATCTATTTATAAAGACCTAAAAAATTTACACTTAAGTGAGTATCTGCTCAAGCCAAAAACTTTATGCTTAGATAGATATTACAGCTATGCTGTTCTGCACCTCTTTCCAAATTCAGTTTAAGTCAAAAGTTATTTTGCTGAAGCCAATTTTTCTTTGCATCTTTTTTTTTTCATTTTCTCCAAAAAGAAACTTTAATATGGGCCCTCCAATCTCAACTTAAGCACATTGGAGCTAGAATCTTCACTTCAAGCTTTCATTGAACCTTGTTCCAAAATAATTATTATTTGATCCAATTCAAAAATCTTTCAAAATGGTTCATCTATAAGCATGTGAAATCTAATAAAATAATAAGTTAAACAAAAACAAATTACAAGTTAACAATTTACATTAAAAAAGATGAGATAATTATCTAAATCCACATGTCTCCACTTAAGTATTTCTAACAATTATCAATTAACAAATTGCATACTCCCATGGCCATATGCCACTTAACTCAATCCTCCACCACAAATAAAACTAGTCAAGAACTTATCCTAAGTAGGAAATTGACAACCAAATCACACAAAAAAAAAATTGTTTTGTATGCTGTTATATTGTCTGAACTTCGAAAGATTTCACAAAACTAGTAAACAGAAAAATTAATATATGGCAAAAACAAAGTTGAGCTGCATCAAAGACGAAAGATGGTCACTCCATGGCATGACAGCTCTAGTGACTGGAGCCACACGAGGCATAGGGTTCGTTCTCTAGTGTCTTTTCACTTCTTTATATTAATTCCTCAGTTGTTGTTATTAATTTATTATTATATTCTTTTTTCCATTGTGAATTAGGCATGCAATAGCAGAAGAGTTGGCAGAATTTGGGGCAGTGGTGCATATATGTGCACGTAAACAACAAGATATTGATAGATGTTTGGAAGAATGGAGTAAGAAAGAATTTCGCATAACAGGGTCGGCATGTGATGTACTATATCGAGACCAACGTGAAAATTTAATGAAAAATGTTGCTTCAATCTTTCACGGAAAGCTCAACATTCTGGTAAGTAAGCCTGACCCTCCTATTTAGATTCAAGTCTACACCATTAGTCTTCTTAATTAGATATAGATAATGGTTTTCTATAGATAAACAATACTGGAACAAATACACCAAAGAACCTCATAGATTATACTGCAGAAGATGTAACCACGATAATGGGAACTAATTTTGAGTCTAGTTACCACCTATGCCAACTAGCACATCCACTTCTAAAAGCATCTGGATATGGGAGCATAGTATTCATATCCTCCATTGCAGGTCTTAAAGCTTTGCCTCTTTGTTCTATCTATGGCCCCTCTAAAGGTATGTTTTTCCTATGTTTAACTAGAACGCCACGTGATAAATTTGGAGTTGCAAAAGAGCATAATCAATCAGCATATAAATTTTATTCAGGAGCTATGAATCAATTGACCAAGAACATAGCATTGGAATGGGCAAAGGATAATATTCGTGCAAATACCGTGGCACCTGGACCTGTTAAGACCTTACTTCTGGATTCTTTCGTGGTATGTATACACTCCGAGGCATATAAAGATAGATTCACTTCATTCATCTTTGTTATATGTTCTTAAGGCATGTTTAGGGAGGACCATTTTATACGAAAAGAAAAGGGAAGACAGATTTTCTACTTTTAATTTTTCTAATTATTTTAAATAAAAGAAATAAACTAATAAATTAGTAATATAAGTTTGATGTATTATTTATTTATTTATTTATTTTTATAAATATTCTATATTTCTTTTAACTTATAAATAAATAGTATAAATGTTTATTTGATATTACCATTTTCTTAATTTTGCATGTAAATTTTATCCTTAGATTATTTTTCGGCGTATTTAATCTCACATTTTTTTAAACATGATTAAGTTTTTTTCCATATAATTTAATATTTTGTTATTTATTTTTCAAAATCATCACTTTAATTTCTAAGTTTTTACTTTTAGTATTTATCATTAAACACTTAAAAATATTAAATTATTGACGTCAGTATGCATCACGTTTGTAAAAAGTATTATAGGTAGCTAATTCATCACTTATTTACTTTTTTTTTTACATTTTTTCTAATTTATTTTATTATCATTCATAATAAATAAGGTAAAAATATACAAAGTGGTCTGACAAGAACTTATGACCTAACTTTGACATCTTTAATAAATAGATCAAACCAAACTAGACCTTATTTATATTAGATGGTAGGTATTTGACAAACCACCTAACTATCTTATTTTTATGCTTATTTACTTGTGAATTATGATATAAAAAAATGAGAAAGTCTAAAAGACAATGGATGTGTGTGTATTGAGTGAGGGGAAAAAAGAAAATAAGTGGAGAATTAATTATTTATGTGTGTGTTCATGTTGAGAGTGTATGAAGTGTGCATGTTTTTTCTTCTTCTAAGATATATGTGTTTTCGAGAAGGAAGAAACAATATATTGTGAGTGGGAGACTTTAGAATGTTTTATGCAATATGTAAGTGACCTTATAGTGTTGAACAAGGCAAAAAAATATAATGAATATTATTTTGAAAATGCATGATTATTAATTTTATATCGATTTTCAATTAAACTTATACATTATATTTAAGGCTTAATTTTTTTGCCTACAAATATGTTACTTTTTTTTTTCTCTTTTAGTCTTTTTTTTCATTTTTCATCCTATAATTTTTTTTCATTTTTTTGTCTAATTTTTTTTTTCATTTTTAATTAGTATTGTAAATTCCGATTATGTATATGAAACTTTTTTATGACGTGTCATTATGCTTATGTCAATTTTATGTGTTGACTTCAATATCAATAATATTTAATGTTTTTAAATAGAATTTTACAACAAGGACTAAAAATAAAAATTTTAGAACTTATAGGAGCAATTTTCGAGGGAAGGGTTGATATTACATGGATGAAAAGTGAAAAAAATTTAAATTAAAGGGAAAAAATATAACTAAGCCTTATTTCAATTGTGCAATTTTTGAATCATTTGTTAACAATATTTAATAGAAATACTAAATCTGTGATTGTATGAATACATGATTTTGATGATGCCAAAGAATAATTAAATAAGGTTGCGTTCAAGATTACTTCAACAAACATTCATAAAAGTTAAGCATTGCTTCAATATTAATACAAGGTTGCTTCAACAAGCAAGCATTGCTTCAAGATTAATTCAACATCGAGCTTTGCTTCAAAACAAAGTATTTCCAAGACATCCAAGGTTGTGGTAATCGATTACCAGCAATGAAACTCTTGAAATTCAATTTGAAAAGTCATGATCCTTCAAAATATAATTGTAATCGATTATCAGAAACCTGTAATCAATTACCAGTGAAAAAATTCAGAAAAAACTTTTTGAAAAGACACATCTCTTCAAACCATTTTAGAAAGACACGAAGGGCCTATATATATGTGTGTCTGATTTCAAAAAGTAAGAGAGTTATTCCAAGAGAACTTCATTGTCAAATGCTCTCTTAACAACTCTTAGGCACACACTTACAAATCTATTGAGAGTTCATCTAGGAACTTCAAATTGTATTATCCACTCTAAAGAAGAGAAATTTTTTTGTTCATCTCAGAAAGTAAGTTGTAATCAAGAGATTGATTGTCTCTTGAATTGTAAGTTTCCTGAACACAAAGGAAAGTGATTCCTTGGGTGTTCAGAAGTTGTAAAAAAGATTTTTATAAAGATAGTGGAAAATCTCAAGTGGGTTGTTTGAGGACTGAATGTAGACATAAGGCGTGACCGAACCAATATAAATCAAGTTTGCATTTCTCTCTTCCCTTATCTCATTTATATTATTACAATCAATTTTTTCTTACACGTTTAAAAGAACATTGTTAAATTGATTACTTTTTATTCTTCTTCTGTATTCTAAGCCTACCATTTAAAAAAGGGAGTTAAAAGTTTGTTAGTGAGACTTTTGAAACTTAATTCACTCCTCCATTCTTAAAGTTATTCAGGCCACTTGTCCAACAAAATTTATATTGACATGATACTCTTCTACATTCTCACATTATTTTTCCGTTAAATATTGAATGCTAAGTTAAGAGATAGACCAAAATTATATAATTAAAATAATAAGATAATCAAATTGACATAAAAATAAAGGAACTAAATTTGTAAAATTAAAAAATAGGGAAACCTAAAGTACAAATAAAGACTAAATACAATATTTGTCCTTCCTTTGTTAACATATTTTGCTAAGACTAAACATTAATTTTACATCAGTTGTTAATGTAATTAATACAAAACCAATTTAAAAAATATCCACTTATTTAAAAAAATATAAAACTCATTTTGCATGAGTTGTTGGAAAAAATCCAAATCCTACATCGATTAAAAATAAAGTTAAATTAAAATATATAAATGAGGAGTAACTCTCACCCTTTTAACTAGCTTTTGAGATTGAGTAATCCTAAACTCATTTAGTGCCCATAAATTAATACCAGTGAAGTACTTTTATTGCCGTGTTACATATTTCGTACAGTTGTATGTCAATCTTTTTTGTTCTCGTGCATATTGTGTTATTAATTAATTCAGCAGCAACCATGCTCAAAATTATGTATTGCTCTTGTTATAGAAATCTGGTAATGAAGCGGATAAAGCCATTGAGGCTATAGTGTCTCAAGCACCGGCTGGTCGACTTGGAGATCCTGAGGACATATCAGCAATGGTTGCTTTCCTTTGCCTTCCAGCTGCGTCATTCATCACTGGCCAGATTATAAATGTGGACGGGGGTTGTACAATTTAAAGTTAACTTATTTATGTTTTTAATCCCTCGAATTAGAGATCTATTTTCTTAGTCTTCTAAATAAAAATGTATTAGTAATTAGTTGTTGTTTTAAGTACTATATATTTCAAGTGTTATAATGTTAATTTGTACTGAGAAGTTTTTTTCAATCATTTTTTAGATAATTTTCAAACGAATTTATATATTTTGCTTTAATTAGTTTCATGATGAAACAAATATCGTTTTGTCCATGAAAATTAAAGGTGAAAGATCAGAAAATATTTAAAAAATAATTACTGAACTGCTTATATATTTTAATCTTTTAAAAATGAATTATATATATAATATTTATAGGCTTATATAAATTTTTGGTCCCTATAAAATAAGTTTTTATTTTAATCCTTTAATGATTTTAAGAAAATTTGTTTTTATATGTTGTCAAATAACGTTAATTAACAACGTAATAATAACATTGATAATTACTCATTAATTTATCAGGTGATTAAGAAATCTGATATAAGAACTACATCTAATTTCTCTTAATAAATTATACTTAAATCTCTCATTTAACTAATCCAACTTCATCAATTGTTTTAATGGTACGAGGTCAAAGTGCAAACATGCATAAACATGTTCTACTCATAGGGTATAATGAATCTCAAACAATATTATTCTTACCTATATATAATAGCAAACCACGATCATAACCAACATTGCACACCACAAGTAGAACAATAGTTATGAAACTTGGTTTGCTTCGGTCAGATCGGTCCAATTATGACTTAGTGATCTAACCGGATCAATTTTATTATTGGATTTGTTATGTAATTAACCTAGCCGGCTAGACAGTGCTGTTTTGGATATTTTTGGGGTCCGAAACAAAAATTAAAAAAGAAACCCTAAACAGCAAAGACGTATTTCATAAATAATTAATCAACAAAAAATTTCATGAATTTATAAATTCAACCATAAAAAAATAATACACAAAATTCTTATATATTAAAAAGTTCACCAAAATAAAGTTAATAATTTTTTTTTCAGATTTTTTAAAAGTTATGGGATCCCTCAAAATGAGAACTCTGAGTCGTCGATTACCTTGTGCATGTGTTCGAGATGACATTACAATTAGGTATCGAATCTTGGTGGGACCGGTCTGACCCGACCAGTTTTACAAAAAAAATAAAAGAATAAAAAATGGACCACCACTATGACATCATTTTGATGTCTTAATTATTATTATTGATTGTTATCTTGAATTTTAGAATATGAATGAACTTTTCTTACTCAAATAATGTTAGTTATATACTTATATATAATAGATACATATATAATTTTAAATTTTTAATATATATCTATCAATTTTTTTAATTTTTAATATATACCTATTAAATCGGATTGATTAGTGATCCACCAGTTAGACCATTGACCCACTATTTCGATCGGATTAGTGATGAATTTCATAATTATGACCACACAAAATACTCTTATTTAACAATTTTAAATTTTACCTATCACGTAATAATTTAATTTATATAATTATTGATATTACCACAAATTACGTACTCCCAACGATACGTCACTGAAACCCAATCCTCCACCATAATTTATATAATTATTGATATTACTTCAAATTACGTACTCCCAACGATACGTCACTGAACCCAATCCTCCTCCACAAAACTAGTGAAGACTCAAGACACTTATCCGAAGTATGAAATTGACAACAAAATCACACAACTATTTTGCAGATGCTATTTTTATTTGATGGATCTAACTAAACTAGTAAGCAAAAAAATTAATGGCAAAACCAAAGTTGAGGTGCGCCAAAGACGAAAGATGGTCGCTCCATGACAGCCAGCTCTAGTGACAGGAGGCACTCGAAGCATAGGGTTCGTTCAATTCTCTATTATCAATCTCATATCTCACCTCTAACAGGGACGTATATGTCTTTTACTTCACTTAAGTAAATTCCTGTTACTAAAAAAAACTAAATTACCATCAATTTATTACATATTCACATACAAACAGTCATTTATCCTACTTATTTTATATCGCACTTCTCTCTCCTTTTTTTACATCTCTTTTTATTGTCCAAAAAACATATGAATTAAATGTAAAAGTATAATGTTTTTCAATGACCGAAAAACATAAGGATATAGGAATTGGGTGGATAAAGGGCTTTTTTTAATGAAAGAATTGGTTGATACGGAGGGGTTTGAAAGAAATAATTTAGTCATAATATTCATACAATTATTATTTCTAAAAAGATTATCATAGGTTTTTTTATGTAAAATTAATATATATATTCCTATTTCTCTATTTTAAAAAATTCAATTACAATTTTAATTAATTATTACGCAATAATGAATTTTTTTGTAAAAATTACTAATATTCCAACACACTACTCCCAACGATACAGAACCCAACCATATCCGACCTCTCGATTGTTATAAAAATAAAATAAAATAAAATAAAAGGAATAAATAAGAATAAGAGGTAAAGTCTTATACTAAATAACAAAATCACATTAGTAAATTAACTTCAAAATATAACAAAACATGGATTAACAATGCAATATAACATACAATTAGCATAAAGAAAATAATGTTAAGGGATAAATTTTAAATAACCTGGGTCAAAACACGCAAATGTTATCCTTAGAGAGAGAATATCCTCACTGCATTGGTAGAAAAAAATCAGATTATGCTCTATTCCAAAGATACGACAATTTGTTTGTTCTGATCATGTGTAGTGAAAGGATCTTTGAACCTTCTGAATATTAATGTTCTTGCTCTAAAAAAATAATTTTTATAAGAAAAGGAAGAGAAGAAACTTAGAGAAGATAACATTATTTTTTCTGCTTGTCTTTTTTGCTAAAGGAGAAAAAAGATATATATAGACACAACCCAATAATCTTGTTATGTGTAACGTTAAGAAGGAGTAGTCTAGGAAAATTACATTTTTGCCCTCACTTTATTTGTTGACACTTGTTAATTTTTTTGGTTTTATGATCTTTTTAGTCTAGGGAAATTACATTTTTAACCTCACTTTATTTGTTGACACATGTCAATTTTTTTGGTTTTATGGTCTTTTTGGTTTAAGATGGAAAATTTGAAGAACAAAAAGTTCACGTAGGCTTGCTTGCAATCGTCATTCTTCTCTCCCTCAACCCTAAGCTTTCATTTTCTCTTTTCATCATCTCTCTTGATTGGTGTTGTATTTTGGGTTTCTGTTAGGGTTTCATGGTTTAAATCTATGTAAATGAGTAATTTTAATGGGTTTTTGTTTGGATTTTGTTTCGCTATTGCTTTTTGAGTTTTGGGTCTCTCCAACGTTCGTTGTTTGTCTTTGAGTTTAGGATTTTCATTTCATTCTTTACAACATCAACACCGAAGAGTCCAGTAGAAACGATATTATTTTGCTACCCATTTCTTTTTTCCTTAATCATTTTCTTGGTTTTGTTCTTTTTCAGTGAGAGCGCTTCTCCATCCAGAGATAGAAAGGTTTTTTCTACATCATCAACCCCAAAGAGTCCAGTATTGGCCTCTGAAACGGTATTCTTCTGCTACCCAGTTCTTTTTTCCTTAATTATTTTCTTGGTTTTGTTCTTTTTCAGTGAAAGTGAAAAGATATTCTTTACACATAGACGGTATTATTCTGCTTCCCACTTTTTTCCCAAGACATAGGATGGAGAGAAGAGAATATAGACAAGAAAAGTAAGATAGTTCTAACTTGATAGCAAAACAACATAAAATGATATGAACTTGGGATGGAGTATTGATTCATGGGTGACAGTGATGTTTTGATGTGTTCAATTTTTTAAAGGATATTTTTTCCGAATCCACTTGGCTGTAGAAAAGTGGTTTCTCTCTTTCTATTTTTTTATCATTCTTTCATTTTTGAATGAGTCAACCCAGTGCGTACCTCCCAATGAGCTGAGAAATATGTTATTGCAACAACTGAAAACTTGATTACCCTTCCTCTATTCTATTGTCATGTTCTTGTTAAGTGTTACCGGTATTATTATTATTATTTATGTTTTGCATTATTTTGTCAAAAAAAAATCTTATTTATCAATCCAATTACTCTTTTCTTTTGTCCAGGATATCAATGTATGGTCAGACTTCCTATCATCAACCTTTTCCACTTTGATAATATATTTGTCATTTAATTATTCGTTATCGCTGAAACCGATTTAACATACAAACCTTGCTTTACAATTCACTAAATTTAATATCACTTGATACTGAATTCAGAATTGGTTGGTTTGTATTTGAGTTTGTTTAAATACATTTTCTATTTACAGTACGTAACAAATTAAAACACAGGCCCAAAGTTAATTGGTATTTACTTTGAAAAAAAATCACAAAATAAATTATATTGATTAAGTACCGTGAAATAAAAATTTGATTTTATTTGTATTACAAAAAGATCAAATATAGGTTAATTTGATATTCTATACTAATTAATTTTTAAATACTTCCTGTGTAAAGCGTATGAACATCCTGTATGTATAATATATTCCTACTACTAATATAACATTGGATTCCATTTTCTTGCATGCATAAATATCACATTGAATCATCAACTAAAATTGTCTTCGATGTGTACCAATGGATATTTACGTCATTGATATTTCTTTTCATTATGTTTATTTACTTTTTCAAGAAGTTATTATTATCTGTCAAATATGTCTTTTCAGTTACATCTACTATATCTAATATCTAATATAAAGGAGTAGTCTAGGGAAATTACATTTTTGACCTCACTTTATTTGTTGACACGTGTCAATTTTTTTGGTTTTATGGTTTTGAAGGACAGAAAGCTCACACAAGCTTGCTTGCTTACTGTAATGTAATGGTTATAGAGAGTTAGTATTTATTAAATTGATGGAAGCATCAAAAGGTTGCAGAGAAAAAGAGAGAGGCATGGCAGCGCTTGCAGTACAGATCACGTGTGGTATGTTTATCTTCTTACCTTTATCTACAAAAAAAAAAATGAGAAGTACAGATCAAGTGTGGTAGGATTGGAAGTGCAGATTTTGAATGAAAAGAGAAGAAAATAAAAAGTAAAAAACTTTCTCTAAGCTAGAAAAAATAAAAAAAAAAACTTTCTTTCTTTCCCATCTTAGATAGAAAAAATGAAAAAATTATCATTCTTCTCTCCCTCAACCCTAAGCTTTCATTTTCTCTTTTCATCATCTCTCTTGGTTGGTGTTGTATTTTGGGTTTCTGTTAGGGTTTCATGGTTTAAATATATGTAAATGAGTAATTTGTCTGGGTTTTGTTTCGCGGTTGCTTTTTGAGTTTAGGGTCTCTACAACATTCGTTGTTGCTCTTTGAGTTTAGGATTTTCATTTCATTCTTTACACCAACACCGAAGAGTCCAGTAAAAATAGTATTATTCTGCTATCCATTTCTTTTTTGCTTAATCATTTTCTTGGTTTTGTTCTTTTTCAGTGAGAGCGCTTCTTCATCGAGAGATACAAAGACTTTTACTACAACATCAACCCCAAAGAGTCCAGTATTGGCCTCTGAAACAGTATACTTCTCCTACCCATTCTTTTTTCCTTAATTATTTTCTCGGTTTTTTTCTTTTCCAGTGAAAGCGCTTCTCCATCAAGAGATACAAAGGTATTCTTTACACATCAGTAACGTCCAGAGTAGAATGGTATTCTGCTTTCCACTTTTTTTTTCGAGACATAGGAGGGAGAGAAGAGAATATAGACAGGGGAAGTAAAATAGTTCTAACTTGATAGCAAAACAACATAAAATTGAATATGAACTGGGATTGAGTATCGATTCATGGGGTGACAGTGATGTTTTGCTTCTTCAAGAAATAATGTGTCTAAAACATTCCATATTTACCGTGAATGGATTAATGGATCCAATTATGTGTTAAATTTTGGAAGGATATTTTTTCCGAATCCATTTGCCTATAGAGAATTGGTTTCTCTCTTCCTATTTTTATCATTCTTCCATTCTTGAATGTGTCAACCCGCGTGTGCGTACCTCCCTGGTAAGTTAGCCAAGACAAAATGAGCTGAGAAATATGTTATTGCAACAATTGAAAAACTTGATTACCCTTCCTCTTGTTGTTAAGTGTTTATTCTTTGCTCTTGACTTTGTTCCAGCATGTTCAAAAGTTTTCTCTTTCTCTCCCGTCTAAGACAGAAAAATGAAAGGTAGCATGTGCAACTTATCTCCATTAGAGACTACAAGACAAGATAAAACATGTGTTATACTTTGGGTTTCTGTTAGGGTTTCATGGTTTAAATCTATGTAAATGAGTAATTTTAATAAGTTTTTGTCTGGATTTTGTTTCGCTGTTGCTTTTTGAGTTTAGGGTCTCTACAACATTCATTGTTGCTCTTTGAGTTTGTGATTTTCATTTCATCAACATCAACAACACCGAATATTCTACTACCCATTCCTTTTTTTCTTAATCATTTTCTTGATTTTGTTCTTTTTCAGTTTGAGCCCTTCTCCATCGAGATAGTAAATGTTTTCTATACAACATCAACCCCTAAGAGTCCAATCTTGACCTCAGAAGCGTTATTCTTTTGCTACCCAGTTTTTTTTTCTTAATCATTTTCTTGGTTTTGTTCTTTTTCAATCAAAGCGCTTCTCCAAGTTTCCAGATTTATGCCAACATCACAACATTGAATTCCTCCCGTTTAGAGCTATACTTGCTTCAACAATTGACAGTACAACAGGTCAATTATTACATACACCATTCTCAAAGAGGTTCTAGAAAACCTATCAAGGTATGTATAATATCTACATACTAACCATTTTCCTAAAGCATTATAATGTATTCACTACTAATTTAGTTACACTGGAGTTTTTTATGCACCTGTTTGAACCTATATGCAGCTACATTTCAGATGATGTTATACTATAATTCTTACTAGAACCCCTGCGTTTTCCTAGGGTAAGTACATTTTTTCCTTATTTCTAATCTCACACTCCTATACATTGCCTTATACATTCTTATACAAGCCGCCACCAAAAATCAGTTTTTAATAGGGTTAGAGATTCAAAAATTGGTATATTCATTTAACAGGTGGTTTACGGATGAAGCAAGGTTGACTCTCCACACCTATTGGAGTTGCTCCCATTTATCCAATGGTTTAAGAAATATGTTGGATGGTTCACTAACGATCCAATAATAGTATTGACTCAATCTATGCAATCCATTATTTTCTTTTGTAATTGGATATTTTGGCTGGATTTATTTATGGATGAATTAGAAAGTTATGGGATAAATAGATCCAATTGTCATCCTTACGGATTATCAAATGTTGAGACTTTGGCAAGTGCACCAAATCGCTCTTAAGTAATAAACCTCGGAAGTCTGAGTATCATTTCCACAGGGATTTTATTGCACTTTATCAAATATTTCTCAATTTGTAAGTAAGAGTAAAATAATAAAAATAGGAATAGGTGTAGAAATAGGTTGCTATTACCAAATCAAATAGATTAAAAGGAGAGACAATTAATAAAAATGTCAAGACCGGACAAACCCAATTGGCCTACGATGCATGTAAATATGATATTCATTACCAATGCACTGGTATTAGTTCTACCCACATCTGTTGATTTTACTTGTCCCTGATGCCTCACGTTTATAAGCCTATTTTAACTACCTATCTCCCAAATGCCTTTGCAAAGATTTAATAATTAAAATGCATTAAGGTTAAGTTCTAGATGTTGCTAAATGCATGGGTAGTGAGTTATCATTCTATGCCTAGCAATGCTAACCCAAGGATTCTTTTCTTAAGATGTTCTATTAGGTGTTACCCTTTCCCAAGTGTATAACCCCTAAAACTAATGCATGCATTAAATCTTAAATCCTTATTAGGAAATACCCTCTCCCGAGCGAATAAAACCCAAAAGAAATTTAAGAACAAATGCAAGATAACAAGAAAAGAATTAGAACAGAAAAACCTGGAATAAATTCCCTTTGCATTGATAATTCTTGAAGCACATTGTACATCGTTGGCTTTTTAGGCCTGCCAGGCCCTAGCTAGGGGATTAGCCACTCATGGGCATTGAGGGCTTTACAATTGGGGTGAAAGAAAGAATAGGGATAATAAAAACAAAGAATATAAAGAAAGAAGGGAGAGCTCAGGCTTGGAGTGCTGAGAAAAGTGCTTTAAGGCAAGATGTGTTGATTCCTTGGGACTGGCTCTCTATTTATAGTTGCTGAAGTGGGCTTTGGGCCTTCATAGTCGCGCTTAGCGTGACACCTCGCGCTTAGCGCGCCTTGCAGGCTTAGCCGGTGCTTCTGTTGGATCGCGCGCTTAGCGCATAGCTGGGCTTAGCGCGCGTAACGGTTTCTGCTTCTTCGAGCTTAACGCCTGTCTTCTTTACTCGCTAAGCGCCTGACGCGCACTTAGCGCAAGTGTTGGGCTGGGCCTGCTTCAGAACTCCTTCTTTCTCTTCATTTTTATTGCCTTTTTTGCTTAATGTAACCTCATTTTTTGTATCTGCAACCAGAAATTCAACTTAATTAATTTTTTCAACTTCTAATTATGAATAACTGCTAAATAATTAATTTTAGGCCAAAATTTGACTATTTAACTACTGTTAATTTGCAATTATTTAGCAGTTATCAAAATCCCCCAAATTAAACTTTGCTTGTCCCCAAGCAAACCAAGAATAAAAGCAAATAAGTTTTCAAGCAAGTTCTGAGTGTTCCAACACTATCAATGGCTTCAGTTCCTCCTTCTTTCAGTGGTCCTTTCCGCATCTGTCAACATCTCAAAATGAAAGCATAAAACACAAGAGTGGAATTAGTCTGTCCTCTGGAATCTTAATCAAATCTGGCTTGCCTTACTTTCCTCGTAAGGCTGGTATTTCCCTCTGCTCACAAGTGTTTGGTTCAGTGTTTGCAATTTTACTAATAACCTGCAAGTAAGACTCCAAAGTTTTGCATTTCATCTTAAGTACAATTATCTTTAGTTACCTTTAGGTGGATCACTAAGGACTTTATTGGCTTGTGTTGGGGCCTGGCTTACAAAAAATCATGGTTTTTCTTGAGAATTCAAACTTAGGATTAAGAGAGCAAAAATTTCTAATACTTCCGAGGCCTTTTTCTTAACCCTTTTATTTCCCCACAACACTTTTCTTTTGACACCTCTCTTGCTCTTTTGTTTCTGCCCTTTATTACACTCATGATTTTTTTTTTTAATTGGGCCTACAGTTTGTGAAAGGTGTCTTACTATGTGTTGTACTATTGTCTTAGCTACCTATTTCCCAAAATCCCCCAAATTAAGACCTTTATAACCCATTTTTGCTCTCTTATCATCCTAAAAGGTAGGACAATCATTTTATTGGCTCAAGGGTTAATTTAAAATAATATATTGGCTCAATCATGGGTGCAAGGGGTAAAAATCATGTCGGGTTGGCTTTTTGGCTAAGTAGCTAACATAACAAACACGGCCTTGATCATATCCACCTTAAGTAACTATTCTAACAGTCTAACAATGATGCAAAACCAGGAACTTAAAAACAGGCGTTTTCTCTCATAATTAAGTTCACACTCTCACTGGAATTTAAGCAAGTATACGGCGTACCAGTTATGACCTTGTTCCATCAGACTAACCTTCCCACCTTGTGCTATTCATGTTCCATTTCCTGACCTGACTTGTGCTTCCAGAACTAGAGTTTCCAAGGATTAGTGGCATCTCAAGTGTTTGAACCTTCCAGAACAAGCTCAAAAATTATGACTGCTCAAGTTTATTATCATTATATAATCAACAAAATGAACTTAAAACCTAACCATCCATTTTTTCCAATAGCAATCAAAAACTAAGGCACAACCTAGATGATAAATTTTTTTCTCCAACAAAACATTTGAATAAAAGCAATCACTCTGTTGCAAAAGTCCTGAACATTCACGTTTTCCACGTCGCCATGCTCCTCTAGGCTGCTCTTCCAAGTCTCCGTGATCTCCGTGGCATGCTCCTTCACGGTAGGGGTAACCAACAGCCTCGATTTTCCATTGACCGGGTCGACGACGACCGGAATTAGCGACTCAAGGACAAGGACGCAGGCCCAGCCCAAGTCGTGGCCGGCCTTTTCCCCTCTCTTGTCGACCGGAAACACCTCTAAGATTGCCTCCAGCACAAATTTCATCGGATTGACGCACTCTGCCAGCGCCACCGACATCTCGGCGCGTAGGCCGTCCAGCTCCTTCTTCTTCGCTGGATCGGCGCACTCCGCAACTTCTTCACCGACGAATACGACAATGACTTCTTCTCCAGCGGCTGCTTCTTTTTCGCCTCCTCGCTGGCGAAAACCACCACCACCATGCCACCAACCTCCAAGGCCTCCATTTTGATGCAGCGGCGGTCCTCGTTGTTGGAAGCAGTGAAACACGGTGCCAAACTGGCCTCGGACGAGTTCTTCAAACACTTGGTATTTTTCTTTCTTCACAGCTACTTCTGGATCTAGAACCTTCGAAGGCGCAAATGAAGAGACGCAGTCATTATTTTTTAATTTTAATTAAATCAATTAAAGACGGTGTTTATAAAATCAACCGTAGTTATCTCTCCTGGCTTCAAAGGCGGTGTATATGCACACCTCTTAAATTATTTTAAATAAAATAATTTATTTTATAAAATAAATTTGATTGAGCTTTCTACAGCGATCCCTGCAATACCCGTCGTTGAACAACTAATTTTAAGACGGGTGTGAATAACACCATCTTCTTATAGAAGCTTCAAATTACGAAAATGTCATCACGTATATTTTTAAGACGTTTGCGTCACGACCGTCGTAAAAATTGCGTCTTGGAAAGGACTATTTCTAGTAGTGAAAAAAGGATTTCGCATAACAGGGTCGGCAAGTGATGTACTATCTCGTGACCAACGTGAAAATTTAATGAAAAATGTTGCTTCAATCTTTAACGGAAAGCTCAACATTCTGGTAAGTAAGTTTGATCCATTTAGATTAAATTTTAAAAGAATTTTACATTAATTTAAATTACATGCCCAAATTTCACTTTCGACAGTTGTTTTAAAAGTATTTTGTGGCGGTTGAAAAGTTGTTTCTAGAGTTAAAAACTGCCACCAATTTCACTTTCGACAGTCAGCATTAATTCAAGAATACAAATGTCAGAAATGGTTTGTGAGGTTTTAGTTGAACGCGGTAAATTTGCCAAAAATATTATAACATTTTTAACCGTCACAAAATAAACGTTTTCATTTTTATATTAGCATTCATTCATTTGTTTTTACTGTTTAAAATTGTCACAAATAAACAAAAAGTGTTTAATAATTTTAATTATTTAAAAAAATTCTGTATGTCTAATATTTATTCATTAATTATCTTTATTTTTGTATAACCAATATTATATATTTTACTATACATTATATCACCTATTAATTAGTTTACTAAAAAAATACAACATTTTTTTTCAAAAGCTCAAAAAGATATATAATCCACAACAAATTCATTCTTAACATTTAACTTAATTAACTAACAATTAAACGAAAGAAATCAAATTTAACAATTAAACAAGTTTTCTTAATTCTTAATTAATTAAAAAGAAAAATAAGACAAAAGAATTTTCTCAACCAAAAATGTTATCGTATCAAATTAAACAATTAAATGTAAGAAATATGGTTTTAAAAATCACATAGTTCACCAATCAAACTCTTAATAAACAAATTGCATATTAATCAAGGTAAAGAATTTATTTACAAGAATTAATCAAGTCAGTAAATCACAGAAAATCTATATCTTTGTGCAAAAAAAAAAAAAAAACAAAGAAAAGTAAAATGAGTGGTCATCTTAACACTCAAAATAAGATATTAAGTAACCATGTCTCTATCACATAGCCTTCTGCAAAATTATCAATTACCTCACTGCACCAGTTACAAATAATAAAACACATCACTAATTTAAAACTTCATACTCTATTATCAAAATATGATTTACAGAGGAAAGCAGATTATATAATAAACTCAAGGATACCTCATAATTTACAAAGCAACTCTTGATTAATAAGCCAGTAGAAAGAAATAGAGTACACTACTTGTAATAAATATTGTTAGAGAAAAAAATAAGTGGAAAGAAATAGATCAATACATTGCTTAAAGGTATTTTGTATATATAGATTGATTAGATATTAATTTATTCCATTTCCTTCAAAAACATATCTTAACTAACTTTCATGATCTGGTTGGAATAAGAGATGATTAAGATAATAGCTACAAGTACAACTTTAATATCTCTAATATAGATTCTTAAATTTAAACAAAAGAAATGTTCCAAAGGACACATTAGAAAATGACTAGCACAATGAAGCAAAGTTTGAAGTATCTGTTGGTATCACACACATTTTTTATCAATGTTTGACTTGATAGAAATTAGATATTTTAGTTGGAAGCAAAATTAATTTGTGCTTGAAATTAGAACTCTATACCACTTTGGGATAGATAAGAAGAATTAACTTGTACTGACTTGAGAAACCTTAAAGAATAATATCCTCTTGGAGTTAAAGGGTGATTGCAAGCTATGGGATTAAACCTTCCACAAATGAGATCAAGAATATAATATAACATTAAAATTAATAAAATAAAATATATAAAAGCAAAATATATACCTGATTTGGTTTCATCTTCCTAAACCCAAAAATGGAGAAGTGTGCGTATGAAAAAACAAGGAAAAGAAAAACATAATATTATGAGAACATAAGAACTGTAGACTATGACTATTGCTTGAATTTATAAACCACAGAGCACCTCAAAATAGGGAAATTTTATAAACCTAGTCACTTAGATCAATTAGTATATTTTCATTCATGTAGTGCCTAATCACATTATCTGGTATTGACAGATGGTATTGCAGTAAAAAAACAAGCATGAATTATTTCACATGTGGAAAGAAAAATTTAAGCTAGGTATTACTATAGAAAGGAATATCCAATAGTTCAGGACAAATTCAGACTTTGACAAATTTCTCCTGAATGATAACGTTTTAGAAATAATGATACAAGGATAAGCAAGAGCTTTGGAAATAAAAAATAAAAAGAAGAAACAAGAAATAATAGAAAGAAGCAACAACTTAAAAGGAAAGAGAATGATTATATTACAAAACTTGATAATGATAAAAAAAAAAACCCAAAAGTAGAGAAAGAGGATGCGATTTCAGGGTATTTCTGATATATATTTTTCATACTTTGATTACTCAAACATTGAACTGTCAACGAATATGCTAGAAAATTCTTATGAGAAAAATTAACCACCAAGCATCTAAAAGGAGAGAAAGGAATAAAAAAAATTCAATATACCACAGAACTGCCAATCATATGGTGAATATTTGGAAAACCTTGTTGGTTTTGAGGAGGAAATTATAAAAAACAGAGGAAAGAAGAGAGACAATGCGTATGTGGAGAAAATATAATTATTCTATTCTAATTCAAATTGTTCTTAGCAGCGATACAATAAATAACAAAAGATAAACTAATTAGATAACAAGATATTAGCAAAACAGAATATTAAAACTAACTTGCTCCTTAAAGATAGGAACACCACTTATTGACTAGGCTAATCCATTAAAACTGCCTTACTCCTAAAATATAGGAAATCAACTTATTTACTAAATCTTATCTTAAAAACTGAAAAATAAAATATTATGTAGTTACAAAAGTATATCTTCAACACTCCTCCTTGCTTTTGGAACTGCAAACTCCAATTCTTTGAGTTTAAGTTTGTTGATAGGTAGTGACTTTGTAAACATGTCAGCCAATTGATCTTTAGACTTGCAGTAAATAAAGTTCACTTCTCTACTCTGTTGCATCTTTATTAAATAATAAACCTAGATGTTGAAATGTTTAATCTTCTCATGACACACGAGATTGTTTGCAATAGCAATGGCTACTTGATTGTCAACAAAAATTCCAGTTTTGTTCTTTTTAGAAAATAGAATGTTTGACCTTGTTGAAGTGAGATACATTAGACATCCAATCAAGCTCCCATAATATCCTTCATCAATGTTATCAACACTTTCTTCCTTGCTAAACTTCTCCTTTTGATTCATTGGTGTGCTAACAGACTTGCATTCTTCCATTTGAAACTTTTTCAAATTTTCTTTTGCATATTTCCTTTTTTTCATGTTTAGCATTCTTTCAAGATGGCAATGATCAAGTCTCTTGTGCTTGAATTCCATGGGTGTGACTTGAGTGAAATAGGTTGTATGCTCCTCCTCTGCTGAATCAAATGAGAAGCTTTTACCTTTCATTTTAACCTTTAGAACTTCCCGGCCAACAATGACATAGATAAAACAATGTTGATGTTCAAAGGACACTTTAAATCCCTTTTTAATCAACTGACCTACACTTAGCAAGTTTTGGTCAATGTTAGGTACATAAAGAACATCTGATATTAATTTGGTACCTGAACACGTTGAAATTGTAACAGTTCCTTTTCCTTTTACTGGAATATAGTCACTATTCCCAATTCTAACCTTTGAGACACTAGTTGGCTTCAAATCTTTGAATAAAGTCTTATTATATGTCATGTGGTTCGTACAACCACTATCAATCAACCAACATTTAGAACTACTCCTCATCGAATAACTTGTTGCAACAAAAATATAATCTTCTTCCTCCTGCTCAACAACTTGGGCATCGGCTTCTTGCTGCTGAAATTTGTTTTTACAAATTATAGCTTCGTGTCCAAGCTGATTGCACTTGCTGCACTTTGCGTCTGACCGTTTCCAACATTTGTATGATGGGTGACCCAATTTTTCGCAATGTTGACAAGGTGGATAATTTTTCTTTTTATCCTTACCTTGGTTGTTTGCACTGTTTTCGCTGCTTGCTGGTTGATTCTTCTTGAAAAAATTCTTTTTGCTTTCATCAACTTCATGATGTTTGACGGGCAAAGCACCTTCGACAACACGATCTTGCCTCGTCAACCTTCGTTGCTCTTGAGCTTGCAGGGCATGTAGCACTTCTGCCAATGTGATTTTCAACATATCCTTTGTGTTCTCCAATGAAGTTATAGATGCTTCATACCTCTCCGGCACCGTTACCAAAATTTTCTCTACAATTCTCGAATAAGCAAAATCACTTCCCAACAACTTTATCTTGTTGGCAATACCCAATAATTTGTTTGAGTATTCTTTGATTGTATCTGACTCTTTCATCCTTTGAAGCTCAAATTCCCTCCTTAAATTTAGCACTTGCATACTTCGTATTTTATCATCTCCAGCATATTCCTCTTTCAGATAATCCCAAATTGCTTTGGGTTATTTAAGAGTCATGATTCTGATGAATATCATTTGTGAAACACCAGTGAACAAACATGACCTCGCCTTTGCCTTCTTCATCTTTCTTTCCTTGTGATTTTTAATTTGGGCCATGGTGGGATTTTCAGGCAGCGGATATATTTCATAATTCTCTTCCACAACATCCCATAAATCCAAAGACTCCATGTAGGATTGTATTTTCACTTCCCAAAGATCATAATTCTCTCCATCAAAGATTGGAAGAGTTATGTGGGAAAAACTTGTTTCACCTTCCATGGTAGAGGTCCCGTAAGAATAAGGCTCTCGATACCAATTGTTGGTTTTGAGGAGGAAATTATAAAAAACAGAGGAAAGAAGAGAGACAATGCGTATGCGGAGGAAATAGAATTATTATATTCTAATTCAAATTGTTCTTAGCAACGATACAATAAATAACAAAAGATAAACTAATTAGATAACAAGATATTAGTAAATCAGAATATTAAAACTAACTTGCTCCTTAAAGATAGGAACCACTTATTGACTAGGCTAATCCATTAGAACTGTCTTACTCCTAAAATATAGGAAATCAACTTATTTACTAAATCCTATCTTAAAAATTGAAAAATAAAATATTATACAATTACAAAAGTATATCTTCAACAAACCTTATCAGAGGACTCTCCAATTTCCATCTAGATTCATCATGTCTTGAAAAAGAAGAGGACAAGTAATTTCATTCTTTATAATTTTAATAATTATATCAATATAATAGAGAAGAAAAATGAAACCTGTGAGCAAGGTTCAGTCCTATCCAAAAGCATCTCTCAATCTTTACATTTTATGTTTGGGATGCCACCTGGATTAAAGAAAATAAGAAATTAAAAAATTTAAAACCTCACTAGCTTCCTAACAGGAAAACCTTCCATCTCTACACACCAATTCATTTATCCACTCAGGCACACACATACACAACACTAATAATAATTATTAATAAAAAACAACAACAAGGCAAATTGCTTAAAGTTATTATTAAGGAAAAGAAAACTACATACTTCCTCCTTGAAGAATATTATAGAGCTTGGCCTCCTAAAGTAATTGCAGATAGTTTCGTTTTACCATTCTCCTGCAACACCTAAAGTATGGATACGTTTCCGGCTAGAAGTGCAACATTTTCTGGGGGTTTACTTAGGCCGCCAACAATAAACCGTCAGTAAAATCACCTTTTTTTTGTAGTGTTTGTTAACTTTCATTAAAGAAACGGTACTAGTGGTAGTGGTACCACAACAGGACATAAAAGACACTAAGTTACCAGGAGAGCAAGCAGTTGACAAACAAGATCGACAAATTCTACGTTCAGTGTTCAGACTGTAACTTGCAAGAAGGCGACAATACATAGATAGCAAGAAAAAATTTATTTCAATGACAAAATTTTGGTGTGCTTAGTCAAAGATATATGCGTCCTTCAGATATTTATTCTTTTTTTTTTTTTAAGAGATCAAATATGTCACATTCTAAATAACTGAATTCTGTTAATGCATATCCAAAGGAACAAGAATTATGCATGGCTGAAATTAACAAAAAAAAAAGAATTATGTGTATATGGCGAAATTTCTTCAACTTATTCAAGTCTCCACCATTAGCCTTCTTATTAATTACATGATATATGGTTGCCTCTTCTTTTCTTTAATTTTCCTGTTTCAATCTTTTTTGTTCCTAATTAAATTGACTAGAGTTGACTTGGTAAATGGGTCTTCTATAGATAAACAATGCTGGAACAGCTTACACTAAGAGCGTCCTAGATTATACTTCAGAAGATGTTGCAACACTAACGGGTACTAATTTTGAGTCATGTTTCCACCTATGCCAACTAGCACACCCACTTCTAAAAGCATCTGGGTACGGCCGCATAGTGTTCATATCCTCTATTGCAGGTCTCAAAGCTTTTCCTATTTGTTCTGTTTATGCAGCCTCTAAAGGTATGTTTCCTTATCTTTATATCCTTTAACTATAATGCAGCAACGTGGTAAATTGGGGTTGCAGAAGTTAATCAATCTGCATATAAAATTTTGATTCAGGAGCTTTGAATCAATTCACCAAGAACATAGCATTGGAATGGGCAAAGGATAATATTCGTGCAAATACCGTGGCACCTGGAGCTGTTAATACCGAACTTTTGGATTCTCTCATGGTATGTATTGTTAATAACTTAATTGTAAAAAGCTTATACATTGCCACTTTGCCAGGCATATCTAAGATTGATTCACATCACTCATCTTTGTATATGTTTTCTTAATGTGCGTTTGTGAATTGTGAGTGAAGTTTTATAGGAAAAGCAATGGGAAGAAGAAAAAAAAATATATTTCCCTAATTTGATAGTTAATTCAAATAAAAAATAAAATGATAGATGGTAAAAAGTTAATGTCCTATTTTTTTTTACATCTCATAAAGCTATATAATTCTTTTAATTTAAAAATAAAAAACTTGTCCTTCCTTTTTTTTTTTCTTTAAAACTTCACTCACAGACATTACGGACGCCCCCGTGAGATTGAAATAATACTTTACTTTTTTTATTATGAAAATGCTTTACCTTAAATATTAAATGCATAAAGTATGAGTTGTTCCAACTTAAGCTAGTCATCTTGATGTAACCAAAGAATTGAGTTTTTATTGCCTGGTTACATATCTACTTCTAGTTTTCAATCCCATTTTTTTTCTCCTGCATAATATGTTATTAATTCAGCAGCAATGCATGCTCTAAATCTATTTGATTGTTCTTGTTATAGAAATCTACGTATGTGGATAAGAACGTTGAGACTTTGGTGTCTCAATCACCAGTTAGTCGCCTTGGAGAACCTACGGACATATCAGCAATAGTTGCTTTCCTTTGTCTTCCGGCTTCTTCATACATTACTGGACAGATTATTACTGTGGATGGGGGTTCCACAATTTAAATATATAATTATGCCAGACTTGTAAAATAGAATAAATTAATTAATGCCCAAAACACAAATCTATTATTGATCAGCTTGGTTTATTAGAAGCTCTGGAACTAATCATTATCAGTACTTGTTTTAAGTACAATACTTGTTTTAAGTACAATATATTTAAAGTAAAGGTGCTAAAACAAAGTATTATATTTAAAGAGTTGTGATATTTCCCCTATATAAATTTCTTTATGTCATTTTTACGTTAATTTCATACTATAATATTGCTTTATTAGGTTTCTTTCGTTGCTAAAATTTGCTGCCATGGCCAACATTTACTCCCACTCATGGTTTTGGCTAATAACTAGATAAAAATTGGATGTTACAGTAAGTATTACAAATTTAGATATTAATAAATTTAATATAAAAAATACAATAAATAAATAATGAAATGAGTTAGTTTTAATTTAATTAAGAATATAATTAGATAGTATATATAAGTATGAAGTATGTATACGATTATATGTTATGGTAACCAAATTTGAGTATAATACATGCAACATATATAAATAGTGCAGTTATCGAATTTGGATTGTTCATTGATTCAATCAGAATATTAGATAGTATTAGTATGTACGTGGTCAAACTAATATAAGTCATAGATCAAATCGCGTGAATCAGTTTATATTAAAACAATTATATAACTATATTCTAAAAAATATAAAAAAATTACATTGTACTTAAAGAATCAATCTATGTATATGTATATATTAAAATATTGATATGAAATTAGTAAAATATATTACTTTAATGATTGAGTATGAAATTAGTAAAACATATTACTTTAATAAAAAGACATTTTTAGTCTAATATTAATTAATTGATCCAACATATTATAAATAAATAATGGTGATTTGGCCCATATAATAATAATAATAATAAAACAGTAGCATATATAAAGTATTCAAGGCATAAATCACTCAACAACTGAGTCATAGAAAACATGTTTTTCACTTTTTTCACAAGAGGATTCGAGAAAAGGCCTAATCCTAATGCTAGGGTTCACCAAAACATGGAATGGCACAAGTTTACCATGCCTTCATGGACTTGAGCTTTCATCTCCCTTTACCTCATCAAGAAAATCTTCAAAAAGTTGTAAGCTTTAACCAGATTTAACTACAAATGTAACCAAAACATCAATGAACCTAAAACATGGAGTTCAAAAATCAAGCCTTTTGAAATAAATAAAAAAATTAAGGAAGAGACTGGGTATTTTGAACCAAGAAGAGAAAATAGAAGAGAAAAAATGTTTTACCTTAGTCCTTGTTGAAGCTTAGAGGAGAAGAGAAAGTAGAAGAAGAATAGTAGAAACTTGTACTAGGATTCTCCATTCACAATATATTTCCAAATGCCTTCACATCTCTAACTTAAGACAAAAAAAAAAAAAAAAGGAGATAAGACAATAACCAAAGGGATAAGGAAGGATAAGGGAAACACTCGGCAGAGAAAAAAAAAACATGAAGATGAGTTTCGACTAGGAACAAACAGCAAGAATGATATAATATAATATATCTATAATTTAAATATAAACAAATTTCAAGATAAGATAATAATATTTATGATAATACCTAAAGTATTGTTTAATCAAATGATCAAATAATATAATAATAAGTCCTAATAAGGGTCTTCTCATGATATTTCTAATATTTAAAATTTAGAGTATTACAACTTTACCCTTTTTAAAATATTTTCATTTATCTAAAAAATAGCCTAAGAATATATTCATAATTGCACTTCTATTAATCCTTCTCAATATACTAAGATTCATCCCACTAATTGCCACTCAGGCAAGTTTTAACTTTAAAGGTTTTATTATCCTTCCTCAACCTTTCTTAAGGAAATTCCTACTCTCAATGTCAAAATGTTTTTTTAAAAAAATAATCCGTTTGCACTTTAACCAATCTTGGCAACCATTATAGTAAACAGGCTTTATCTGGGTAGATACCTATTGTCGTCTATTCCTCTTTGTCCAGGCCTAATTCCAAAACGTAACTCTAAGATCAAGTGGTTCTCATTCTAGGCATATGTTTAAGGAAGTATTTGGGCTTGATAATTCTTTCTTGCTTGTCTCTTCTAGAGCTAACTATCTCAAGGTTGCTGCCTAGTAGGTAGGTGGTACTTGGAAATCTATTGTTTTAGGTTTCGTTAGTTGTAACTCACTAAGCTTTCTCTTACATGAGTGTTCTAATTTATCATCACTCAAATTACTTTTGGGTTGTGATTTGAAAATGTCTCTATCGATCTTATTTTAGACACGCTAAAACAGTTTTCTTTTCACAATATTTGTTGTTACACTAGTTTATCTAGGATAACATTCTTCTCGTAGGGTTTAGGCTACCTGCAATCTAATTCATTATTCCTTCATCCTAAGACAAATGCACTTTAATCCATGTTCCCAAAGCACACAAACAAACATATATTCAATTACTTCTTAGTAAGTCATCAACAACATAACATATTAAAAAGGTACGTAGAAGCAACACATTGCAACATCAAACATATCACATATGTCAGACATATATAACATTATCAAATATCCATGTAAGTTAGGGAAAAACACACATAAACATTTGTTTCATACTTTACACCCTACTCATACTCTCACTCAACAATGAGGCATCACTCAATGATTTTTTCTCTATTATCTTCCTTGCTCAACGAGACTCATCTCGCTAATCCAGAGGTGACGAACAAAATGCCAAGCTTTAAGTTATGCAAACCCAAAAGTCTCCCCAAACATTTTAAACACTACAAGAATGAATAAAAAATACACTCACCATGGCAAAACAAAGGGATTCATAAGGTGTTGAGGACGACAAGGATGAAAGAAGCAACAGTAGTAAAACCGTCACAATTAAGAATGTCATGATAGTAGTTTTCGAAAACGTCACAATCGAAAATAACTTTAGAGTCTATGACTATTGTTTACCTAAAATGGGTAATCATTTAAATAACAAAGAACTTTTGCGTAAGCTACATTTAACCTTTAAATTAATTAACAAATTAATAAAAACTATCTCTAAGGATAATAGGTGAGATATCACAACCTTTGAATATAGAGTAATTCACTTTCAAAGGGTAATAATCACATAATGAACCATCCTAAATCATTTTTTTTACATCATAGCTTAAGTCTAAATGACATTCATTAGATATAAAGTGCTACCCACGTATTTTTGTAATTTTTAATATATTTTGATCAATAAATGACTGTGTGATTTTAAAAAAAAGGCGTGTGATAAAAAAGAGAGTATATTTCTTATTTATATTTTTGATTTTCCTTAATTTCTATCTATTAATATATTCTCTTTTATGCTTCAATAATTTTTTTTAAGTATAACCTTATATCAAAATTTAAAATATTTATCATATATATATATGCATACATAAATTTATTATAAATTTAATTATATACAAATAAATATTTATTCTAAACTAAATACATTTTGTAAATTTTCTAGTAAGACAAGAGAAAGCAGTCAAGCATCATGCGGGTGGGTTACAGTGTTAACAAAAATAAAAGAGGTTTTTTTACCAAATAAGGGTAAAAATTTACACAATTCTTCAATCGGGAGTATATTTTAAAAAATTATACAAAACGGGATAAGTCATAACAAGTGTTACGACTTTTCTAACTCAGAAGTCGTACGACTTTTTATTTTTTTAACTAAAGTCGTAAAATTATTTATGACTTCAATTCAAGCATTTTCTTTTACGACTTTAAAGTCGTAATTTTTTTTAACTGAAATCGTAAAATTATATACCATTTTAGTAAATTTATGATTTTTTTTTGTTTTATGACTTTAAAGTGTAAAAACTTTTTTTTAATTTTTTTAAAGGTTTAGGACTTTGAAGTCGTAAACCTATTTTTTTTTTAGTTTTTTCTAATTTATAATTATTTATGGTTTTATTTTTATTTAAATAAAAAAATTAAAGAAATATATTTAAATATATAATAAATAATATTAAGTTGCCTTATTACTATATTTTTTATGATTTTATTTGATATATTATTATTTTATTTTAATATTTTATTATTTAAAACATGTTATATATATTTTTAATATATTTTATTTTAAATGTTTTTTTATTTAAAGTTTAAAGTTTATTTAAAGCATGAGACATTTGTTGAATTGTTGAAGTCGTGACACGACTTTACTATTCAAGCAATCCATGATTATATATATATATATATATATATATATATATATATATATATATATATATATATATATATATATATATATATATATATATCCTAATAAATTTAGGGTTTAAATTCTTAAACTTTCTTATAAATATGTATTTTTATTGAAAGATTATTTAAATTTTAAATAAAAAATATTTAAATTAAACTATATTAAAAGTATATATAATATGTTTTAAATAATAAAACATTAAAATAAAATAATAACATATCAAATAAAATTATAAAAAAAATACTAATAAGTAGGTCAACTTAACATTATTTATTATATATTTTAATATATATTTTTAATTTTTTTTATTTAAAATAAAAATAAAACCGTAAACCATTGTAAATTTAAAATAGAAACTAAGAAAAAAAATAAGTTTATGACTTCAAAGTTCTAAACCTTTCAAAAAATTAAAAAAAAAGTTTTACAAGTCCTAAAACAAAAAAACTATCATAAATAATTTTATAACTTCAGTTAAAAAAAAATTACGACTTTAAAATCTTAAAAGAATATTTAAACTGAAATTATAAATAATTTTACAACTTTAATTAAAAAAATAAAAAATCCTAACAAGTGTAACGACTTCTAACTCAAAAGTGATAACAACTATTATTATTTATTCCGTTTTAAACAATTTTTTAAAATATATCCTGATCGAAAAATTTTGTAAATTTTTATCTCTATTTGTTAAAAAAACCAATAAAAGAAGACTTGGCACATGTCATGTAGACGTGTCTGTTTCCTGTCCGTGCATTAGGTCCAACCTAACCGCAACGATGCCCACAATCTTCAGTTTTTTTTTTTTGCTAAATTCAAATATAACTTCTGGAACATTCCTAAATTTGAATTAATCCTATTTCATTAATTAATTATATTCTTACACGCTAATCTTGTCCCAAAATATCATTATTTTAATCGCTAAAAGCCAAAACACTTAAGCACAATCAGACACGCGTCGCTCAGAAGAGGCCCCTCGAAAGCAACGTAAATGGTCCCCTACATTTTCCAGAAACTTCGATGCCTTCAAACGATGCAATCCGCGAGTGCGATCCTGATCGCGCCACGTGTTCCAATCTCCACGTCATCGTCCGACGTGGCGCGCGCTATAACCCTGTAATTGATACGCTGTCTTCAAACTTCAAACCTCTCGTTAAGTTTTCGCTTCAGCAAACGCAGCGTTGCCGTCGATTCCCTCTGCGTTTTGGAGCTTCGTGTTGTCGTTTAACAGATCGGAGTTTTCCTCGCCATGACCGAAACCGAAGCTTTGGAGGATGCGAAGGAGGTGGTGGTGTTGGAGGAAGAAGAGTGCGCGGAGAAAATGGTGTACATGTGGGGATACCTTCCCGGAGCCTCGCCGGAGAAGTCTCCGATACTGTCTCCGGCGCCGGTGAATCTCTCCGATCGTTCACTCGCCGGAGATTCGTGGAAGGACGTGTGCGGCGGTGGTTGCGGATTCGCCATGGCCATCTCAGGTTGATTCCTCAGGCCGTTGACTCTATTTTGACTAAATTCATACAAAAAACTTAATCCACTTCAAAGATGTTCTAGATCTGAAACCGTTAGAACCAGATCCTCGAACTTTATTTTTTTTTCTTAATCCGGATTCATCTGTTAAAATCTGGAGAACTGTTTTTTTGTTTTCTTTTTTGTGAACTTTTGGTTAATTTGTGAGCCGATTTGTGATTTGTGATGTTTGCAGAGAAAGGGAAGCTCATAACGTGGGGTTCTGCGGACGATGAAGGGCAGAGCTACTTAATATCGGGGAAGCATGGGGTAATGCAGTTAGTGTTCTAATGTAGGGCTTGGTTTTGGTGTGAATTTGTTGTTGGAATTGATTTTGCAACTTGTTATGGATGCATGTGCTTTCTGAAGGAGATTCCAGGGCTTTATCAGCTTCCCACTGAGGCTTCAGTGGTGAAGGCTGCTGCTGGTTGGGCTCACTGTGCTTCAGTTAATGGTAATGCTTCTTGTTCTTTCTTGATTCAGTGGTTGTGTGAAGACGATGCTGTGTGATTGATTTCCTTGTTTTATAATGTGAAGGAGTTTACTGGATTTTAATTTGTTTAGGTATAAATTAAATTAAGATATTGGAAAAAATAGTTTTTGTTTACTATTATACTTCTGTGACCGATATCTTTAATTAGACTTATTAAGCTGAATGTGGCCTAAACCAAGCACATTGTTGTTGCTTATTATAGGATTTGGGTGTACCTTAAAATGTGTAAACTTTTTTTTTGTCGCACAAAATCCTTAAGTGTACTGTATTGATTAACTGATTGGTAATTGATTACAGTGTAATTGACATTGTTCATTTGGCTCATTATCTGTATAGTTTTTTTGTAAGGGGTTAAACGAGAAGAATTTTAATAAATAGTAAAAGCAATAGCATACACTTGTATAATAATGAAGTTGTTGAGACTTTGAGAGAAACAAGAATGAAAAATAGAATATTTGAAATTCTTAAGTTCCTAAGAGTGTGTTTAGTTTGCATTTTCATTTTCTGTTTTCATTTCTTGTTTTCATTTTAGAGGGTGAGCCCTGGTGCAGCGGTAAAGTTGTGCCTTGGTGACTTGTTGGTCATGGGTTCGAATCCGGAAACAGCCTCTTTGCATATGCAAGGGTAAGGCTGCGTACAATATCCCTCCCCCATACCTTCGCATAGCGAACAGCCTCTGGGCAATGGGGTACGAAGTTTTATTTCTTGTTTTCATTTTCAAAAGATTAGAATTCTAAAAATATGTTTGGTTTGACTTCATGTTTCTGCTTTCAAGAAATAAAAACATGAAAATGCCTTTTCAAAAGGAAATTTTTAGATTTGCTTAAAGTTACATTCATTGCCACCGTGTTTTCATTTTATCCAAAATAAGGTTCCTGATTTTAACTGAAAACATTGTTTCCAGTTCTTGGTTCGTTTGAGAAAATATTTTTACTAAAAATGTTTTCAAAAATTCATCCAAACACATTTCCATCACCATTTTCTATTTTTAGTGAAAATAAAAATAGAAAACAGTCAAACGAAACACCCCTAATATTTTTTTCATGATTGATTAAGGTTACTGGGAACTCTGAAGCTAGGATGAGAGAAATGGAAAATATTTTCCGTTTTTCTACCCTGCTTTCCTACGCTTCAATGCCTGGTTTCTCCTTATTCATTAATAGAATATATGAAGAATGGCGTACTAGTACCACTAACTATGGGGGCTGAACACATTTGGTAGCCTGAGGCCTCTTATTAAACTTCATGTATTTTTTTATTCAAATTTAGTTTTATTTATTTGTGAAACAAAATTATAAATTAAACCTTTGTGTAATCAAAATAACTTGATTATTGAAATTGATTGTTTATAACGTATAATGCTACTTTGTCTAAGTGCTTCAATTGATTGAAATTACTTTTAAAGATATTGAGTTGTGTAGATAATAATTAACAGTTAACAATAAGATACAAGAGCTATGTAGATAAGACATATTCAGAAAGAAGTCAAAGCAGATAAAAATAAATAAAAAGTGAGTGAATATTTAAAGTTTAAAACAATCTTGTTGGAGTTTTAACTTTTAATAACATTGGGAATTGGGCATAGTGAAAGAGAATTTGTAGGCAAAGATAAACAAGGAATAAAAGTTATGCTAGTTCATGATAGTTATTAAGCATTAGTTTACTTGTTTAATAGGAAGTAAAGATAGGATATAGCAAAGGAGTGTAATATAAGGTATTAAATCAGGAAATTGAGAATACAATATATGTGGCCTCTTTTTAATTATTTTAACTAATAGATGTAATTTTGTAAATTTATTATCACTAAAAACAATTTTTAAACATTTTGTAACAATCTAATTAGTATAATTTCCTAATAATGCTTATTAATTATAGGATGAAAGAATTTTTCTTCCCTTCAATGAGATCTGAAACTGAAATTTATATATGAAAATTACAGAAGCAGATGTATGGTATGAAAACAAAGTTTAAACAGTTTGTAAAGCATATATATGGAGACACTATATTTCAAATGATGTATATGGAATATTGTTAACAAGTTCAACGTGTCATTAAATGGAATATGGTTGAAAAGTTCATTGTGTCGTTAGATTTTTCTACATTGGTCTTATAGGCTACCATTTTAAATTTTTAATTAAAGTCTATTCTAAGTTAGCTGCAAAAATTATGTTTTAGGCAACAACGAAAATGGGCCATGCTTGGCCAATAATGTAATAAGAGACTAAATTTATTTAAGCCACATTTTGCATGCTTTTTGGTCCTTAATATCCCAATTTGTAAAGAGGAAGACTAATAGATGGATTATTATTATTATTATTATATGGGAAAGGAAAAAATAAACTACAAGGACTAGATTCCAACATTTTAAAAATGTGAAACAAAATGAAGCTATATTTAGAGGGATCAAGAACATATTTAAACTTAATTATTATGACTTATTCTACTTGGCCTTTATAATAATTATAATATGTTAAAGAACAACTAGAGTCACCTCATAGATTACCTGTGAAGGAACGGCCAATATATAACACCAGTGCTTTGCTAAGGAATATACCGTGTCTTGTACAGAAGAAGGTGAGGTATATGCCTGGGGCTGGAAAGAATGTGTGCCTTCTGGGAAAGTTATTACTGATTTCATCACTGTGGGAAGTTTCCAAAAGGATGTTGCCGGGAAACAAAGTTCATCAATACCTGAACAAGGTGCTAATCATCACTTTTGCATACAACAAAAATAATTTAACAAAAAGAGAGTTTTCTGATTTCATTTCAGGGAGCTAATGGAATTTCAGACATTAAACAGGAAGCCCACAAAGCTCAAACACGAGCAGTGGATCAGATTCTCATCATGACAACAAGAAAGTGGGAGATGAAGTATTGAAGCGAAGGAAGATCACTTTTTCTAGACAGGATTCTGACAGCCAAGCATCTGGAGATGAATTCTTTACTGTGTCCCCTTCTCTTGTGACCCTTGCCAGTGGAGTGAAGATTACCTCTGTAGCAGTTGGAGGGCGGCATACCTTGGCACTGTCAGGTTCACTTTGTGTATATCTATAGTTTACTATAATGATTCTGAGAATCTAGGGATAGTTGCCTCTTGTGGTTACATTATATAGTTTTGTAGGTTCAATGAAGTATGAAGATAAGGATGGTTTTTGATGTAAAGCAAGACACCTGATGCATCATATTTTTACCAAAGTTTTCAGATGTGGGACAGGTCTGGGGTTGGGGTTATGGAGGTGAAGGACAGCTAGGATTGGGTTCTCGAGTAAAGATGGTATCATCCCCTCATCTTATACCTTGTATTGAGTCTTCTGGAAAGGATAAATCATCAGCTTTTCATCAAGGAAGTGGTGCTGGAGCTCAAGGGTCAAATGTTACTGGAAGTTATGTGATGGACATTGCTTGTGGGGGTCGGCATAGTGTTGTGATAACAGGTCAGATTTCACTGCTGTCATTTAGTCTTGCAAAAGCATCTCTGAATGTCTATAAAATTGTATGTTTGTTGTACTACAAAGGCTAAGTTCAGTTTCAGAATTGTAATCAGTTACTAAATGTCAATATTCATTAATGTAGTTGAAAGAGATGCATATTTTAGTTAGTGATTAAGAACAGTCATAATTTGTAACAATTTTTTTAAAATTCTTTTTGTAGATGCTGGGGCGCTTCTTACATTCGGCTGGGGACTGTATGGCCAGGTGAGTTTGCTGTTAATGGAATTTTTTAATAGTTTCCTATGTTGATCTTCTGCCTAGTTGAAAGGCATTTTATTTTTGTTGCTAAGGATAAGATAGAGCTGGCACATGTTGAAAACTCTCACATTTTATTATGATGGATTCCTTAGGCCTGGGGACACACAACAAACAATGAGAGCTAATGTTAGGTTGTTATTTGGAAGTATATGGTTCGAGTACAATGTTAAATTAACTAGAGTTATTGCTGTGGTATCCGAATGTAGTGTTAAATGAGCATGGGTTTCCAAAGAGATATGGGAGAACTAATTTTATAAGCTTAAGCTTTTCTATTGGGGGTAAGGATTGACATGTGATTTGGAAGGATTAAGAATCCAAGAGGATATACAAACTTGGCTTACTATTGCATAATTGGTTGGAGAGGTAAGAGGATGGATAATGGTAAAGTTTTTGGTTCTGATGGTATTCTTATTAACGTTTGGAAATGTGTAGAAGAACAGTGCATCATTTGTTTTACTGAGTTATTTAATGAGATTTTAAATCTAAGAAAATGTCAAATGAGTGAAGGAGAAATACTTTGGTTCCTAATATTCATTTGTTACACTACGAAATTGTGAGGAAAAAAGGTCATTTAAGAGAAGAGACTGATATTGCGGGGAATCAATTTTGATTTATGCTAGGAAGGTTCACGACATAAGCTTTTTATCTTTTACTTGGGGTTGCTGTAAAGGAAACAAAACAAAGAAAGAGACCTACATAAAGTTTTTATTTACTGGGAGGAAGTATATAATCAAGTGCCTAGATAAGTGTTGTGGAAGGCTTTGAAAAAAACAAAGGTGTTCCCGTGAGTCATGACTAATAATTTAAATTATAGTTGATATTTCATAAATCAACTACATTTTAATGTATAACTTTTAAAAACAAAATTAATACATGTCAAAATTGTAAAATTACATACCTATGAATGTTAAATGTTTCTAAATTTTGGTATGTGTGATCATAAAATAAATATAATTAGATTTTATTGTGTGTGTGTGGGTGGACGTGCGTGCGCGCGATAACTCACCTCAAAATCTAAAATACGAGGAGAGAATTAAGAGTAAAATAGGAACTAAATAAACATTGTATGCCATGTTTCATGAATTATTCAATTAAATGCATGGTATACTGTAGTTTGTTATGAAAATATTTGTAATAAAAGAAATTAACAATCTAGCATCTCGCATCTCATAAGCAACGGTGAATGGGTTTTGATTAAGTAGAGATAAAATCATGGAAAAATTGAAAAAAAGTCATTTTGGAGGGGCGATGATCTAATTAGTATACAAGGTATACCTAATTTTATCCCAAGTTGTAGCTAGTATCATTAGTGTACAAGTATGCTTGAGAAAATAAAATAGGATTGTGATATTTGGACACCTTTTAAATCTATTTCTCATGGACAAAGGGAGCAGATGATTGTCCCCTTCTCTGACCAAGAGATCAAAGAAGCTGTGTGGAGCTGTGGAGGTGATAAATGCCCTTGGTCAGATGGCCTTAACTTCAATTTTATCAAAAAATTTTGGGATATCATGAATCCAGAGTTTAGAAGATTTGTGGATGAGTTCTATGCTCATGGCAGCTTTCCTAGAGGCAGCAATGCTTCCTTTGTGGCATTAATTCCTAAAATGAATCATCCTCAGTCCTTCAATGATTATAGGCCTATATCCTTGATAGGTTGTATGTATAAAGTGATAGCCAAGTTGCTGTCTAACTGATTGAGGTCTGTCATGGATGGGATAATTGATGAAAGGCAGTCAGCCTTCATTAAAGGAAGGCATATTCTCCATGGTATCTTGATCCTCAATGAGGTGGTTGAGGAAGCAAGGAGAAGTAAGAAACCAGTGATGATCTTCAAGGTGGATTTTGAAAAGGCCTATGATTCAGTGTCTTGGTCTTTTTTGGATTACATGCTGTTTAGGTTGGGTTTTTGCACAAAATGGAGATCATGGATATCAGCTTGCCTCCAGTCAGAAACTATATCAGTTTTGATTAATGGTAGCCCTTCTAAGGAATTTATCCCTACAAGGAGTTTGAGACAAAGGGATCCTCTAGCTCCCTTGCTTTTCAATATTGTAGGTGAAGGTATTACTGGTATGATGAGACAAGCAGTCCACAAAAACCTCTATAGAAGCTTCTTGGTTGGAAAGAAAAAGGAACCTACCAATATATTGTAGGAGAGGCTGTGGGAGAATATTCATGTTCTAAAGGCCTTACTAAGAGGATATGAATTAGTTTCTGGTTTAAAGATTAATTTTGCTAAAAGTCAGTTTGGGATTATATAGGTGGTGGAGTCAATTGGGCTTTGGAAGCAGCTAATATCCTGCACTGCAGACAGCTGGATTATCCTTTTCTCTATTTGGGTGTACCTATTGGGGCTAATCCTTCAAGCCAGCTGGTGTGGGAGCCTCTCATCACTAAATTCAAGTCTAAATTAGCCAAATGGGCTCTCAGAGAGATATATCCATGGCTGGGAAGATCACCCTTATAAATTCTGTCCTTAATACCCTCCCAATTTATCTCCTCTCCTTTTTCAAAATACCTCAAAAGGTAGTCAAAAAGCTGATATCCCTCCAAAGGAATTTTCTGTGGGGTGGAGACAATGATCATAAAAAAATTCCTTGGGTGAAATGGGCTGATATTTGTTTGCCTAAGACTGATGGGGGTCTAGGGATAAAGGATATTTCTAAATTCAATGTATCTTTGATGGGAAGATGGATTTGGGCTTTTGCATCTGATCAGCAACAGCTCTGGGTCAGAATTCCAAAATGATAGAGACAAAAGGGGATATTCCCACTGGTGGAGAGACATTAGAAATCTGTATCATCAGTCGGACTGCAGTATTTTTAAAGATAACTTGTCTTGGAAGGTTGGGTGTGGGGAAAGTATTAAATTTTGGACTGATAATTGGCTAGGGGAACAATACACTCTGCAGCAGAAATACAATCAGCTATTCCTGATAAGTAGACAGCAAAAGGCTCATATCTCACATATGGGCCATTTTACTCATGATAGTTGGAGGTGGGACATGAGTTGGAGGAGGAACTTATTTGATCATGAAAGTCATTTAGCTGTGCAGTTTATGGAGGAAATCAGTTTTGTTCCTATTCAGAGACAGGAAAAAGATACTATGTTGTGGTTGGCTGAATCTAATGGACAGTACACCACTAAGTCAGCTTATAGATTATGCATGAACACCAGCTCAGTAAATTCAGATGGCAAGATCTTTAAGTCAATCTGGCAGCTGAAAATTCCCCCTCGGGCAGTGATTTTCTGTTGGAGACTTCTTAAAAATAGACTCCCTACCAAGGACAACCTCTTAAGAAGAAATGCCATTACTCAGGAAGCTACCTGTTCCTTGTGTGGTTGTGTGCAGGAGGATGTGGGTCATTTGTTCTTCAACTATAAGCTGACAAATGGCCTGTGGTGGGAATCTATGAGCTGGATCCGGGTAGTAGGTCCCCTTTCCATTAATCCTGTTAACCATTTCTCTCAATTCTGTGATGGTTTTGGGGCAAATGTGAACCATAGTACAAGATGTGGGTGGTGGATTGCCTTAACTAGCTCTATATGGCAGCATAGGAATCATTTGATTTTCCAAGGAAAACCTTTTGATCCCTATAAAGTCATGGACCATGCTATCTTTTTAGCTTGGTCATGGTTAAAGGCTAATGATAAAGATTTTAGTACTAGTTTCAACCACTGGTCTTCTAATATATCGAATTTCATTTTTCATTGCTTAGTTGGGACTGGGCTTGTTTTTTGCTGCTTAGGTTGGATGATTTTCTTGGAGGGTAGCACATTGGTGCCTTGTAATTTTAATCTCTGGTACCACTGGTACTGGTTTACATATTAATAATATATATATTTTCTGCCTTCCAAAAAAAAATAAAAAATTAACATATCTCTTTCTATCACATTGCATCATTTATTATATCAATGGCTTGTCTCTCTCTTGGTGTCTTCATCAAGAGGTGTCCATTACTCTTTTCGAATAAAGTATCATGCTTTAGAGATTGTCGGTAAGTTTGTTTGAGATATTTTTTTAAATGTCTAGGAAGCTTTGGTGAGAAGCAAATATTAATTTTAGCTTTCTTTAGTCCAAAAGGTACATTTCAAATATGTTGGAGAGGATCCTAATTTGTTTCTTATAATTGTCACCGCCATCACATCCAATCCAATCTGTGTTGAAGTGACCAATATGTGTCAGACAAGGCATGACCTCAATTTTGAATTCCTTCTCCTAATCTCACCCAATCCTTTTGGTTTTTAATGTAATAAACTTACTTCTAGTCAACAAAAATTACCCAGAGGGAGGAGATCATATTATAATTTTAGTACTCTTGTAGTTGTACAGCATTTAAGTGGCCTATTTCTTAATTTTTTATAAAGCTTTAAGTGTCCTATCTGAAATTTCTTTACTTTGCATTTGAATTTCCTCTAGTGCGGACAAGGGAATAATGCTGATCAGCTAAGACCAACTCTAGTTCCTTCTTTATTGGGAACTAGAGTGGAAAAAATTGCTGCTGGACTTTGGCATACATTGTGTGTTTCTGTAAATGGTCAAATTTATGCATTTGGTGGGAATCAGTTTGGACAATTGGGTACCGGTAGTGACCAGCCTGAGGTATGTTTTCCTTAATTGTTAGATCTCTTTGTTTTCATTAGAACAATATCAGACACATGCTTTTAGAAGATTTTGGAAAAAATAGTGTTAGATAGGACCCATGTTACATTAACTCACAGTCTTATATAGAAACTGACATCAGTAGCTATTTACTTAAGGTTTCTGGACTTGATGTCATTATTTTAAAACAATGCATTGCTTTGTAGATTACTTTGTTTTCATTAGAACAATATTGAACACACAAATGCTTTTTGAAAGAAGCGTTTGGAACAAATAGTGTTAGATAGGACCCATGTTACATTAACTCACAGTCTTATATAGAAACTGACAGTAGTATCTATTTACTTAAGGTTTCTGGACTTGATGTCATTATTTTAAAAAAAATGCATTGCTTTGTTGATTACTTCTGCAAAGTAAAAATATAAAATCAGTTCTCTGTGACAACACACCTCAAGGCTCAAGGTACCTGATTGGTGAACAACAAGCTAAGTACGAAATCCTATTCAACCTGGCAAGCCTTTCATATAGAAATTAGAAGGGCTCCAAATTATAAAATTTTCATAATTCATTACTGTACTTAACATTTGTACATGACTACACGTAGAAGCTAATAATTTCTTTTAAAATCCTAAACACAATCATATTACATTGGCTACCAGAACACAGTGAATTTCTGAACACCTATTACCTAACTAAAGGACATTATAGGCTAATCTACATACAATTATAGGATAACCACCTGCGGCTTTGTAGCTACAGACTATGGAACCAGGAACACATTAACCATCACAACACAAGTTAGAGACTACCAAGGTATATGTTTAGATAAACAGGTCCCAACAAACCTATCCGTTTGGTGAAGTATCTAAGCATATTGATCAGTTACACATATCTTAGACTTATATCTGAAGGAAAGGAAATGCACATATCCATGCTTCATAGATGATGATAAACTTGAATATTAATTCACAAATGTAAAATAAAATAATTTCAATTTGGCAGTGGAAGTTGTTATTTAGTCATCATACTTGCATAAAATATATTTTGAGATGAAATAATCAATATGCTTAACAAATATTTTGACAACATAGATATAAATGAGAGCTATATTAGGAGGCAACCTCAAGGAACTGCCTGTTCTTTAGATATCACAAAAGAACTAACTAAAATTTATGTGCTTTTCCTTGAGCCTACAACTTTCTTTAATTATCCACTATTATTAACTTGTTGCTATTTCCTTAAAATATAAAGCTACGCACTAGGCATTATGACTTTAAAATACAAATTCCATTAATAAATAGAATAAGTGAATAACTATACAAACAATTAAAAAAAATCAAGTAAACGGTTTAACAAAATTTTAGGGATAAATCTAACAATGGGTAAATAGATAAGTAAAATTCCCCAATTAAAAAATGATATATTAAGAATCCCCCGTAGCTGGCTGTCTATAGCCTATTATGTGGTTATGCTGTGTCAAGTCTTACTGATATTTTGATTTTCGACCCCAATATTTTTATTCAAATTTTAGTTTGTTAAGGGTAGATAACTGTTCCAAAATACCTGAAAATTACTTATTTTTCCCAGTGATAACTAACTTGGCGATTAATTTTTCCTTGTTCAGACTTCACCTAGACAGTTGGATGCTTCCCGTTTTGAAAATAAGCATTCTAGTATAGTTTCTTGTGGGGCCCGTCACAGTGCTTTGCTAACTGGTACGCCTCCATTACCATGTGCTTTTCAGGGGAACTTTTAAAACCAATCTTAGTATTTGCATGCTTTGATAATGTCATATGGCTTATTCATATTAGAGAATTGACAAAAAGGATTCGTGCCAATAATCATTCTTTGGTCTATGTGCTAATTTAGTAATTTCATAACCGCTGCATCTATGATGGTTTATGCACATGCTTCAAACATGAGGCTGCTTAGTCTCATCCTTCAAATAGTATCTTTTACGTTGACAAGAACCTTTATTTGAAGCCTCCGAGTATGATGAAAAACCATCATTGTTTATTGACTAGAAAAAGTAGGCTGTGCAAATTCCATGAAAATTGAATTTTGCTCGTCACTAATTACATTATAAACTGTTTCATGTTTCACACATGTTCGTACTTGTTCGTTGTTTATCATATCGAAGATGATGGTCACCTATTCACTTGGGGGTGGAACAAATATGGTCAGGTATTCTCAATATCCGAAGTAACTCTTTCAAATTAAGTAATAATCAAGGTTTTAAATTGTGGTTAGCGGTTTTGTTGTGTTATTTGATTTTGTGGAAATTGTGAATAAATGCGGCCCAATTGTGCTTGTGTTTTGGTCGTGACCACACCCAAAATCTTGATGTCGTTGCCGTCAAAATCACGGTTGTAGAGTATTTTTTAAAACCTTGGTAATAAAAATTGGTGCTTAAGTCTAATTCTGATGATGATCTACCTGGACAGCTTGGTTTGGGAGATTCTGTGGACAGAAACATTCCTGGTCAAGTTTCTATTGCTGGTTGCCGGCCAAGAAATGTTGCCTGTGGCTGGTGGCATACACTACTGATGGGTGATAAAACCGTTTGACTCCATTTGTTCGATGACTGTTTTGATAGGTTACTGACCAAGGCCACATTTCATTAGTGGAAAGTAGAATTGTCCAAAATCACCAACACAGTTGGTCTGTTCACTCCATCCTTCTTATTTTCCCTATCTCTGTAAGGTCTTCCGCTTTCCTAGCTTTCCATTTCTAGATTGTAGCTTGACACTAACGGAGATGCAAGGTTTTTTTGGTTTGCATTAATTTATAGCGCCCTTTATGTGGATGAGACTGATCTTTATTCTTGGGAAGGTACAAGATTAGTGGTCTTGTTTCATGGTATTATTCGATATGACTGTGTATTAACGATATGTATTTTGTTCCATTATTATGTTCATGCATGGCATTGTGATTTCATATTCGGAATTAGCTATATGATCGATCAGTAACCTGATCATGCCTTTAGAAGCTTTTCATTTTTAATTATTTTTTATTATAATTGATATTGATACAAAATATTTGTCTAAATAGTTATTTTTGTCTTTGATTGTGTAATTCGTTGACAAATGTGGGATGAAAATACAAAATTTAGGATTCAAGAGTGTAAAAAGTGCGATAAAAATATATCTGGCCGTTAAAAAAATAGTCTACTTAACTTTTGTTTGTCATAGTTAATAAAATAATCTACGTGGTATAGAGAGATGAATTTCTCAATGAAATGATTACCAACGTGGTTATATTTATATTTAATTGTCAGTATAGGAGCATATTTGTCATATAATATTTTTTTTATTTTTTGTCTTCTACCTTATTGGTAAATTGTGATTAATTATCATAATTTGAAAAAAAATTATAATGATTGTGGCAAAATTTTTTAGCAAACTCTAAATTAAATTAAGTTTAAAAGAAAAATGAATATTCGTTTTATAAAATATAAATAATTTTTTTATACTTTCATGCTTAATGAAAGATTTAAGTAAAATAATGCTTATTGTATAGCATTATAGTTAAATTAGATCCATGAATAATTTTTAAGAAAAATTATAATTGTAATGACATTTTTAATTTTAAATTACACTCCCCTCTTTTGGAATAATTTTTTTAAAAAGTTATGATTTTTTAAATGATTAGTTAATAAAAAATAATTGTGTATGGAAAAAGTTAATGATTTTTTAAATCATACACAATTTTTTAAATTTTTATAATAAAATATGAATAAAAAATAATTGTGTATGAAATTTTCTCACACTTAAATTCAAGTGTGAGATCACATTTATATTAATAGACATTTATATTTTATTATGAAAATTTATAAAAAAATGATTAAATAAATAATGTTTGATTAAACAGAAATAATGATTTTCTTATTGTTCTATAGTAAAATTTCTTTTTTTTTTGTGTTGATATCATTTATTGAAGAGTTAACAATCAAAGAATTGTTTTTTTTTGTAGTTGAAGAAAAGTAAGAAGAATTGCCAAAGCAATACAAATTCACTTCCACGGATAATATTTTATGCATGTCTCAACCATTGATGGAGCTTAAAAATTATATAACGAAAATAGACACTTACCAGTGTGATATAACTCTCAATTTTGTCGCAATAATTATAATAATTAGTCACAATCTATTATTAACGTTCAGATATATTTTTGTACTTTTTACACTTTTTGGGATTAAATTTTGCATTTTCATCTTCCAGGGATTTCAGATATATTTTTTGTACTTTTTACACTTGGGATTAAATTTTGCATTTTCATCTTTCAGGAATGCATTTGTCAACAAAGTGGGAAGACGAAAAGTTAAAAAAATATTATGACACTTGAATTTAAGTGTGAGGAAATTTCACTCACAAGACTCTTGATATTCATGTTTCAGCTTACAATTTATAGAGTACAAAGCATAAGAGAGAGAATGGGGGAAATGACAGCCTAGCCTAGTCTATGTGATAGCCTAGTCTAGACTATGTCTGTTGACTTCTAAAACAAGGAAAAAATATTTAGTAATGATGCATACAAATCTAATTTAGAAATCCCAAAAGATACTCAACACTCCCCCTCAAGCTGGAGCATATAGATCATATGCACCAAGCTTGGGACAATTAGACTGAATCCTAGGTCCTCGCAATAACTTAGTCAAAATATCTACTGACTGATCATTAGAGCTAATGAACTCAGTGACAATTTCTTTGGACAATAGCTTCTCCCGAATGAAATGACAGTCAATTTCTATGTGCTTGGTTCTCTCATGAAAGACTGGATTTGAAGCAATATGGAGAGTGGCTTGGTTATCACAATATAACTTCATCTGCCCAACTTCACAGAATCTCAATTCTTCAAGTAGTTGTTTGATCCACATAAGTTCACATGTAGCCATGGCCATAGGTCTATATTCAGCCTCTGCACTGGACCGGGCAACAACAGTTTGTTTCTTGCTCTTCCAAGAGATAACATTCCCTCCAATGGAAACACAATATCCGGATGTGGATCTCCTATCCATAAGACAACCAGCCCAATCTACATCACAATACCCTGATACTTGTGTATTACCTTTGTCTTCATAAAGTAATCCTTGTCCTGGAGCTCTCTTAATGTATCTAAGAATATGCATAACAGCATTTCAATGATCAACACGAGGATTTTGCATAAATTGGCTCACCACTCCAACAGCAAAGGAAATATCAGGTCTTGTAATGGTGAGATAAATGAGTTTTCCCACATGTCTTCTATATCTTTCGGGATCAGGACACATTTCACTCTGATCTACCAGGAGCTTCAGATTTGGATCCATATGGCTATCAACAGGTCTACAATTCTGTATGCTTGTTTCCTCCAAAATGTCAAGGGCGTACTTCCTCTGAGAGATCACAACACCATCTCCTGACTGAGCCACCTCAATACCAAGGAAGTACTTTAAATATCCCAGGTCTTTGGTCTGGAAATGACTGAATAAGTGCTCCTTTAGCTGAACAATCTTAGTAGCATCATTCCCTGTAATCACTATATCATCAACGTATACTATCAAATAAACACATTTCCCAGGGGATGAATGACAATAAAAAACAGAATGATCAGCCTCACTTCGTTTCAACCCAAAAAGTTGAACAATATGACTGAATTTACCAAACCAAGCCCGAGGGGATTGCTTCAACCCATAGAGAGATCGACACAACTTACAAACAAGACCATACTCCCCCTGAGCAACAAACCCAGGAGGTTGCTCCATATAAATCTCCTCCTCAAGATCACCATGGAGGAAAACATTCTTAATGTCAAGCTGATGAAGAGACCAATGACGCATGGCTGTCATAGCAAGAAACAGACGAACAGTGGTGATTTTAGCCACAGGAGAAAAGGTGTCACAATAATCAAGGCCATAAATTTAAGTATAGCCTTTAGCTACCAATCGAGCCTTAAGCCGATCAACCTCACCATTAGGCCCAACTTTAACTTCATAGACCCATCTACAACCCACAGTCTTCTTGCCAGGTGGAAAAGGAACAAGTTCTCAAGTACCATGATTTTCAAGGGCCTGCATTTCATCAATCATAGTCTGTCGCCATCCAGGATGACTAAGTGCCTTATGAACATTAGAAGGAACATGGTGTGAGGATAAAGAGAAAATAAAGGAAGAATATGAAGGAGACAAGCGATGGTAACTCAAAAATTTATAAATAGGATGAGGGTTGCGAGTGGATCGAGTACCTTTTCGGATGGCAATGGGCCAGTTTGACTCAGAGTGATGAGAGACAGGTGAGGAAGCAGGATCCATGGTTGGAGGACTAGTTGGAGAAGGATGAGAATCATGAGGGGAGGCTTCAGGTACTGTAGAATCAGTTGACTGTGTCCTGTGATGATATGTAAGCAGAGGTGGAGAGACACCTTCAATTGAATTTGGTAGAGAAGATGAGACTTCATTGACATTTTGGTCAGAGTTACCTAGAGGACAAGGAATTGGCAGTACTTCCTGGAGAGAAGAAGAAGAATGATCTACAGAGGATGAGAAGAAAGGTGTGTCTTCAAAGAAGGTTACATCTGCAGACATATAATATCGTCTTGTGATTGGAGAGTAGCATTTGTAACCCTTTTGAAGACGAGAATAACCCAAAAAGACACATTTTACTGACTTAGCTGAAAGTTTGTCTAAACCAGGGGATAGATCATGGACAAAACAAGTACAACCAAACACTCTAGGAGAGATATGAAACAATGGGTCATGAGGAAAGATAATTGAGTGAGGAATTTGGTTTTCAAGAGAAGAAGAAGGCATCCTATTAATTAAGAAGCACACAGTAAGCACTGCGTCTCCCCAGTGATGTGTAGGAACATTAGAATTTGACATTAGGGAACGAGCAGTTTCAAGAAGGTGACAATTTTTCCTTTCAGCTATGCCATTTTGTTGAGGTGTATGAGGACATGTGGACTGGTGTAGGATACCTTTTGAGGATAAAAAAGAGGAAAGATCATGAGAGAAATATTCTTTTGCATTATCACTTTTGAAAATCTTGATTGTTTTTCCAAATTGATTTTCAATCTCATTGCAGAACGACTTAAATATGGGCAAAAGTTCATATCTATCTTTCATTAAATAAACCCAAGTACATCTGGAGAATTCATCAATGAAGGTTACAAAATATCGAAAACCAAAAGATGTAACACGACTTGGTCCCCAAATATCAGAATGAATGGTAGAAAAAGCCGAATCACATCTTTGTACAGTTTGAGGAAATGATGACCTAACATGTTTTCCTAGTTGACAAGACTCACAGTCTAAGACTTGAAGGTTTTTAAGACTAGGAACCATTATTTTCAGCTTGGATAAACTTGGGTGACCCAGACGATCATGCAAAAGTTTGGGTTTTGAGGATGCAAAACAGGATATCGGAGAGCTGGATTCTAAATAATACAGTCCTCGTGATTCATGTCTTTTTCCAATCAGTCGACCCATCCCATGTTCCTGAATAACAAAGGAATTAGCGGTAAAGGTTACTGAACAATTTAATGAGCGAGTCAACTGACTTAATGAGATTAGATTATATGGACACTGAGGAATAAATAATATAGAATTTAATTTCAATGAAGGAGATAATGAAACTTGATCACTTCCTTGAGACGCAACTTTGGACCCATTGGCTACAGTAACAAGGTGAGGAATCTTTGGAAAGAAAATAGATGAAAATGAGGACTTGTTACCAGAGATATGATCAGAGGCACCTGAGTCAAGTATCCAAGGGCTAGGACTTCTGATTGATTTAGAAACACATGCTGTTGAGAAACATGGTACTGATGAAGATGATGCTTGATTGCTGAATTTCTCGGACTTGAGCTTCAAATACTCTTGGTATTCCTCATCAAAAAAATTAGACTCAGATTTTTCTGACTCGGATACCTGTGCCACTTTGTCAGGGAAGCCATGCAAAGAGTAACAATTTTCTTGAGTGTGGCCCATCCTCTTGCAATATGTGCATTGAGGACATCCACTTCTTCCATCGCGGCCTCCTTTACTATTACGACCTCCCCCTCTCCCACGAGGTGCCACCATGGCTGATGTTTCCACAGCATCAGTGAGATTTTCATCCTTCAACGCATGAGGTACACGGAGAAGCCTAGTAATGAGAAAATACATCGATGGGACTTGATCTCCAGCTAGGACCTGATCACATACATGATCAAAATCTGAGTGTAGACTCCTCAAGATAAGGACCATGTAGAACTTGTCCAGTTTTCTATTCACCTCTTCCAACGAATCAGCCACAAGAAACATTCTCAGCTCTTCTACTGCTGCCCAAGCTTTACCCATATGTGCAATCATGTCATGGTTAGATTGCTTGAGAGCTGTAACTTTCACAGTCGCTTAAAATAGGCTTTGAATATCGTTGGCGAAGATCTCTTGGGCCTTCTTCCAAAAAAGATGACATGTTTTAAAAGATCTGAGAATTGCCAAAACATCTGACTCGACCGATTGCCACAGAACAGCACATAGTTGATAATCTACCTTCTCCCATTCAGGTTTCTTGTCGTTTGGAACAGCATTGACGTTTTTCTCTAGGTGGTCATGGTACCCTTGACCAAGAAACCACAACTCAACTAAAGCAGACCATGACAAATAATTTTTCCAATTGAGCTTGGCAGTTGCAATGGTTGGGGTTCCAGAAAATGAAAAAATAGGATCAGAAGTAGCCATTTTGACCCAAAAAAAAATTCCAGTGGCCGAAGGTGGCGGCGGCGGACGGTGGCGGCGACGACGATGGTGGCCGGAACCCACTCTGATGCCAACTTGAATTTAAGTGTGAGGAAATTTCACTCACAAGACTCTTGATATTCATGTTTCAGCTTACAATTTATAGAGTACAAAGCATAAGAGAGAGAAAGGGGGAAAAGACAGCCTAGCCTAGTCTATGTGACAGCCTAGTCTAGACTATGTCTGCTGACTTCTAAAACAAGGAAAAAATATTTAGTAATGATGCATACAAATCTAATTTAGAAACCCCAAAAGATATTCAACAATGACAAATATGTTCCTATGTTGACAATTAAAGATGATCACATTGAGAATTATTTCAGTAATAAATTCATCCTCTCTGTGTCACATAGACTATTTTATTAACGGTGACGGACGGAAGTTAAATGTCGAATATATTTGTCACACTTTTTACATTTTTTGGGACTAAATTTGTATTTTCATCTTTTAGGAATACATTTGTCAGCGAATTATACATTTGAAGACAAAAGTAACTATTTATCCAATATTTATTGTTAGAAGCAGTGTAGCCAATTAATTTGTAAGGGAGTGTGAATGCACACTAAAGGAGTATTTTCTTCTTATAATGATTTATTTGATACGATTTGTGTAAACTAATGTTGGTTTTTCTATAAGCGATTCATGGCTCCGACTTTATTGAAAGATAAATGCTCTGTTAATATTAACTTCTAGAATTAATTTTAAGAAATTAAATAGTGAGAGACTTTTTAATGTTAGAAATATCATCTGTCAAAAACCTTTCAGTATTAGGTCCTTAAAGTTAGTTCTTAGCGTTGTGTAGTCATTTAAGTAATTCATTGAGTTCCTAAGGGCTACGTGGGTCTAAAGTGGATCTTCTATGTTAAAATTAGCAACGCATTCACGTTAAATTGGCATTTTCTATATACACTCCCATAATTACTTATACACTTCCCCTTCTTATTTTATTCTCCCAAATTACTCTCCTAAACCTAAACACACTCCCCTTCGTCTCTTCCCCCCCCCCCCCCTCAAACCAAATACACACACGTATCTCCAACGTTTCAATGTTCAAACGTAAATGCGCTTTCTTAATGTTCAGGGTTAGAGTTTTAGAAATCGTCTTCATCTTTCCCATTTGGATGCTTCAATTCGTTGGGGGTGTTCCCAAGTTCCTCTTCCATTGACCGTGCCTGTTTCAAGTCCTAGGTGGAGAGATCTTTATGGTTTGGTAGAAAATTATTTTTGGGGACTTAAAGGATGTAAAGGATGTGGTCAAGTTATCCACCAAAGTTTTTGTTACTGGCCACTACAATGATCAATGAGGATAGAGTGAGTAATGAATAGATGGAGAGAATGGAGAGAGAAAAAAAAGGAGCCATGGCAGTATTTTTCTTTTTTTTTTGTTGAATAAATGCCTGTGTTTTTAATAGATGAATAATTTAGATGAGGGGTAGACCTCATGAGAGGGTTAGTTAATCAATCAAGCCTTTGATTGTACAATGTACATTAAGGTGGGCGACAGTGACGGCTTGTGGTTTTTTTTTCTATAGAAGAGAAAGATGAAGGGGAGTTTGTTTAAGGGATAATTTAGAGAGAGAAAAAAATAAAAAGGGAGCATATAAGCAAACAGGGAAAGTGTAAATAGCAACCGCCCATTTATTTTAATGGTGTAACTTTTTTAGCTACTTATATTAATAGTTTTATATTTGTACTTAATTTTGTTTAATAACTAAAGGTTTAATTATTGATATAATTTTTAAACTTATTCCTTTTATTCTTTATAATTAATAATAAAATTTTTTAATTCCTTAAATTTATATTTTAATTCTTAAAAGATCCGTATGGTTAAAAAATTTTAACTAATGGAGTTAACAAAATTTAATCGTAAGAATTTTTTGAGAATTAAAGTATAAATTTAAGACTAATTATTGACTATAGGAACTAAAAGTAATAAGTTTAAAAATTATAGGGAATAAATGGATAATTAAAATATTAATTTTAAAGTAATAAATTAATTTTATTAAGTATCTCTTACATTAAAATAGTGTCTCTCATTCAATGCATGAATCTAATCGTGTGGGCTTCTAAATTCTAATTTATCAGTGTTTTTAAATTTAAGTTCTAAGTATGCATTTCTAAATGTAAATTTGAAAGGAGAGTTTTATCATCTGATTTTATTAGTCTTGAGGGCTCGAGTAAATTTGTATACAGGATGTGAGTAAGATTGTATGCTGGATTACATTATTTCAATAAATAAAAAAATGTACTGAAATTAGTAGATTTATGTAAATGTTTAAAATATTTACTTTTAATACATTATAATTTTTAAAACTAAATATTTTTAATTAAACACTTTTGGATTATCTATTTTTTAAGGAAGTTTTGTGTAATCTTTTGGTATAAAGTAGTAATATTATTTGAGTTGTAACTCAATGTATTTCCTTTTGTCCCAAATATAAAATAAAAATATTCTTTTTTATCTCAAATATTTCATCCGTTTCTATTTATAAAACCTTAGTTTAAAATGATATTGATTCTTTTTTTAATAAGATCCAAATTATAATGCTTTTTACATTAATTATTTTTATACTAAAATTATTTTTCATTAAAAGAAGAAAAAATATATTCACACACAATTAAAAGAGAAACTAGTATTAATAACAACGATAATTTAAAAAAATATATAAATTTAAGATAATTTTATTACTATTAATTAAACTAATTATTTTTCTTAATCTTGATGAATTAAGAAATTAAATCTTATATATAAAAATAAAAAATATTTTAAAAAAATTCAACTAATTTTACTTTATTAATACTCAATCTATAACATCCTTCATTTAATATAGATTTTAGTTCTGACTCCTTTTTTATTTCTAATATTAAATTTCAATGAAAAATAAGTCTGAAAAAACAATTAATTTTTAATTGATATTAATGCAATTAAATATAATTATCTAACTTTTTTTAAGTAAATGTAAATCGCTTTTTTTTTTCCTATTATATTTGAGACTGGAGTGGCAGCATCCCCGCACTCTTATAGTCTTAAATCTTAATCCTGTGTTCTAGCAAACAGTTCTCGTTCTCTATTTAGGTCATAATAATGCCACACTAGAAATGAGTTCAAAGCTAGCTTGTATGCACATATTGTTCCGCAGCCAGTAGCACCCCTAAAGCGTCCTTGTTTGTTTACATATATATTTAGGTACTAGCTTATAATGAACGCACCAAAAATGCAGCAAGTACACTAACGAGGGCATGAACACAATCATTTACACCAGTACACAGAAGAAGGCCCTCATGAATATTATTGTATGTTAACTTCTCTAAATAGAAGTTGCCGTTTGAAACTGATAACTGGGATGGTAGGGTCAGCTTTTACATGAGACAGGGTTTCTCCTAAGCTGCAGAAGATGCAGTAGAGGACACAGAACATCCATTCTGTGAAAACCTCTTGGAACCTGTGCATGTCAAAAAAACATAACCTTAGCACTTGCTATAAACAAATTTAGTGCATGAATAAAAGATGCATCCCTTCCAAAATTACATTCAAAATAAAAAATATAGGGGTGAAATACAATCTTAGTCCTTATACTTTCAATGAAACTTGATTTTAGTCCCCGAATTTTAACTATCATCAATTTGGTCCTTAAACTTCATAAAATCGTTGATTTCCATCCCTCTTCACGGTAAAAACATTAGTGAGAAAGGACAAAAATCACTACTTTTCTAATATTCAAGAACCAAATTGATTATAGTTGAAATACAATTAAAGATTAATACCATTTTTTTTTATTGAAAATACACGAACTAAAAACATATTTTAACCAATATATATAAAGAGAATCCTTTTCCATAAGTGTGTTAAGCACTCAAAAATACATTTAGAACGATTATCCAAACTTGCACTTAGAGCAACAAATTAGTATAGTACTATATTGCTACCTCAACAATGAAACAAGCCCAACTGTTGCTGGAACGGTTTTCCAAGATCCCTTTCAAGATGGTGACATCAAGCTTTCGGATCACCTGAGCAATCTCCAAGAAAAGTCCATGCTCATTGCATATCATCTATTACAAAAGTGGCAAGCAGTTCAATAAATGCAATTTTTGTATGATTTTCTTTGTTTTATTTTGAGAGTCAAGTAGCATGGAGAAGAATAAGCATACCTCTATGAGCATGTGCCCTGAGCATTCCAGATCTTCTATGACTATAGGCCATGATAGTTGACTTTCAAAGTCAAATGCACAGCTCCTTCCTGGGTGGCTAGCATTGACTTTCTGTCTTTTGCACTCAGGAACCTAGACACCAACTTGACAATGTTAAGCTTAATCAAGCTGTTGTAACAGATTTTGGGTGCATTATTTTGGATTTAATTAAGTATTAAGTGCTTTTCATGTAAGCACCTTTGTATAACTTGTTTCTATAATCAGAAGAGGAAATAAGGTTAAACTGTTTTTACACAAGTGCTTATGTCATAAAATAAGTTCAAATAAGTTGTAAATAAGCTCTTCTAAATACACTTAATACATTTTTTCTTTGCATTTCCTTTTCTTGTCATTTGTTACCCATTATCAAATGCCTTGGCTTAAAGGACAAATTGAAGCTTTTGTGCACAACGGATTGCAATTAGCAACCAAAAGTTGTTATAGGTCAAAACAAAACAAGTTTCCGAGTCTAGGAGATAACATTTGTATTAAATTTAAACTTTCCAGAAACATGGCGAGCCTTACCGCCCGATTGGCAATTCGTTTCAGTTTCTCAGCCTGGCTTGTTATCTTTCTCAAGTACAGCATGTGCTTTATGGTCCGTTCCAAGAGGTTGTCAATGCTACACTGTACATCATAAAACCAAAGTTAAAAAATTTCACCAAGTACAAAAGGGAAATCAAATAATTAACTTCTTTTCCTGAAACATAAAAACTTACCCTACCACCTTCCGGGACAAGTTCTCTTAACTCCTTCATCCTGTCCATGATCAGCTGTCTATCTCTTGGCCTTGACTTTTGGTTGTTACCAACTCTTGTTCTTTTCTTGCTTGTGCTAGAGAGCTTTGGTCCACCAACAGGCTGCATATGACTATTAGCCTTTTCCTGCCGCGCCTCATCAATCAATAAGCATGCATTTCCATCAAAAGATGATGTATAATGGTTAGAAAATTGATCTTTTCCCTTGACCATAACTGCAGGCATAAGATCATTTTTCACATCTGAGTTATCCACAATCAAAGTGCTTTCTTCTGAATAATTTTCAGGCTGAACGGAACCTGTAAACTCTGTTGGCATGGTTGTAAGAGACCTGACACTGTTGGATATACTTGAAGTATCATCAGTGGCACCACATAAATTGCCAACAACAGCATCTAAAAGATCTTCCAGGTCAACATCTTTGGGAAACTCCAAACCTTTAATATGATCATGCTCTTTTTTGTTGATTACAAGAGTTGAGTTACTGTATGTTTCCTCAACAGGGATACATTTTGACATAAATTCGCCTGTCTCTCCATATCCAACTGATCCAAGTGCTTTGTGTAATTCAGACTCTGAGGGAAAAGCGAAGTCATTCACATTCTTAGCATCATGAACAGTTTCAGTCCCTCCAAGTTGTTTCTGTGTCGTATTTATAACGGAGAAAGAGTCTAATCCATTTGACATCTCTCCAAATACTCCAACATTGTTGAGCAAGTGAGACCAGGACCATATCTCTTCTTCCATATGATTTGGTTTTGTCCCCACCTTATCGATATGTCTTGGAACAGTTGGCATTTCAGATGATGAGGAACCTATCTCATTTTCTATTTTCAGAGATTTTAGTAGATTTTCTCTAGAAAAGCAACAGTCATCCTGAATAAATGAAAGCATTGTTGGGTTCAACCTTGAAACATTTGAATTGAGGGCAGCAGTACTAGTTGAAACTTCAGTTTTCAATATACTTTTTGTAACAGAATATGATTCGTCCAAACTGTCCATCAAATTATGCATTAGGTCTGAGAATGACAAATCTTGACAATCAGTTCCCAAGTTTAAAGGGGTAATATTTGCTTCCAGATGATGAGTGAAATGGAATTTGTCCATGATATTGGTAACAAATTCCTTGTCTTCAGCAACCTAAAATGTTGACAGGACAAGAAAGCATCATGTAATCATATATCAAGCATAAAGCAAAGATTTTCCACAAAAATACACATGCTCTCACAAGAAAGCACACTAATAAGAAAACCAACTTTTGTGCCTATACCGGTAAGATATATGAAAACTGAAAACAAAACAAATGAGCTATAGCAGATATGTAAAATGCTAATAGATTGGGTAAAATAGACCAAAATTTATGACTATGCATTTTATCATCTAACGTGCACCCTTCACTTTATAGGAGTCAAATACAAAATTTAACATAGGGAACAAAATTGCCATAATATGCATGCATCAGGATATAACTTTAATTGTAAAAGCTACAGCCTATAGGGGTCAGGATCCAAATATAAAATATATACATACCGCTTCAAATGAACCGAATTGCAAAACCCCTAGCGGAAGCACTGGTACCAGCACAATAGTCTGTGAAAGGAATTCAAATTATCAACTTAATATTAACTTGAATTGTGCCTATTAATTGCAGAAATATTATGTAAGGCAGGCCTAATATAAAATGATTAGTCACTAGCACATAGATTAGTCCACATGCAAAAAGCTTTGTAATATATCCAGAAATTAGAAATGGAAATCAGATCTTATAGTACAAACTAATAACATATAAAGGCAAGACATAATACCTTGATGCCACATGCAAATTGAAGAAGCCACTCATCAGGACACTGGAGAAGGAAAAGATAGCAGTTATTAAATATTTCAAAGCAGTGAGCTTAATTAATTTTACTTCAAAGTGGGAATTGAATGCATATAATCTCACCTCAGGGATTAAATCTGTGTCAAATCTACCGGTGAGAATATCCTCATAGGAAACCCAACAATGATCCCTGGAAAGGGCTATTTTGCCAACAACCCTGAACGAATGATATTAAGTAAGCTTATTGAGTTTGAATCACCTTTATATACAGATATTTTTCTGGCTCACAAGAATACTTATTAATTTAGCATCCTATCCTTCCTCTAAGAGAACACAGAAACGTGCTACTTTATGACATCTTGCATACAAAGTAATATGCAGAACGACTAGACCATATGCTGTTCTGGCCTCATTCTAGAAACATGCATTCGGAATTTCTCAAATATAAAACATAACACAGATGATCTACATATTTTTTGGAGATCACTCCTGCTGTGAATATGTAGAAAAATAATTTGAGGAAATTAAAGAAGCAAGTATTCCCTATATATCAAAATATTTGTGGCTTAAGGTTTCCTGCAAGGACTAAGAAAATCATTAAATGTTCTCAACTACAAAAAAAATAAGTTCATATCTCTATATTAACAGCTCACTCCATTAGAATCCTCTCATTTTTACTTAGCAGAGTTGTCAGAAGAAGACAAGGATAAACTTAGAAAGTGTACTTAATATTTTTAGTTTTCTAAAGTGACAACTATTTTGAATGAGATGGAGCAATTTGCAACAATTTTAGATATAAAAACAATAAAACTAAAGTTATTACCCTTCTCCCAAACTGTATTTGTGATGAGACATTTCAATCATGAGTAATCGAGCCGAATAATCAGCATTTTCACCGTTTGAAGAATACAACTCATCTGGGGATTTCAAACTGAGGTCACCCCACATACTTTCCTCAACCTCATCTCTTTTCTGGTAACCATTTTCCCAGGTCAAATTCCTAAAACAAATAGATTTGTGTCATATATGCTAGATCTTTAATTCTAATGGGCAAACATAATTTCACCCCACATACTCAGTGACATTGATTTTACTCATCAATAAAAACAGTTCATTGTTTGCTTGAATGGTCACTGAGTAATGGGTTTCCAATTTGGTCAGAGGGATTTTGACCTTGAGGTTCTACATTGTGTTTCTCAACAAACACTTAAGTGGGTGAAAAGAAGCTTTTAAATCATATTACCTCTGGTCATATATATAGGAACCTTTTCAGACGTTTATCTTGGTCTTTTCTATAAGACACAAGAGGTAGTATTCTATTTATAAGATAACAAGAAGCTTGTAGACAAATTTCAGCTAATAATACAATTAATTTGCATCCCTTTAAAAGAACTGCAACGCAGATATATAGAAGCAACTATATAATTAAACTATTAAAGTGAACATGAGTCATCATTTAGAAGGTCAATTCTATTATTCTCTCATTTAAAAAACAAGAACAATAATCACAATTATACTCTTTCCAAAACGTGGCATATGAGCACATAAACACAAGCCAAAGAACTTACATAGGAAAATGGTGGTCAAGCTTCCAAAAAACAGCATATTTCCACTGTGTGTGATCACAAAAGCCCTTCAACAACTGCGTTATAGAAGTGGCTTCCATCTATCTGTTCTACTTTCAAGGACTACGCAAAAACAAAGAAGAAACACAAAAGACAAACCCAATAGCAACCTCAAACACACACCTAGCTTCCTCTGTATGAACCTCTCCCTGCTTGTTTAATTCTCAAACCAGCTCTTCTTTTGATCGGTGGCCCTGTTGCACTAAGGAGCATGAAAACAACCATAGCTTGGCTCCTCCAACACAAGACTATGAGAAAGTATGTGTTTAGAGCCGTGCTGTCACAATCAATGATGACCAGAAGTGCTCACTATTTCCATTTTTTGTGCCATTTTTTAAGCAACTTGCAAACAAACTCCAACGAAAGTACTTTTAGAAGAAAAGCCCCAAAGGCCCAAACTATGAATTAAGCCTCAAAAAACAACTCAACATAGAAGAACACATATCCTGCAAAACCAAAGCACAAAACTTTTTTGTCAAGAAAATTTGAACAAAAAGTCTGTTTAATTACTAGGAATTTTTTCTGGTAAAGAAAATGACAGGAAGTCAACTATATAAATGAAGAACCATATCCCACTATATTACACTTTGCTCACTCACAAATTCAGAATAAAAGAACCAATCCAAAAATCAAAATCCCAATTTTCTTGCTGATTCATTTTCTCAGCAACCAAAGGATCATCTTTCATCACATTTGAAGCAATAACTGACAAAACAACCACTAATGCTGATGATGCTTTGCTTACCACTCTTGTACTGTTGACTATGGAATCAAAGAATTTCACCATACACAAATTCATTACACTCCATGAGAAAGAAGCCAAGTGAAACTCCCCCACCCACTTAAAAAGAAGAGATTTTGATAGACAATTAATAACCCCAGAAGGTAGAAAAAAAGCGGGGAAAAAAGAGAGAGGGGTGGCACTTTGTCTTTTGCACTAAAAAAAAGTCCACACAAACCCTTTCTATTCTACTATTATACATGCCAACAGGAATAGCAACAGCACAACCCTTTATATAAAAATCAGTCATTGGCATTCTCTTTCATCTTGCGGACTTGAAAGTGATTCAAAGGTGGATTTCATAAAATGCAAAGTGGGATGAGGGCCCCACAGACAGGGACACTGACAGTGACAGAAGCTGCTGATATTCTACTGCACTTTGGAGCGCGTGGGAAAAGGAATTTCCACTTTCTAATGACATTAACAGTAACAGTAACAGAGACAAGTTCTGTTTTCTGGTTGAATCTTCTCCTCGGGATTCTCTCTTCATTGCAAAAACTCATTATTGCACATTGCTCAAGGAAGCAAAACTTGTATGAAATTGTTAAAATGCTGACGAAACAAAATAATATGAAAAACAAGAAAACTATTATATTAAATTGCTAAAATTAAAGGTATTTGTTATAATTTTGATAATTACATATTAATTTTATAATATTATGTAGTAATATTCTATTTATTATACAATATTATTTTAAATTATTAATTAAAGATAAAAACTAAACAATATGTTTATATATATATATATAAGTATACTCTATTTTTTACTTTTAATTTTATTCAAATCTTAGTATTACTATTATAGATGTTATAAAATAATAATAAAAATTATTATTATAATATTAAAATAATAATAATAATAATATACTATTAAGTTTTTTCATAACAATTATTTTTTTCAATTAAAATATATTTAATGTTTATTATTTTATTAAAATTCTAAATATTTATAGATATATAAATATTATAAGAAGGATATTGAATTAATCCTTGATTTAGTCTCATTAAAATTATTTTAAACACCCTCTTGCAATTCCATTTAAATGCAACTACAAAATAAATTTGAAACTATGTCTCTCAAGGTCACTCCACATAGATGAATACTTCTGAAGATTTCACTAAAATAAATTTGTTGCTCAAATATATATAAGAAAAATGTATATATTTATCCTTAAACTTTCATGGTTTTAGATTTTCCCTTAATTATTGTATCCAATTTATTTTCATGTTACTGAGAAATGTCTTTCAAGGTCACCCCACATAGAGGGATACTTCTGAAGATTTCACTAAAATAAATTTGTTGCTTAAATAAATAAGCAAAAATGCATATATTTATCCTTAAACTTTCATGGTTTAAGATAATGATGTGTTTTAAATTAAGGTAAAGATAAATGTACTTTTACTTCTACACTTTAGAGACAAATTCACTTTAATTTAAAGGACTTTTATTTTTATATATACCTTGAAGAAATGTGATAAATTAATTATACCTTTTACTTTTTCTTTTAAAAAAAACGATGCATTTCCTAGTTAATTGTTTGACTTTGTTTCCTACTTTAATATAACACGGTTAAAGAGTTGACTTTTTCCCCCTAATTTTTAAACAATTGACTTTCATTTTTTTATGTACCTTCTTGTATTTAGACTTTGAAAATTTGAAATTCTTTTTTAGTTTTATGATAATCAAATTACGATGTTTAACTAAAGCTCTGCCTTGTGTACGACGGTAAGTAATACAATCATCTATACATTGACGATTTCCAAGTTATTATGAAACTTCCACCACGTTAATCGCATACCATATGCCATCCAAAATCGTTTGATTCCTCTCTGATATTTCCAAAGCATTAGAAGCAAATGCATGATTTAGCTTTGCTTTTAATTTTGGACTATTTGTTTCGCATTGCCTTGATAACTTTCCATTTTAAATTTCCTTCTTAATGTCACAAATAGCTAGGTTTCTGCTTTGTTATATAAATAACTTAATTGGAGGTTGTTAATTTAGTATATTATTATTTTTTAGATATATTAATTATTTTCTCAAGTAAAAATTGAGAAACATATATATAAAATGCGGGGGTTTTGCTTTAAAATTGAATTGTCCAATTTTATATGCTAACCACTCCTAAACTTAAGGAAGATCGAGTAACAAAATCACCTACGACCTACATCATTATTTTTTCAATTAAGAAAATTGGGGAAAAAATACAGGATTCTCCTTTAAAATTGGATTGTTCGGTCCTAAAGGCTGAACAAACATAATCATAGGAAAGGCCGAATAACTCAATTACCTACTACTCATATCCAGTATTTGTTGTAATTTAGTCATTAATCATTGACCTACAAGGTTGAACCAGAGTTCGTACTAACAAGTAATCTCTTACATAAGAATGGCCTAGACTATTGAGGACCATGGGTTGATCCTATCTTAACGAAACACTCGTTTGAGCGTAACAATATAGGTTAAGGAATTGGATATTGCGCTTAATTACTCAATGGATGAAGGAGATTTTGAGTTAGGAATCGGATGTGATCACATTTTACTTTAATTTGTACTAAAATTCAAATTTGAAAATGGTTTTAGTATATAAGAATGGCATTAAAGTTCATTCCAAAATTATTTAGAATACATTGAAGTCGCTATATGTCATGTATTCTTTGATAAAATATTTATAGATGCTATAATAAACTGGTGTAAAATGGTAAAATTGTGAAAATATTCTGGATTAATATAAGAATAAGTATATAGTATTTGTTTTGATTTATTTAAATTAATTAGTATTATTTTATCATTTTGAAAAGAAAAATTTGAAAAATAAAACTATTTCTTCTAATATATAATTAATAGTTTTTTTAAGAGTTCGATTGTATAATAGTTACTAAATATATTATAGATGATAGGCTTTATAAAAAAATTGTTAAAATATATTTTTCATTCTTCTCAAATTGATAAAGTTTGGATTTCCTTATAAAATTTTGTGTCCTTAGAAAATTATAATATATCTTTTATTTTTTCAGAACAAGAGTTAATTATATTTAAATCTATAATCTATAATAATGATTTTTATATCAAGTATACATACGAATTAAATATAACATTTTATACATTAATTATACAATGTAAAAAAATTATACACATAAATTTAGATATCCGAATCTGATATTCTAAATCAAAAAATGACACACATTATTCTATGAAGATTAAAAACAAATGAAAATTTTTGCAAAAATGAAATCCGAATTTTATGAATTTTATAAGTACGGAAAGCATATTGAAACTTTTTTATTATTATTACATTAACTTCAACTCAACTCCGTTGGATTGTGTTTCACTATAATTACTTAAGGTGCTTGGTTTTAGTCGTTTCCAGTTCCAAAATCAAAATTTGAACAAAAATCGCAAGAAAATAGGTTTTTATGTAAATTGTGATATGATTTAATACTTTTTATTAAGACACGTGTTCTTTAAGCAACCGAATAATCAAAAAGTGGAATTTCACTGTAACAACACCGATGATAAGGGGTTTGGAATCGTGGTTGTCTGGTTCGAATTAATTAATTATATTGTCAGATAAGGACATGTAAACTCACCAAAATGTATTACCTTCTGGCACATAGCAAGATAGATTGGCAATTATCACTATAGGACATATATTATAAATAGGGGACGAGAACATCGTCCTTGGCGATAAATACACGTCAGTCAGAATTATTTTTCGATCGAGGTCCGTCAGAATTACTCACCCCAGGTTCATGTATAGGTAGAGCTTATCAGAAATTTTCTCGGGATCTCTTTAATTCAGAGAAGCCTTGGCGCTAGCTACCAACATTATCTGACATGAACAATAACATACACTTAAAACACAAAATTAAAAACATATATAAGTACCCGATTGACTTTCACAACTTACTACATGTTTTAGCCGAGTTTGGAGCGAATTTTAGACAAATTGTTTGATTTTCTTCCCTCATCCGATCTCCTGTCCTAGACTTTTCCTGCGAGGTCTACCTTCTTGAGTACTTATTTTAGGGGGTGATCAGTTTTCTTTGTAATCTGATAACTTTGAAAATACTACCTTAACCTGTGTGGCGGAGTTGATTAGTGTTAAGACGAGTTTTTTAATTATCTAGTATCTCTTTTATGCTCCCTAAAGTACTCGATTGACATAGTAAATCGACATTTTCTTTCTATCTTTTTCTTGTAAAAGAATCGAACTTATTGCTGAGTTTGAAACAGATAGGTATAACAACAACTCAGCTCTAGGCGTGGGCCGAGTAAGGATAGCCGGAGTGGTAAGGAAAATTTTGAACTCGAAAAACATTTGCTCGCATTGTGAGTTTCATTAGAAATTTGTTGGCAGCTTCAACAACTTGAAGAAAGGTTTTTCCTTTTTGGCCATTTTAGGTCAAATAAACGAGATAAAAATGCTAACGTGCTTGTTAGTTTTTTATCTTCTTTTAGATTTTGCGGGCTTCGCATGGCGATGACTGCTTCGCACTTGTCTGGGTTGGCTTCGATCCCCCTTAAGGTGATCATGAAGCCCATAAATTTACCTCTTCCCACTCCAAAGACACACTTTGCTGGGTTTAGTCGCATGTTGTGTTTTCTAAGTTCCACAAATATTTCCGCTAAGTCGCTCGGATGTTATGTTGGGTTTGCTGACTTCACCACCATATCGTCAACGTAAACTTCAATATTTTTCCCCAATAGATCTTTGAAGACCTTGTCGATTAATCTCGGGTATGTAGTACCAACGTTCTTTAAACCAAATGGCATGACTTTGTAGTATAATTTTGCATCTTCCATGATGAATGTTGCCTTGCTTTCGTCCGGTGGGTACATTTTGATCTAATTGTAACTAGAATATGCATCGAGGAAACTCAAGATTTTGTATCCATAAATGCCATCGACAAGTCGGTTAATGTTAAGAGCAGGTATGTGTCCTTTGGGAGGCTTTATTAAGGTTTGTATGATCAACCCACACTCTCCACTTTCTGTTGGGCTTCTTGACCATTGCAACGTTTGACAACCACGTTGAGTATTTGACTTCTCTGATGAAGCCAACCTTGAGTAGTTTCTCGGATTCTTTCTTCATAACCTGTCTCCTTTCTTCGTCGAGCTTTCCTTGTCTTTGTGCTACGAGTTTTGCTTTAGAGAAAATGAAAAATTTGTGGCATATGAAATTAAGATCTATGTCGAGCATGTCAGCGGCACTCCAAGCAAATAGGTCAGTGTTTTGTTTCAATACTTCCTCGATTTTCTTTTAAAGGTATTTATCGAGTTTATCCTCCATCTTGGTGGATTAGCGAGGTTCGTTTCTGAGTTGGAACTAATGTAACTCCTCTATTGGTGTTGGCCTCCTGTCTTCTTCATCTCTCCTTGGGTCAAAATTGGCCCAGCTCGGCAAAGCTCCTTCCACATTGTTAACATCTACTACTTTGGCGAGCTTCGTGGAGGTGAGTATGTATGGCTTGATAAGTAGGCTTTTGGCATAACATTCTCGAGCTTCCATTTGATCTGCCTTGACCGTGAGTATGCCGCCATTAGGGTTGGGGAACTTCATCGTGAGATGCGGCATTGAGACAATCACGCCTAGGGCTTTCAACGATGTTCTGTCGATCAGGACATCGTAGGAAGTGTCGGTGTCAATGAGAACGTATTAAACGAGTAACGTTCTTGACAAATCTCCAATTCCAAAGGTGGTTTCCAACTCTACAACACCGTGGGTGTGGACTTGTCCCCCTGCAAAACCAAATAAGGGCTTAGGATGAGGTTTCATTACTTTTGGAGAGATGTCTAACCTTTGAAAAGTGGAAAGGAAAAGTAGACCAATCGAGCTTCCTTCGTCTATCAAAACTTTTCTAACATCCCAATTGATGATTCCAACCGTAATCACGATTGGGTCGTCTTGCTCAGGATCGACTCCCGTGAAGTCGACATCGGTGAACGTTATTGGGGAGATTGATCTCCTAGAACTTGTGGTCGTAATATGGTTCACGCTTTTGATGGCATGCAAATGTCTTTATTTGGCTGACTTGGTGCTACCTTCGCCAGTAAAACCGCCGATAATGGTGTTAATAACTTTGTGTCTCCCTCCTTCCTCTGCTGCTGAGGTGCTGACCTGGTTTGACTTGGCTTCTGTTTGTTCTTTCTTTTCACCAAGAAATTATTGCCCTCAGCCACCATGATAACCCCTTCAGCCCCTGCCCCGACCTCGGCACCCTCCCCAATTGTTGTTAGGGGTATATATGTAGTTGGCAAGGGCGCCTTCTTGTATCAACTCTTATATTTTGTCCTTCAGGGTTACACATTCCTCTGTGGTATGGCCGAAGTTTTGATGATATCAACATGTCTTCAATCTGCCTGTTGAGTTGACCAAAATGGCTAAAGGTGGTTGAGACAGAATTTTTGCGTTGAATGCTTCCTCCAATAATCGTGCTTGGTTGACATTCAATGGTGTGTAATGGTTATACTTCGGTAGCCTAGTAGATTTTGTGAAGGATTTGTCTTGAATGGACTTTGTTCTAGCTTTTCTTTGGTTTTCTTTTTTTCTACTCCCCTTTAACGTATTTGGTTGAGAAAAATGGATAATTCCTCCATTTGGATGTATCCTACTACTCTTGCTAGGAGCTCGTCCAAATCCTTGGGTTGCTTCCGATAGAGGTTGTGATCATGGAATGCAATATGACACTAGGGTTGAGTTCTCTAATTTTGACAAAAATGACCACATATCTTCTCCATGAAAGATCCAACAATTCACCATAAGCTTGACATAGATTGACCAAAGCTATGGATGTTGTGTAATGAGGGCGGCTAATTGGATATTGTGATCTGAAACATTGGGCTAAGGTTGAGAATGAATCAATAGATCACGAGGCAAGCGCTTATACCACGTTAATGTTGGTTCCTTGAGGGAGGTGGAGAAAACTTTACACATCACCGCGTCAGCATTGGAATACAAGTTTACTTGCATGGTAAATGCATCCAAGTGTTCGTTCGGATCTAAGGTACCATCATATCTTTCACTGTACAACGACTTCTAGGCTATGGGTAAAGGTGCATCCATGATGCCATCGACAAAAGGGTGCCCGTGAATGGCATGATTATTGTAGGAGAAGAGTTGAGTATGGCTTTCCTGAGTGTGTGTTTTGACATGGGTGGATGGTTGGGAGGATGAGGAGTGAGGTGGAGTTGGTGGTGGTAGGGGTAGTGGAGGTGGATGATGAATGGCAAGTCTTGCTCTAAGGTTTGCATTCTTCTCTCATAACCGTCACATGTCCGCCTTATTTCTTTGCCTCGAGGCCTCCAAATCAGCCTAAGTTTTTTTTTTTTGCATAGTGGTTCAATTTGTTCTCCAAATTCCTACATTGTTGATGTCTTTGCTCTTGTGGAGCGCACAAACGAACTGGGGTCGCCTCTCCTTGTTGCTACCATCTTGTGGTCGAGGGAAAAAAAAATTCATTGGCCCCACGATGGACACTAAATGTTTTGGCTGAGTTTTGGGCAAGTTCCAAGCGAGTTGTTTGGTTCTCTTCCCTCATCCCTTGTCTCAATGAAATCTTCAATCTCCTGTCCTAGTATGTGGTGAGATACATGTAAAAAGGACTCCGACAATCAAGTTAGTTGAACCCAAGATATTTTAGTATCTGAATATCAAGTTATTGAAAAATGTACCTAGTGATTTTTCCTCTGGATCTATATATACATGTACGATGTTGAAGGAGTTAAGTCTTTCGAGGAGCCACGTTGACTAATTACTTTTCTAAGTGTCATGTCAAGTTCGTAGGTTACTCTTGAGGGTCATTAGGAGCCGAGTACATCCCAAGTTCATAAGCTTCACGGTACACTACCGATATACGTTCTCTTCAAATCATTGAAAGATGTACGTTGACGTGCTACTTAAAACATGCAATAATAGCAATTAATATAACCTTTGATTATGGTTACGTGCCAAAATATATGATATCAGTGCATGCGGCATTCCGGTTTTGATAGCTACATACACAACCGACCTATATAAGAAACTATGAAAGTCAACCCATTCCAAGTTCAGTTTGTTAGCTTGCGTATTATTTGTTATTTATTTGATGATTTTTAAATATATATTATATATTATATTTTTTGTCACATGTCATTATTCAAATAATGGAACTCGTTTTTCTTGTTGTGTCACATTAAAAAATGTACGATATATATTTTAATTCATTTTCTTACTAGAACACGGTTCTAATTTATTAATAATTCTAAGTATTGTTTTTAATTCAATATTTCATGACTTAATCCTTTTATTTTTAATAATTTTATTTTGGAATTAAAGGTAAGTCCAGACCTTGCTATTATTCATTTAAAAATTACCATTGTTTTAACTTTTAAGAACTTACAAGTTACAAACTAAAATATAAGCTATTGCGTGCGTGTGAGTGTTGGTAGAAAATCTTGACATATAAAAGGAAATGGCGAAGTCTTCTCTACAGCTTTGTGTTATTTAATTTAAAAACAAAACTTAAAAGCATGGAAATTAAAAAGGAAGAGAAAAAAAAGCATAATCATGTGCTCATTTAATTATCTAATAAATCATACAATAATATTAAACCCATTTTAATTCGCTATATAGTTGCTTTAGTGTTAATTTATTTATTCTACATTGTTATTTTTTTAGCTTAATTTCTACATTGTTATTTATGTGTACTATTTATTGCTTTTTGGTACACATAAATAACTTATTTCTTTAACCTTTCTACGTGTTGGATATTTTGTGCTATGGTGGTTACCCAATATTTTCATTCAGTCTTGCAAATACTGATGTAATATTTGATTCGAGTATTTGGTTTGGTACCTCTGGGCTCTAGTACCTTAGTAATATAAATATACATTATTTGCTGACAAAAAAAAAAAACTAGTAACTCGATCTCACGGCTCGCTTTGCTTTTTCTTTTCTTTTTATTTTTTTTATTGAAATCAGATTATGTAAAAAAAAAAAAATTGCACTCATGATACTGACATCGATATGAATGTTTACTCAGGTTACATTTAGTACTTCAGAAAGTGTTACTCCAGTAATAATTACAAGAATAAATTTTGAAATGGGGGTAAACAAAATCTGCTTGATAAAAAAATAGTCAAGGAACAAAAAATAAACAATATTAAAATTTTCCAGCAGTATTCGAAACTCTTTGCAGAGTGTAACCTATATATGAAGCTCTAGCATGATAACTTTGAGGTTAATTAAATTTCAATTTCACTATAATATTTTAATTTCCAGTATATTAATAATATATTTACAAACAACTCCAATAGTAGAAACTTAATTTGGTGAAGACGATGTCTTGGTCAATAGGGGCTCAAAATTGTAGTTCGATCGCTGGCATCACTCATGATGGTAGCATTAGCCTCTTTCCAACTACTGATTATGATGCTGGTTGTGGTTGAAATGGCAATGTGGGAGTGGTGGTCAATGGACAATTAATGGTAACAATGGGCGCAGTGGTAATAGCAACAAAAATAACAGGAAAATAACCCACTTTGCTTCCTACACTGTGTAATTAGGCACAAGAAATAATAAGTAGTTGGTAATATTTAAATTTTGTTCATGTTTATTTTTCATTCAGTTTTGTTTCAACATTATATCTATGTTAGGATCGATGTATTTCTAATTATACTAATTCCACATTTTCCTTGTGCTTTGTTATTTTTTTTACTATAGATATCTTCTATAAGAATTAATCTTGTACATTTCAGAATATTTACAGTATGATCGATAGAGTTAACTCTTACAATAGGATTTTTTTCATACATAGAAAACTCAATTCCTAAACTTTAATTAGTTAAGAGAATAAAAAAAATATACCATTTAAATCAACTGTGCGTTGGTTTTGATTTTCACAAAGGGTACGAATTATTTTCTTTTTAATCTTTCCTGTAAATTTATCTCGTCCTTACTAATACAACCGATATAAAAATATATATTTACACAACTTTTGCTAATTAAATTGACGGAAAGAATACAGTAATAGTATTTTTTAAATAGTTAGGATTTGATTGAACTTTTTATTAATAATTAAAGAATTCAATTGAACTTTTAATTATAAATTAAGGGATCAATTGTATGATTAGTTTTATTCCAATAACTTATATGGGTCCTTTTGCTAAAGAGTAATTAGTCCAGTGACCTATGCAATACACATATTTATTTTTATATTTTAAAATTCTAAAATTTTATTTCAATTTATGTTTATTATATATTATTTAAGAGTTATAAAACAAAATTTAGAATAACAATTACAAATAACTAATATTATTTAAGTTTTGAAAAACATCATACTATACCACATTCGATAATAATAATAAAAACTTGATAAAATCAAAATATAACTTAAATAATTAACCTTAAACATTAGCAATATTCAGATAATTTCATGACAAACATACGGGTCCTTTTCTGTAAGAGTAATACTACCGGGTGGCGGAGAATATTTATTCATGTGCAACTTGTGAACTTTTTGAATTAATGCTCTTTTAAATTTTAATGTGCCCAAAGAGTCAGCGTCACTTGTTATAAGCTTTCATTATGATAAGTGCCTTTGCATATATTATATCATGTGAAGCTTACCATGTTGGTAAGTATGATCAATAGTCCTTAATCCAGACAAACCGACCTCTTGGTAACGAAAGTAACATATTAGAGTTCAATTATCTGCATCTACACCCACAACTAAATATTTTAATTTCCTTTTCAAATATGAATTAGACCCTTGTTCTTTTATAGCGCTAAGCTAGTTTACTATTGCCACGTAAATATAATGAAGATTCTGCCTGAAAATAGGTGATTTCTTTGTTCCATATTTTATATTGCAAAAACCCGGTAATATATACACAATGCCAAAAAAAAAAAATGCCATACATTTATATTAATGAAGAAGCATTATATACTTGTACAGATCGATTATTATTGTTTGGATAAAGTTTATCGAATAAAAATTAAATTGGTTATATGAGTATTGAGGTCGTATTAATAATGCGATACATTAATTAGATCAGCTATATGATGAATAAGGAAAAATATAATGACAATGGTTTGAAGTAAACCTAGAGAGTCAAATAATTCATTCCATCCATGTGATTACTGTAGGCAAGAATGTATTTAAGAGGGAGTGCATGATGAGAAAAACTTCTTGAAGGTTATGTTACAAAGAGAGTGAACGAGTATATATATCATTATTGTTGGATATGGTTTGGTCTTGTTGCTTATGCTATCAGTTACATTCTGGGGTCTCTGTTTAAAAGAAGTGGTATGTACAGGATAGGGATATACAAAGTAGCTAGTTGGTTGGCATATATAGAAACTTAGCTGGGGAACAGATTTGTTAGTTTTATGGATCTGTTCCATATAGTTTTCTGTTTTTACTGTGTTCCTTCTTTAGCAGAACCTACATTTGTATGTAATTATTTTAGCTCGGGTACCATTTATACCCACAGTAATATATATGTTTCTTTTATACAGATAAAAAAAAGAATATATTTAAGAGACAGTAATATATATGTTTCTTTTATACAGATAAAAAAAAGAATATATTTAAGAGAAAACAGATTGTGTATTAATAATATAAAATAATATATTATCATTTAATCATAAATCATTATCTATTATAATTAAATTTATTAATTTTTATAATAATTATCTTAAAATCATATAAATAATTATTATTTGTGATTAATCGACAACATAAAATTTTTTACACCATCCATATTTAACCATTAAACTCTACATTTAAATGTTTTATTTGTAACAAGATATGTGTTGGGAGTTGTGAGGATGATTTTAACTAGGTCGTGTGTTACTCAAACTCAAAGCAAACTGTTAAACTAATTAGACTCATCTTTCCCTTGGCAAGATGGAGACGAAAGTATCAAATATATTTTTCCCATAGTTATAATGCCTACCACATTATATTAGAAGAGAAATTTTATAGTACAAAATCAAATGTTAAATATAAATCAAATGGAACAAATTAAGAAATCACCTATTTTATATAATTTATTTTGTACTATAAAACTTTGTTTCTGATCTAATGTAGTAGATATTATAATTATGCGAGAAGGATATTTAATGCTTCCCGTCTTCATCTTCTCAGAGGTGAGATGAGTGTAAAAAATTAATATTTTTATATTAAAAATGTAATCTATCATAAGAGAAACGATATAATTTACATAATAGATATATATTTCATTACATTTAGGTTCATAATCATTTTTGTTCAATTATATATATATATATATATATATATATATATATATATATATATATATATATATATATATATATATTTCATTACATTTAAAACTTGAGCAAATTATTTAATTAAGTCGGCAATTATTTATTATTATATTCAAATAATTGAATTAAGACGGCTGTTATGATGTGTGTGCGTCAAACAATAACTAATTATTTTTTCTACATTTTAACATAAATAAAGTGAAATTCAATGACCAGATGTGTTCGGGGAGAATAATTAAATATTCTTTGTTTATTACCAATATTATTAATTTATAAATCTTGACCAGCTAGCTATTAAATAGATGAAATCTGCTAAATACTTTTTAATTTTTCTTTTATTTCTTGATACAAGTCTTCTAGTTACAATTATTAAAATGAAGGATTCGGTCATAAGATTCTTTGAATTTACAATTAATTAAACACCACACAAAAATAGTAACTAGAAGGTACTTGAGGGAACAGGTGGTACCAGTGTAAGTTTTGGGTTTTGTAAAAAGTAATAACTAGAGGACATACTTAATTACTTAAGCTAGTTTAGTTCATTTGCAACTAGGCAATTAGTTCATTTGTAATCTTGGTCCGATAGCCTTTGGTGATGGCTATTTTATTGTTGTATTGATAACAAATATTCAAGTGTGTTTAGATTGAGGTTTGCAAGACACTAAACTCTTGTGCGCACATTCTGTAGCTAAAATGGAAAAGAAACTATATTGTTAGATTGAGAAATACACGAAGTATGTTCAATCCAACGTTTTCCCAAATATTTGAAGAAATTTAAATACTGATTAAGTGCATTAAGAAAGTAAAGAATATTCTTTGATTGAACAACTAATTAATAGGACAAATATGTTGATTTAATATTACAGCTTAAAAAAACATATGTTATAATACCCAGAATGATATTTGATTATGTGAGAAAATAAAATACTTATTAAAAAATGAGAATTCGTATTTATAAGATAGGTCTAATAGATGACTGAATTTTTTAAATATATTATTTGATGTTTGATTTTCTCATTATGTATATGAAAAAAATATTGAAAAAAAAAACATACTTCGGTGTCCCTACACCTTAAAAATTAATCTCATAACTTTGGATTATCAAAAATATCTTATTTCCAGAAAAAATATATAAAAAAAATGTCTACGCTTAAAAGTTCAGTCAAAATGTTTAAGCCTAAAATAAAGCTTTAACTTTGAATCTAACTTGTATCCTAGAATAAAAATTATACATATTGTTATTTTGAAAGGAAAAAAGACTTATTAATTAATTATAATTTTTAATAATAGTGTAAATGAGTGTACATAAATTAATGTTGAGAGGAACACGATTATTTTTCTCTCATATCCTTTACAAATAATTGAAAATTCGTAAATTAAGCATAAAATGACAAAAACAAATTTCTTAATCATTGAAATTTGGTATACATGTAGTAAAGGGAATAAACAAAAGTGGATGATATAATGAGAGGAAGAGAAGGGCGACGGGTGGAGGAGGAGGGGAATTCAATCCAAGTGTCAAACAACAACACTGATGCTTATGTGTAATGTACGGACCAAGACAATGTGATGGAATTTGAAGAAGCTAACAATAACAATAACAAGAGTGGTGCTATTATTAGAGAGAGGTTGTTGTGTGTGTGAAGTGTTGAGTGCAACATAAGGCACAGACCAAAAGAGAGGCACTTGAATGGCCCTCTAACGTCATCACCCTCTCACTACTGTTTCAGTGTTTCTTTCTGAAACTCTGCATTCCTTTTGCTTTATTTATTTGCCTCTTAGTTAGAGGCCCATACGCACTCTATGGAACTCCCACACGCGCCCGGTCCAATGGGCCATGCTATTGCCAAGGCTGATTCTGGACCACACCTTGTCCAATTCCAAAATGATTGGTGTCTGACGACAACTCCAGAAACTTTTGCTGCATTTTAAGAGTGCAACATTCCAGTGAGTGACGTTGCATTATTATTCGACCTACTTAGAAATATATATCTATAATCTATAACAACATATAGAAAAATATTTCCTTTTTTTTTATCTATTTTTACTTGTTCGATTTTATTCCTGAATTAATCAAGAAATTATTAGTTAATATTCTTTCCTTCCACTGCTCATGTACAATCACCACAACACAACAACCGAATGTGGAAAGTGATACAATATTTGTAATTGTTGACTCCATTATTTGTATTGTTTCATTTGATTTAACATTTTGTTTATTTTTCTTCGCTTCTTCATTTTTTTTCATTCTATTTTTATAACATCTGAAGTCATTCTCACTATTTTTTTTTTCAATTCATAAAGGTTTTCATACTGAATTTTGGAATGAATATCCTATGTAAGTATTGTTGTAGTCATGCCAACATTTCCCTAATATTGCTATTCCTTTTCTTCTATAGTTCTATTGCATGTCATCAAGGTGATTAACATTATTAAACTTTACATGAAAAACCCTGAGGTGTGAATAAGGTATTCACATGAAGCTTATAGCTTGACTGTTATATTCTGTGTGTACATGGTATTTAAGTATGAACTTTGCAAACATAAAATTTATACTATGACTTTTGTTCTACTGTATTAAATATTGTAGATCCATGTTCATTCTTCTTAATTGAACTAAAGTTTTAGGATTTTTTATCTGCAATAGTACTGCGATTCACCAAATTAAATATGATCTTTAGATTTACTGTTTATTCATGTTACTAGGCTTTCTATATCTTAGTGTCCACTAATCTTTTGTTTTGTTTATATGAACTATCAGTTTTTTCAACTCAAAAGCTATCAATCAAGGCAAAAGAAGCTTCTTGGGATTCAAACACCATGAAAACCTACAATTCAAAAAATATATGTTTATTCTTCCAAAAGAGCATGAATGTTGAACATTTAGACAGAATAGTATGCACATGAATGTCCTTTCTAAAATTTTATTTTTCTGACTTTCCAGTATAATTAATTTCATTTTTTTCTTTTAACTCCTTACTTCTTGGTGATAGATTAATGCAAGAGGAAGCTTGAGACAGAAAGCTTGCTACAATCAGAGAATGTTACTTAGATTTTTATAAGGCTGATCAACCATTATATTTAACAAAAGTATAACATAAATTAAAAGTGGTTTACGTATTTCTATTTTGAAACCATTGCATTTAGCTAACCAAATTCTAAATTGTGATTATATCATTTATAGTGCTTGATTCTTTGGGGGGGAAAAAAATATAATGTTTGATTTCAATCTTCATCGCTTGGCAACTTAATAAAATGAATTAAAAGGTTACAAAGTTTAGAACAAAATATCTATTTATTTAACTTTCGTTTTGGAGGTTTCATTTTTTCGTATTGTGTTCATCTCTTTTAATTTATGTTATATTCTTTCTCTATTATGTTATACTCATTTACCTTATATTTAACAAGACAATATAATAACTGCAGAAATCAGATTTCATTTTATGTTATACTTTTTCTATTGTTTTTATAACTTTTATTTTATTAATTTCTCATCATCTACTTAATTTTATATTTCATTGTTCAATATATAAGATTGTTATTGCAAATTGCTTGATTGGATAAAGTTTTTTTCCACCATTTTTCAAGATCAATCACATAAACTAGTGTTTAATAATTGTCATTTTCTTAATTTTAAAATTTCAATCTACCTTCCTACTTTCTTCTTGGCTTTTCTGAGTAAACCTCTATTATTTAAAATTTGTCATTTTTCTTTTTTCATTTTAAAATTCTAAACTAACCCCATTATTCTCTTTATTTATTTAAAACATAGAAGAGGTTTTGTTTGGTTTCTTTCTTTCTTTGAATAATGTTGTTTTTCTTCTGATGCGGCCTACCACGTAATGTGAGCTACTATATTTCAAGTATCAACCACTATCACTTTTTTAAGAACACGATATTTAAAAATATTCATTTTTTCTAATTTAAAATCCCAAGTTATCCCACTACTCTCTTCTTGACAAACTATTTTTTTTTTTAATTTTAAAATTTTAAACTACCTCTCTACTCTCTAATTAGCATTTTTAATTAGAGTATATCAAGGTTTCTTTGATCGTTCGGTGTTGTTTTTGAAAAAGTATAACATTTTTCTTAATTTTTTTAGGTGTAGTCATTTATGTCATTGAAATGCACATGTATATTTTGTCTTTGCTGAGATATATGCTTCCTTCCTCAAAAAGGTGTTTGACTGAAATCAGCCACATTGTTGAGTGCAAGAAAAAGGTACAGGTTATGTCACACTGTGTTCTACAACACATCACATAATCAATTAGAGGAGGCAGAACAAAAGGAAAGAATGTATTGTTCAAACTTATTTTATGGTTATAGGAAAAATTTCACTTATTTCCATCCAAGAGCTATAACTCCTTCTCATTCAGGTATGTGAGAGATAGAGCACTAAACAAGACATTTTAATTATCATCAACCTTCTCTAAACAATAGGCAAACCGTTGGAGTTGAACATGCAGTGTCGGACAGTGTTGCACATTATTGTAACCTTCTCTCCTTTAATTGGAATACATTATATCTACCTGCAAAAGTCAGATATTCATAGATAAGGTTATTATTCTTGAGAGTTTACATAAATTTATGAGAGTTTCATAAATTCGACTCATGAAATTAACTTATAAATTTGTAAGAGTTCACTTCATATATAAATAATAATAAAATATCTATAAATATCATACCAATTAAACATTTCAACAATATAATAAAGTAAAATAGTAAATCATAAATTTTACAATACTTAAATAACCAAGTCTAATAATGCATTATTGCTAAATAATAACTTAAAGATATTATAATAGTGGTAGATTATTTCCATCTAGGGTTTGATGTTATTAGAAAACAAGGGTTTGATACTATTAAAGGTGATAATTTTTTATTCGGGAACAACACACTAAATAAAAGTATGTTGAACACTAAACAAATATAAAACAACCCCAAAAATAACTTACATTTTTATCTAATTTTTTTAATTTACTAACTCGTTGACTCAGCGGTAAACTCGAGAGTCTACCAAGTTTATTTAAAGTTTATAGAGTTTACCTAGAGTTTACTAAAAAGAGAGTTTATACACGGGTCAACTCACAGAGGATAAATATTCATAAACTCGTACGAGTTAACAAGTTAACTCAAAAGTTTGATAGTTGTACTCATAGCAACCAAACAAATTAATGATTGGATACTCTGCCATGAAAATATTTTATGTTCATGTTTTAATATACACATCTAACAAATATACTCATATACCAAGTGTAGGTACAAAATGCAAAACAAAATTTCCAAATACACCTTTACATCCCTTCACCATTGCAACAATCATGATTAATTTCTCATTTATTTATTGATTCTAATATTTTTTTCATGTGAAACCATGCACATATTATTTTGTTATTAGTGTTGTGTTTTCTAAAATTTTCAATCCCGTCAATGGTTGTTTTTTTGCATTCTTTCTTTATGGAATGCTCAATTACCACAACAACCACATCTTGGAAAGGATGGACACAAATAATAAAATAGTTCAACGGAAAATTACCTCAGTTTCACTCCATGCAGAAATTCTAATATGTCCTTCATTTTTTTTCTTTGAAATTTATGCTAACCAATATGAAATTATAATTAAATTTAATTGCCTCAAAAACCATTGGAAAGGGTGGACAATTCAAATATTTTTTTCTCTTTGTTCGGGTTCTTTTCATCTGTTTAATCATATATTATTTATTCATTTTTAGAACGTAGAAGAGTTTTTTCTTTTCATTTTTCTTCTTCAAAATTTACGCAAACCAATATGAAATTATAAACAATTTAGTTATCTCAACAACCATGTTTTGGAAAGAGTAAACACACATTATAAAAATGGATTCAAATGAAGATTATCAAAGAAAATTGACTAAGTTTTTGCTTTATTTTGATATTTTAATATTTCCTTCATCAATTTTTTTAATAATAAAATTCCAAACCACCCCACTACACACTAACAAATAAAACCACCTCACACTATTCTCTTCTATTTATTTTTTATTAAACCACTATTTAAAAAAAAACTACCAATTTTTAAAATTTTAAAAGTTCAAACTACCTCACTTTTCTCTTCAGTTTTTAAATTGTGCAATATTTTTAATTTTTAAACTTAACAATTAATTTTTTAAAAAAATAATTATTATGAGATTGATATTTGCTAATTTCTTGACCAGATACAGTATTTTTTTTTTACCTCTTTAAAGATCAACAACGTAAACTAAAAAAAAAAACCAACGTAAAATAAAATATTTTTATTGAAAAAATAAAATTTCAAACTACCCCACTATTCTCATTTTACCTTTTTTTATTTAAATAAATTACTATTTTTTCAAAACTAAACAATTAATTATAAAATAGATTTTTAAAACAACGGTAAGGATCAACAGCGTGAACTAACTATTTTTATTTAGAAACAACAATATCATTTTAAATTTAAGGTTTCAAACTATCCCATTATTTTCTTAGTTTAAAAAAAATCAGTATCACTTAAATATTGTCATTTCTTTTTGTTTTTAAAATTGCAAACTATCCCAGGTACAATTTCCTTTAATTTTATTTTTATTTTGAAAAACTTGAAATGTGTTTTTTAAAAGAAATATAAAAATCTTTTTTCAACAATAAAACAAATATAAGACAATATCTATATTTTCTCTTTATGTCCAATTTAACACAATAGAAATGTAGACACACAAGAGTTATCGTGCCTGTGTTTCCACTAGTATTTGTAAATGTAATTTATGTATTTTCTTTTGTAATTTGGATATATTTCTACTAAAAGCTAATGAATAATCTCTCCCTCGAGGTATGAGATTTATCTAAGGATTGACTTCTCTCGGCATATGTTTTTCATATCATATGCATCAATCAATGATCAAATATCAGATTATACACTTAAGGGACAAAATAATAAACTAATCAACTTGAGTGTAGTAGAAGGATTAATCACTAGTAATGTAGCGAATGAAGGTCTGAATTGTCATTAAAAAAGATATTCACATTTAATACTTAATTGTATTTTAGATAAAATTGTCTTGAAAAGAAGATATATGTGAGAAACTAAGAAAATTATATAGGAAATTAAAATGTATTTTTGGTCTTTAAACTTTTAGGCAAACTAGGTTTTGGTTCTGTATTTTAATATCGATGAATTTTGTTCTTCAAATTTTAAAAATATACAAATTTAGTTTCTCTTTAAATTTGAACTTAACATTTGATGACAATTTTTAGTAGACAAAGTTGGATGAGGAACTAAATTCACATATTTGTAAGAGTTAGAAGACTAGAGGGTGTTTGGGAAAACTAATCATATGTGTGTTCCTCTAAAACCATATTCTTTAAATAGGTTGTGCAATGAGTGAGTATAAATTTAATTTTGCTTTTAGTTCTTTAAATTTATAACACGTGTAATTGTGGTATCTCATTTTTTTTCGATTAAGTTTTAATATTTTTCAAATTAGGTAAAAAATATTTCCCAGCTTTTTTTTCCTACTTAAAACGTTAAAATTATTATTATTATTATTATGTAATACTTGGTATTTATGATTAAATTAAGATGTGAAATAACTTCAAATGTTTAGAAATTAAATTTTTTTATTAGAAACTTGATGAATTTTGAAAGATTTTATATTATAAGATGTGAGATTTGGGTTCTAAGAGAGATTTTTTAGATTTTTCTAATTTGGTGAAATTTTATATTTTAGTTATTTAATTTTGAATATAAGATAATTTGTAAATATTTTTAGTAAAATAAGAATTTATGGATTTTAAATAGAAAAAAAATGATTCCGACCAGATTTACTAATTTTAAAATAAAAATGAAGGATTTATTTAATTAAAAAACATAAAAGACTAAAATTACATACCATCTAATTTGAGGAACAATAAATGTAATTAACCCTCACCTAAGGATTTTTAACCCTCAAACAATTTTCCACTTCTTTGAGTTTTATTTACTTATTTTCTTTGAGTTTTATTGCTTTTAGAGGTAGGAAATGTATTCATTTTGTTTCATGGGAGTAATTCAGATACTCAATTTTTTTCCTAGGCCATTAAGATTATCACTGAAGAAGTCCCTTTTTTTTTCCACATATCTTGATATAAGACTAAATTCTATGGAAAAGAATTATAGAACAAGTGCAAAATTGATGATAGGGAAACTGGTTGAAACAATGGGCAATGGGCCTGTGGTTTTTAGGGTGGACTGGGTGAAGGGCGTTACTAGGTGCACCCAACAATATTATTGGTGCACCCAACACTTTTTAAAAATACCAATTCTGCCCCTTCCTGTTTTTTTTTTAAATTGGCACCGCTAATGCTTTTTCTTTTGCATTTAAAGCTTTGTATTTTTCATTGCGGTGTGGTTTCTATCGTTGGTGGTGGTTTTTGCAAGTGTTGAGAGAGGTAGCGGTTCTGTGAAGGTGAAACTCTTACCGATGGTGTTTTTATTTCGGCGGAAGTACACATTTTATGGCTGTTCTAGGTAACTGGTATTCTAGTAGATATGTCAAATTCGTAAGTTGTAACATACGGAATTAGCTCATCCGTGTGATTTTTACGGATGAACTTCTTCTGTATTTAGTAATTTACACTTATGGAAGAACTTCTTATGTAAGCTTTTTTATTTTAATTTTTTTAGATTATTTTTAAATTTTTGAATAATTTATATTTAATAATATTATTAATATGTTATATTTTTTATTATATATAGTGAATGTAAAAGATTAAATAATTTAGGTATAACAATTGTATTTTGTTGTAGTAGTAAAATGTTAAATTAGTTGTTAGTTATAATTTTATATATTTTAATTGTTAATTAGGGTGCAAAATTTATATTTATTTGAAGTATTTTTTTGTCAAATTAGATATTTCGTAAAATTCATTATTATTGTGTTTTAATAGTCCGTATTGTGTAATTTGTTGTAGAAATTAAAAATTAGTTAGGTATTACAAACTAAATATAGTATAAGTCAAAATTGAAATTATTTAGGTCCAAAATTTATATTTAGTTTAAGTAAATTATTTAGTTATAAATTTTGAATGTAGTTGTATTAGTTGGTAATATGTATGTAGTTATTATTTTTTTATGATATTTATTAAATTATGATGTTAAGGGCTAAATAAAAAGTACTACGAGGGACTGATTTTAATTTTGCTAATATGGTGTGCACTAAAAGATTATGTACACTTTTGTATGATGTATAATTTTTTGATTTGTTGTTAAGGTGAACGAAGATCAATGGATGTATGACAATACAATGTCTAAAGAAGTTGATATAGATTATGAAAATGAACAAGAATGTGGTATGAATGAACCACATGTTGATTGTTCGGATGCTTTTAATACTTCTCAGGTAATCATGTTCATTAGTTTGAGTCATTTGGTTGAATGTATGTTTTGTATAAAAAATAAATTGTCAGGGTTGCGTTGTAGGTCTTTGGTACCCGAGATGATGTTTTGTAGTGGGCTCGATCGGTTGCCAATGAAAACGGATTTGTTGCAGTCACTGTGAGGTCTGACACACATATTGGTAGTAGAGGAAAAAGTTCATTTGTGTTAATTGGTTGTGAAAGGAGCGGTCAGTATAAGTGTAGGAAGAAAGAATTTGTTAGAAGAGACACTGGGAGTAGGAAATGTGGTTGTCCCTTCAAGCTTCATGGGAAACCAGTGATTGGAGGGGAAGGTTGGATGGTGAAGTTGATCTATGGGATTCACAATCATGAATTGGCTAAGTCCTTAGTTGGACATCCATACGCTGGGCGATTGAATAAGGAGGAGAAGAATATTATTACTGATATGACAAAGTCAATGGTGAAACCAAGAAACATCCTGCTAACATTGAAGGAGCACAATGTCAATAGTTGCACCACAATCAAACAAATATACAATGCAAGAAGTGCATATCGTTCTTCCATTAGAGGAAGTAATACTGAAATGCAACATCTAATGAAGCTTCTTGAACGTGATCAATATATTCATTGACATAGATTGAAGGATGAATTTGTGGTACGTGATCTATTTTGGTGTCACCCAGATGCAGTGAAGTTATGCAATGCATGTCATTTGGTGTTTTTCATAGACAATACCTACAAGACAAACAGGTACAGACTCCTACTACTTGACTTTGTTGGGGTGACACCAACGGGGGTGACATTCTCTGTTGGGTTTGCATATCTGGAGGGTGAACGTGTTAATAATGTTGTATGGGCTTTGAAACGTTTTCAAGGTCTATTTTTAAGACCCGATCGCCTTCCTGTAGTTATTGTCACTGATAGAGACTTATGATTGATGAATGCAGTGAAAACTGTATTCCCCGAGTGTACGAACTTGTTGTGCAGGTTTCACATCGACAAGAACGTCAAGACCAAATGCAAATCTTTAATCGGTCAAAAAAAAGCTTGGCAGTATGTCATGGATAACTGGGGTACTCTGGTTGATTGTCCTTCTGAACAGCAGTTCGCTGAGTGCCTTTAGAAGTTTCAAATGGCTTATTCACCTTGGTCAATGTTCATTGACTATGTTAACGAAACATGAATTATCCCACGCAAGGAAAAATTTATTGCAACCTAGACGAATAAGGTCATGCATCTAGGAAACACAACAACAAACAGGTATTAAAATGTTTCATTTTTTCTAGTAATGTTTATTAATTCATGGAATTTAATTGTTGTATATGTTTACTGTTTTTTGTGTATTTCAAATGTAGGGTTAAATCTGCTCATTGAGATTTAAAAAGAGTGTTACATAATAGCCTTGGAGACCTGTGTAGTGTTTGGGATGCCATGAACAACATGATCACGCTGCAGCACATCCAAATTAAAGCATCCTTCGAAACAAGTACACATGTGGTTGGACATGTATTTAAAAAAACCTTATACAAAAGGATTCTTGGAATGGTTTCAAGGTACGCTTTAAATGAGATTGCTACTGAGTTTGAGTGTGTACATTATGCTGGCAAGAATCCTTCTTCTTGTGGTTGTGTGATGAGAACCACGCACGATCTTCCTTGTGCATGTGAGCTATCTAGGTATGTTGTTGGCAGCATCTCACTCAATGCAATCCATATGTTTTGGAGGAGACTTAGTTTTTCAGACCAAGGGTTATGTGAGGCTGAAGTCAACATTAAGGAATGGAGACCATATCTAAAAGATTTGAGGAACTTGATGTTTGTGGTAAAGTTACTCTGAAGAGTAAACTTTGAGAAATTGCATACCCTGATCAAAACTCTATGTGTCATCTTCTGTCAAAGGTCAACACTAAAGGTGCACCGAAGAAACTGATGAACAAAAATCAAAGATCCACAAAGCGTGATCCGTCTTATTGGGAATATGTTGATGCCTTTCATTCTGTTCAAAACAACAACACTTTTGTGAAACGTAGTGCATCATCTTCTGACCTTCCGAAGCCAACAAGGATCATCCCGATGCTGGATCAATTTGAGCCATTTATACAAGGTTTCTTTGACAACATTGTGGATGTGAAAGCAGACGGTAACTGTAGATATCGGTCCATTGCCGCTTTATTAGGTATGGACGAAGATTCTTGGTCATTGGTGCGCAATGAATTCATTAAAGAACTTGGCAAATGGTCGCATGACTACATCAACCTCTTCGGTGGCACAGAGAGATTTGAAGAATTAAGGTTATCCCTACTTGTTAATGGGTTTTCCAAGGTATGTTGTTTAGGTTTTTTTTTAAGAACAAACTTTAAATAACTTAGATGTGTATGTTTGTTTGATTCAAGTTAATGTGGACAAGTGAATGAATATAATGGAGATGAGATATGTCATTGCATCAAGGTATGATGTAATCCTTGTATCGTTGTCCCAACAACAAAGCATGATATTTTTTCCTCTTAGAAGTCAACCACCAGCAGATTCTTCTATGCATCGCATGATATGTGTCGGTCACGTGTTTGGAAATCATTTTGTTCAGGTACATTGAAGATAGTTAGTCTAATTTTTAGATTTATGCAATCATTTGTGTTCATTTGAGTTAATAATGTTTGTTCACGTACAACAGATTTGAAAGACCGTTGTCCTTTACCGCCTCTAGCATTGTTGTGGTCTAGAAATTGTCATCCTCAGGCAAAACAGTGACCAACTCCATATATTAGTAGAATGCAGCAGTACAAAAACTTCATGATGTTGAAAAAAGACTATGTCGACCTAAATGAAGACTGAACATGCATCGTGGCTATGGAGTGTGACACTTCTTTATCTAATTTTATTAATTATGTGATATAATTTGTTGTCAAACGTTTATCCTTAATTATTAAGTAATTGTTACATTAAGAAATTTGGTCGTTGGTGCAACTAAAATCAATTACGCATGTATGATACATCGTTGTCATAATTGACAACACATTGTCAAATGCATGCGCATTAAAGTTTGAGCGTGACATGACATTGACAACACATTCTGATGCACGATACAGCTTGACACCACATTGGTTTAGTTGGAAACACAAACACGAAACATCTGCACGCGTCTCTATTTTTTTAAAAAAAAGTGAAGCAATGTTCGTGAAAACCATCTATATATATGAGACATGACAACATGCTAAAAATCACACATTCTCTCCCAATTTTTACAACAAAGTATGACATTTTTAGGAGAAACTAACAGTCAGACGATTGTAAACTCAAGTTTGGGTTTCATTTTTCCAAATAGATCGATTATTCACAACGATAGTGGTGTTTACTTTCAAAATTCCACTCCAGTACCCATTCGAGTACCAAACACTTGTGATTTTGCAACGCTAAAAACCAGAATACACAATACCCTTCAGCTAACCAACAAAATGTTTTTGGATGAAATTTACTACCGGCAACCATTCACAGATACAGGCAACCAAATTCGCATTCAATGTATGCAATTGAAAAATGATGATGATGTCAACATAATGTTAATGTGTAATCATCAATTTTTGTGTGTTGGTCCGATTGAGTTATTATACACCATTGATAGAACACCAGATGAAATATTAAACTTACTTCAAGGCATTATGACCCCTACTCATGATGTGCTTTTATATTATAATGGGAGGTGGAACATGCCACGCCAAAACAACTTTGTAGGTTACGTGTTCATAGGAAAAAATCCAAAAAATATTGACATTCCTTTGGTATGTATCATCGATGAACTAAAGGATTTGATAAAGCAAGTTGCACCTCAAGGGATTCCCCCTCATGGTATTCATGAATCACAAACGGAAAGACGATTGTTTTTTCGACAATTAGGTCATTTTGAGTATTCAGACAAAGTTATCAAATTTGAAATTATTGAGTTGAAAACTAACGATGACGTGTTGAAGGTCTTAGTACAGTCTAACTATTGGAAACAATTTGGACCAATAGAAATTTTAGCTATTTTTACTAAACAGGTAATGGAAATGGAAGACGACGTGCCTATGTTGCGACATGATTGAATGCAAGTTTTATTTCCAAGTTTTTCATGCAAATTTTATTTCTTTCCAACATGTTGAAGTTAATGTGATGTTTGAATTCGATAAGTTGTTCACTAGTTTTTCAACTAAGTTGTTCACTATTTGTTCAGTAATTATTTCCACTATTTGGTTTACCCATGATTGAATGCGGATTAGACTGTCTCTTTTAAATATTTACTTAACAAAGTAAATTTCATCTCAAGGATAGTTTAACTACAATTTACCTTGCCTTGTATTACTTAAAGGGTTACTTAAAAGGTAATGACTCATGAGTGCATTAAGCTCGCATGTTTCACATGAACTTGCTTTTAAGAAATGTATTTAATATCATGTTAGGTTGCATTTAATAATTTAGTGACCACGAGAAAATGTAACCAAAGAAAAGTAATGATACATATCATGTTAGGTTTACCCATTCGAGGACCATACACTTCTTTTTTATTTTATTTTATTTTATTTCTATTATATATTTTTTTACGTTATATTTTTTATATTTCTTTTTAAGATAATTTTATCATCATATTATTATTTATTAAAGTTATCAATTCTGGAAGGTGTGTGATATAGAGTGCACAAAAAATAAAATAATGTAACAAATACAAAAGTTTTGTCAAATACAAGACATAAAAATGATCTATGAATGATTTGTGTGTCGTCTTCGTCATGCCCTAACATACACATTTCCATCTGAGGTGACACCCCTAACGATCCTGAGGCAGTCTTCCATGATCTCATGTAACTCTGTGCCTTCAGTGACCATCCTTAGGTTGAGCACACACTCCAACCTTTCTGCGATCGCTTCACAAGCATCCTATGGCATTCATAAAAATACATTTATTACAGCATTTAAAATAACTAACATTTTATAAAACATTAAAGCAACTTACCACTTCATGTATGGGGGGACGAAATGCCTGTGACGATCGACCTTCTGCTACCACTGGGACCTCCGGAATATCTGGCTCCATGTATACCTCATGCTGTGGAACAGATGGATGTCTGGGCTGATCACTTGCCTGTGTGGGTGTTATGAATGGATGAGATATCAGGAAGAACCACTCCATGTAATCTCTTGAAACCTGCCCAGGCACAAGACAAATCTGACCCGCAACTGCTAGATGGTTCGAGTAGTGCATCCACCCGTCGTCGATATCATCATATGACAATGTGGCACTAATAGGCGGTGGAGGGATGGTCTGAACGTAGCCGAACTATCGCACCACCCTCTCTGGTCAAAGTGTGACCACAATAGAACCCCATCTAAGCTGACCCTGGAAGCATGAAATGTGGTCAAACGCCTTAACTCCTCGGTGGTCACCATAAGGCATCCAACACACGTTAGTGATCGTCAAAGCATCTAAACATGTTTGGTACAACGATGCTGGTAATCCCTTCATATAAGCCTTCGTAGTAAGCCACCGGCAGGCACGTGGGGACGTCTCATCATAGCCATCATCAGTGACGCAGTCATGCACACTGGGAAAGTGCTTATATATCCAACACTACAAACATGAGATGAACATAAAATCAATGTCAAATACACATAAAAAAACATATTTACATCATAATGCAATTTAACATATTACAAACACAAAATTTACTTGTAATAAAGTAAGGTACCCAACAATCTGTCGTGTAGTGCTCTGAGAAGCTTCATTTAACTGGTCATACATATGCACCAGCGTGGCAGCTCCTGATATGAACCCTCATGGCACAAGGGCTGACTTAGGATCGTCTAGGATTAAACCTTGATGGAAAATACGGAAATTGATTAAGGAAAGGATGGAAAATAAGGTGGTTAATTTCGTGGGTCTTAATAAGGTGGTTCTTGGCATAAAATGGATGAATGGGATGGTAAAATGTAGGTTAAGTGGTGGTTGCACAGAAATATAGAAATGACAATAACTGAAGCTACAGGACTCCAAATGAGTTGATTCCAAAACGAGGTGAAAGGTCTCGTTTTGAAATTCAATTTAGGCTCAAGAATCACTTAATTTGAGTGCGTAAAACGGGAGTTATGGCCACAAGATAATTCTGGGCAGAGGTGGGTTTTCTGGAATTGTGGTTTGAAAGAACAAGGGTGAAGATGAAAGGAAGGAAAGAATCACTCTTTCCAGCGAGGGCAACACACAAAGGTTGTGAAAGTCCTTTGATATAGCCAGGGTGTTCTTGAATCACTCAAGAATTTAGGAGAATCACTCTCACTAAGATAAAAGAGATAAACTCTAATTTTCTGAATAAAACTCAACTTGTGTTTATTGATAAAATGGTTCAGCTTATATAGAAGCTTTACAGCAGATTTTAGTAATGACCCACTAACCTAGAATTAAAATAACTTAATGCCATTAACCTAGGGAATTAAAAAAAACTTAATGGCTGAGTTTAACTGAAATTGTGGCAACCAAAAGTCACCCCCAACAGCCAACAAGTCAGCCACCATTTGGTCTCCCAAAAGGCTGATGCCTAGGTTGCCAATTGGGCCCTTATTACAACTTGAACTAAACCTAACTAAAGCCCTTTTAGTTGATTAACCCAAAACATATTTTTGGTCAGCCAACTTTACAAGGATTGGGCCATTATTTAGACAAACTAAACACTCTAAAATTGAAACAAAGTGGTGTCATTTAGTCCTCCTCCATTTGGGCCATGATACAACTCACAACCTTGGACTTTTCTCCTTGAAACTTGGGCTTGTATTCAAATAGTATGGACAGCACTTGTTGAAGAGCTTCCTTGGCTTTCCTTGCTCTAGCCCTTGTCATAGGTCCTCCAAGTCCTTCAAGTGGATCCTTGCCCTTGCTCGTGGTCATGTCCTCATCATTCTCTCCCTCTTGAGAAGGATTTGTCCTCAAATCGGATTCTCCATCTGCATCAAAAAGAGATGAATCAGAGACATTGAAGGTGGAACTAACATTATACTCACTGGGCAGCTCAATTTTGTAAGCATTGTCATTGATTCTTTCAAGCACTTGAAATGGTCCATCTCCCCTTGGTTGAAGCTTTGATTTCCTTTGTTCCGGAAACCTTTCTTTTCTCATGTGCACCCAAACCCAATCTCCGGGTTCGAAGACAACCTTCTTTCTCCCTTTGTTGGCTTTTTTAGCATAGCTTTTATTTTTCTCTCAATTTGATCTTTGACTCTCTCATGAAGCTTCTTCACATAGTCCGCCTTTGCTTGACCTTCTTTATGCTTAAAAACAGAAACATTAGGCATAGGCAAAAGATCAAGAGGAGTTAGTGGGTTAAAACCATAAACAACTTCAAAAGGAGAACAATTAGTGGTGCTATGAACAGCTCTATTGTAAGCAAATTCAACATGGGATAAACAAGCTTCCCAAGTTTTTAAGTTCTTCCTCAAAACTGTCCTAAGCAAAGTTCCCAAAGTCCTATTAACAACTTTCGTTTGCCCATCGGTTTCTGGGTGACAAGTGGTTGAAAATAACAATTTAGTGCCCAACTTGCTCCACAAAGTCCTCCAAAAATGGCTTAAGAACTTAGAGTCCCTATCACTAACAATGCTCCTTGGCAAACCATGGAGTCTCACAATCTCCTTGAAAAACAAATCAGCCACATGAGAAGCATCATCAACTTTTTTACATGGAATAAAATGAGCCATTTTAGAAAACCTATCAACAACCACAAAAATGGAATCTCTACCATTGCTTGTTTTTGGCAGCCCCAAAACAAAATCCATGGATAAATCAATCCAAGGATACTCCGGAATTGGCAATGGAGTATACAATCCATGAGGCTTTACCTTAGACTTTGCCTTTTTACATACAATGCAATGTTCACAAAATTTATGCACATCCTTTTTCATATGAGGCCAATAAAAATGTTCTTGTAATGTTTCTAGAGTCTTTTGGACCCCAAAATGCCCCATTAAACCTCCTTCATGTGCTTCACAAACAAGCAAATTTCTAGTAGAACATTTAGGCACACACAATTTGTTTTCTTTGAAAAGAAAGCCTTCATGTCTAAAGAAACCATTTTCTGAAAAATTTTCACAATTTTTAAAAATTTCTCCAAAAGTTTCATCATTTTCATACATGCTTTTCAAACATTCAAGACCAATCAATTTGTTCAAGCATAGAAAGTAATGCATGACGCCGAGAAAGAGCATCGGCTACAATATTACCTTTCCTTTTATGTTTGATAACATAAGAAATTGCTCTAGGAATTCCACCCACTTCGCATGCCTTTTGTTAAGCTTGCCTTGCCCCTTGATATATTTGAGGGACTCATGGTCACTATGAATGACAAATTCCTTGGGATAAAGGTAGTGTTGCCATGTTTTCAAAGCCCGTACTAAGGCATACAACTCCTTATCATAAGTTGAATAGTTAAGGGTATGACCACTTAACTTTTCACTAAAATAAGCAATTGGATGGCCTTCTTGCATCAACACAGCCCCAATCCCAACATTTGAAGCATCACACTCAATTTCAAAAGATTTTTGAAAGTTTGGCAACGCAAGTATGGGGGCATTAGTAAGCTTTTGCTTAAGAACATTGAAAGCTTCTTCTTGTTTCTCTCCCCATTTGAAACCAACATTTTTCTTGAGCACTTCATTGAGAGGTGCTGCCAATGTGCTAAAATCCTTCACAAATCGTCTATAAAAACTTGCTAAGCCATGAAAACTCCTCACCTCGGTCACGGACTTAGGTGTAGGCCATTCTTGAATGGCCCTAACCTTCTCCTCATCAACTTGCACTCCTTTTGAACTCACAACAAAACCAAGAAACACAACATGGTTAGTACAAAAGATGCATTTTTCAAGATTGGCATACAATTGTTCTTCTCTAAGCACAGTCAAGACAAATTTTAAATGATCAATATGCAAATCAATTGAAGTGCTATAGATAAGAATATCATCAAAGTACACCACAACGAACTTTCCTATGAACTCTCTCAAGATATGGCTCATTAGTCTCATGAAAGTGCTAGGAGCGTTAGTTAGGCCAAAAGGCATAACCAACCATTCATACAAACCATATTTTGTTTTAAAAGCAGTTTTCCATTCATCCCTTTCTCTAATCCTAATTTGATTGTATCCACTTTTTAAATCGATTTTAGAGAAGTAACATGCACCATGCAATTCATCAAGCAAATCATCAAGCCTAGGTATAGGATGCCTATATTTAATGGTGATGTTATTAAGGGCTCTACAATCGGAACACATGCGCCATGTCCCATCCTTTTTAGGGACCAAAATCACTGGGACAGCACAAGGACTCATACTATCTCTTACCCAACCTTTGCTAATGAGTTCATCCACTTGTCTTTGAATCTCTTTGGTTTCTTGTGGATTACTTCTATAGGCTGGCCTATTGGGCAAAGAAGCTCCCGGAATGAGATCAATTTGATGCTCAATTCCCCTCAAAGGTGGTATTCCATTTGGCACATTTGGTGGAAACATGTCTTGAAAATCCCGCAAAAGAGTTTTAACACTAGAAGGCACTTCAAAATCATCAAAAGTGTTAGTGGTCAAAATCTGATTTTTGCAACACAAGATATATAGTGACTGTTTAGCACGAAACAACCTCTTGACCTCACTTTTTGCAGCTAAATAGCTCTCCCTCACTTCAAGTGTTTCACTCTTCTTTTGTTCACTCTTTTTCCTCTCAAGTGTTTCCCTCTTTTTCTCACTCTCAAGTGTTTTGCTCACTTTTTCTTTTTCTCTTTTCTCTTGAAGAAGTTTTTCTCTCATTTTCTTTTGATCCTCACACACTTCTTGTGGACTCAATGGCTTGAGCACAATCTTTTTGTCTTGGTGCATGAAAGAGATCTTGTTGGTGTAACCGTCATGATTGGCTCTTTTATCAAATTGCCATGGTCTCCCCAAAAGTAAGTGACTGGCCTCCATAGGAACAACATCACAAAGTACCTTATCATTGTATTTCCCAATGGAAAAGTCCACTTCAACTTGCTGCCTCAGTTGCACCTCCCCATCCTTACTAAGCCATTGAAGTTTGTATGGCCTAGGATGTGGTTTAGTAGCTAAATTTAGCTTTGACACTAATCTAGCACTAGCCACATTGGTGCAACTACCTCCATCAATGATCACCATGCACACCTTGCCATTGATTAAACATCTAGTGTGAAAGATGTTTTCTCTTTGGCTCTCCTCCTCATGCTTCAATTGACCACTAAGTAACCGCCTAATCATCAACAAATCTCCCTCCGGAGTCTCCTCTTCCTCTACGTACTCACTCTCCTCTTCCTCTTCAACATCAGATTCACTTATATATTCTCCATCTCTCAAAACCATGGACCTTTTGTTAGGGCACTCATAAGCATAGTGTCCTAGGCCTTGGCACTTGAAACACTTCACATCTCTACTCCTTTTAGAGGGTTCCTCTTGGGACTTTGAGCGAGTTTTTGATGGGATAGGTGTGGAACTACTAGAAGTAACAGCCCCATCTTTCTTACCTTTGTCTTTCCAAATAGAAGAACCAAAGTTGGTAAAACTCCTCTTAGCCACTCCCTTCCTTTTTAATTGTTGCTCCACTTGGATTGCTTTGTGAAGCAAATAATCCATTTCAACAAACTCCTGCAGCTCAACAATATCACGGATATCATTAGTCAAACCATTAAGAAATCGAGCCATAGTTACCTCCTCATCTTCTTCAATATTTGCTTGAATCATGAGCACATCCATTTCCTTGAAATACTCCTCAACCCCCTTGTTGCCTTGGGTTAGTTTTTGGAGCTTGAATTTCAAGTCCCTTGAGTAACTAGCTGGCACATACCGCTTCCTCATGATCTTTTTCATCTCCGTCCATGTATCAACCATTGGCTCTTCATTTCTTGCTCTCTCCTTTTGTAGCTTTTTCCACCACACAAGAGCATAGTCGGAAAACTCCGTGGCGGCAAGCTTCACCTTCTGGTCCTCCTCATAGTTGTTGCATGAGAAAACATGCTCTATTTTCATCTCCCACTCCAAGTAGGCCTCCGGATCATTCTTTCCTTTAAATGGAGGAATGTTGAGTTTAATACCATCAATTCGGTTTTGTCTAGGAACACCATCATTCCCTCTTCTCCTCCTTTCTTCTTCATTATGATCTCTATTCTCCATTTGATCCAACCTCTCATGGAGCGCATCATCTCGTTGTTTCATTAACCTCTCCAAATGTTGCATCAAAGCTTGCATTTGGAATTGCGAAAGCCCCACTCCATCATTAGGATTAGTACCTGACATCTCAAACAAACAAATCAAACGTAACAAGACAATTATAGTTGTTGTTTGAATACCTCACCCACTCAAGTGTATCACACAATTATGGCTTTTCTCTAATGAAACACTCTTGCCTTTTACCACTCTAATTCCCCTTGAGTTCTTAGGCAATTCAAGAGATTATGGCCACAACAAAGAACAATTCACCAATATGTGTAAGGTAAGGCTAGAGAGACAAGGAAAAGGTTAACCAAGAAAAAGGCTAACAATGTTTTTAGGCACAAATGAAGGAAATAAAATTCAGAATTTAGGAATTCAAGTAACAATCCTTCATGCAACCAATATATTACCTTAAAGAGATTTTTTTTTAAAAGTTCTTCAAGCATGAACCATTCAGCCCAAATTTTTTTTTTTTAATTTTGCTTATACGAAATTCTGCTTTTTTTTTTATATCAAAGAGATCAAAAGGCTTAACTTTTGCAATGGTTCAGCCTAAAAAAAAATATATGAATAAGAAGGTAATATAAATGGCAAAGAGAATAAAGAAGGATGTTACCCAATATTTCTAGCAAAGGAAGTGTTGATCCTAGAACCGGAGCTCTGATTACCAAATGATATGAACCCTCATGGCACAAGGGCTGACTTAGGATCGTCTAGGACTAAACCTTGATGGAAAATACGGAAATTGATTAAGGAAAGGATGGAAAATAAGGTGGTTAATTTCGTGGGTCTTAATAAGGTGGTTCTTGGCATAAAATGGATGAATGGGATGGTAAAATGTAGGTTAAGTGGTGGTTGGACAGAAATATAGAAATGGCAATAAATGAAGCTACAGGACTCCAAATGAGATGATTCCAAAACGAGGTGAAAGGTCTCGTTTTGAAATTCAATTTAGGCTCAAGAATCACTTAATTTGAGTGTGTAAAACGGGAGTTATGGCCACAAGATAATTCTGGGCAGAGGTGGATTTTCTGGAATTGTGGTTTAAAAGAACAAGGGTGAAGATGAAAGGAAGGAAAGAATCACTCTTTCCAGCGAAGGCAACACACAAAGGTTGTGAAAGTCCTTTGATACAACCATGGTGTTCTTGAATCACTCAAGAATTTAGGAGAATCACTCTCACTAAGATAAAAGAGATAAACTCTAATTTTCTGAATAAAACTCAACTTGTGTTTATTGATAAAATGGTTCAGCTTATATAGAAGCTTTACAGCAGATTTTAGTAATGACCCACTAACCTAGAATTAAAATAACTTAATGCCATTAACCTAGGGAATTAAAAAAAAACTTAATGGGCTGAGTGTAACTGAAATTGTGGCAACCAAAAGTCACCCCCAACAGCCAACAAGTCAGCCACCATTTGGTCTCCCAAAAGGCTGATGCCTAGGTTGCCAATTGGGCCCTTATTACAACTTGAACTAAACCTAACTAAAGCCCTTTTAGTTGATTAACCCAAAACATATTTTTGGTCAGCCAACTTTACAAGGATTGGGCCATTATTTAGACAAACTAAACACTCTAAAATTGAAATAAAGTAGTGTCATTTAGTCCTCCTCCATTTGGGCCATGATACAACTCACAACCTTGGACTTTTCTCCTTGAAACTTGGGCTTGTATTCAAATAGTATGGACAACACTTGTTGAAGAGCTTCCTTGGCTTTCCTTGCTCTAGCCCTTGTCATAGGTCCTCCAAGTCCTTCAAGTGGATCCTTGCCCTTGCTCTTGGTCATGTCCTCATCAGCTCCCCAGGCATAGCTCCCACTCTAAGCCAAGTCTCGAAAAGTGTCCAAATGCACTACATGAACATGTGTTGCACTCTTGTTAGCAAAAAGAGTGCAACCAACCAAGTGTAGCAAATAAGCACGAGCTGCAACAATCCACTGTCGGGCCTCGCATTTCGTCTGATTGATATCCCGTAGCCACGGCAGGCGTACATATGCCCCATGACACCGTACAGTCTCAGCTCTAGCCTCCTCACCCGAGACCTCAAGCAACTCCCCAACATGATGACCGCCTCGTCCACAAGTAGAGGCTCGAAGTTGTGGAAGGCGCCTGTGATCGACAGATGGAGGAGTGACACCACATCATCTAGTGTGATGGTCAACTATCATATTGGAAGATGGAAGCTGCTAGTCTCCTTGTGTCACCTCTCGACAAAAGAGAATATAACTCCTGGATCGCCAGTGAATACTGAACACGCGATCAAAGGAGTTAATCCTGTGGCAACGACTAGCCCTTCAATCTCAGGCGCTAGCCTCCCAAATTTCTCAACCTTCCTTCTGTGGGAGACCAACTTCAATTCAAGACGTTCCTGAATTGAAGCACAGATAATTCCAAATAACAATATATGAAAAATTAATTATCACAAACAACTCAACAATAACTAATAATTAACAAATAACTTTACATAAAAATTATAATACCTCTCCACTCCATATGCTATGTGCAACATGCTCAACAAACGAAGTCAGCATTGATGGGTCACGTGACCACCTGGGAATTGCTCAGCATCATCAGTAGCTGATCCCTTAACACCGTCACCAGTTAAGCCCTCTGCACCAGGTGCAAGTACGTCCGCACTCATCTCAGGAACATCCTCAGTCATCTTAGGAACATCCTCAGCAACAGGGGCAGCTACCCGTTGCCTACGTGCGGATGCGATAGGCCTACGCTGTTGAGGAACATCATCTGCATGATGATCATCCTGTCTACCCAGGGCTCTGCCTATAACCCTACTTAATGCACAACCTAAACCTCTGGTTCTAACCATGATTTGCAAATCATGATGAACATGTATTTTTTTTTGTCAAATTCACTATTCAAATAATTATAAACCTACATAACCCTAAGTCCTCAGCCCTAGATTAAAAACCCTAATCCCACTACCCTAAACATTAACGCCTATGCACTACATAAACTAAACCCTAGACACTAAACCCTAAGCACTATATATCTATAATTTATAAACCTACCAATAACAAACAAACATATATATTAAACCCTAACATCTAAACTAACCTCTAACCTCAACCCTAATCAATAACTAACCCTAAGCTCAACCCTAACCACTAAAAAAATCCCTACCAACTAAACTAAACCAGAGCCTCAACCCTAACCAATACATATGTACCATTTCTAAAACTCAATAACATACGACCATATATATATATATATATATATATATATATATATATATATATATATATATATATAAATCTAACATGTAAACTAAACCATAACCTATACCCTAACAAATAAAATACACCCTAACAACTAAAATAACCCCAAAGCTCAACCCTAGGCACTAGAATAAACCCTAACCACCAACCCTACCCCTTTACATATTTACCATTTCTAAAACTACCTACCAACAACATACCACAACATATATTAAACCCTAAGCCGTGGACCAAACCCTAATGTCACCCCTAAGCCCTAAACTAAACCCTAACAACCAACCCTAACTACATACTCTCATAAATATTAAACCCTAACATCTAAACTAACCCCTACACTCAACCCTAATCCTTAACATAAACACTAACCTCTACCCCGTAAGCCTTACTCCCTAACGACATACAGTCAGTCCTAGGCCCTTAACTAAACCCTAGCCACTAACCCTAATATCTATTTTGATGCAATCATACATATTTTTTTATCCTAGCCACAAAAATGTTACCAAATATATACTATTATACCACCATGCAATCATACATATTTTTTTATTAAAAAAAAATTCCTATTTTTAATACAAAACAAACAAATACAACTAAATTTATAAAAAAAATTAATAAAATTAATAAAAAAATTGCAAACCTTCTTACGGAAAAAGTTCTTCCGTATTAACGTTACAACTTCAGAACGTCTTCCGCACTCGAAATTCCTAACCTAAGTTCTCTAAGGTAAATCCTCTACCCTAATGTTACAGGCCATTAACGGAGAGGAAGGTGAAACTAACCTCGACGGCGGAGAAGAAGAAAAAAAAATGCAGCTCCAAATGGCCACAAACGGAGAAGATGAAGACTCGCGGAGGAGAGTGGAGGAAAGAAAAAAGGAAGAAGAAACGCAAAAACGTTAAATGCTGGGTGCGCCCTTTTCTTTTTTAAATTTAATATTCAAGTGAAATGTTGGGTGCACCAGCAATATTGCTAGGTGCACCTAGCAACACCCTTGGGTGAAGAGGAAGAATTGGGTAAGACTATATATGAAGCCTAAATCAATTTGACACATGTATTGCAAGGGGCTGCTATTCTTGCCCTTTTTTTGCTCTTTTCACCATTTTACAAAAATGTATCATGTTACCATTTTACCCTCATTTTTAGTTTTTCTCTTCAATACACAACAAAAACCCTTTTTTTGTAGTGTATCTTAGAATAATACACAACGAAAACAATTTTTATTGTGAAGAATACACAATGAAAACACATTTTCATATTGATTGAAAACATGTTTCTATTGTGTATTGTTCATAGAAAACATGTTTTCATTGTGTTATGGGGCATGTCTTTCATAAACAACAGAAACACATATTCTTTTTGCGTTATATATAACAAAAATCTTTTATTTTATCCGTAGTCATTAAAAACAAGTACTAAGAGATTTATAATAACTCATACACCTTAACTAATTGGGCTAGATGTCTTGGTATTAAACATATTTTTGTTGTATAGAGAGAATGCACCTCCTAATATGACAAAAATGAGTTTCCATTGTGTATATTATACTACATAAGTATTAACAAATTCAATGTTATTAATTAAATTAAAAAAACTTTCTTAAGAGTCATATATTTAGATGAATGTAGTATGCGACTCATTGGCTTGATGAAAAATTAAAAATACTATAAAATTGAGAATATAAAAGTATTGAGTTTTAGAAACTTACATGACGATATATTCCTATTGAAAAATCAAGAAAATAAATGACCAAATAAATTAATTAATTGATTTTTTCATAATTATCTAAATTTATTTGAGCTTCTCTACTTTGAGCACTAGGTCATCTAACCCTACTGGGAATGTCCCATGTAGAGTGAGTTGAACTGTCAAACTCAAAATTGTGACCAAGAAAAAATTGGATTGTCAAGTTAGGTTAGGTTACAAAAAATGTGACCAATAAAAAATTTTGATCGAGTTGAACCAACTGACTTTTCATGTTTAGATTAAGCTGAACTGAACAATCCATTTTAATATATCTAAGTGAATAAAAATTATATGAAAAATATTTTTCTTCAAAATTCAACCAATTCCTCCTTGAGTTTGAACTTATGCGAGTCACATGAATCATTATAACTTCCTGAGCCAATTAATAATTTTTCCTACCCTAACTTGACTTTAACTTGCAATATACTGGTTGCCATGACTTACTTTGACTAGTCTAACATGCATTATATTTAGGATTAGGATTAATAGCATAAAATTGCTTTATAACATATAAGATAATTAAATAAGAAACTTCTTTTTCAGGATGGACGTCTTTACCTGATCCTTATATTACTTAAAGACTAATTGATAAACAGTTTATAAATTGTTTTTCTTATATATGATTGGAGAATATTAGCAATCAACGATAAATATATAAAGTAAAAAAAAAAATTATGTTTGGCCCGTCTTGCTTGTCAAGCTTTACATAACTGATCTCAACTTCTCAAATAGTATTTAATTGAAGGCAGCCAACTAACAGTCAATGTAAGCAATACAGCTATAAAATTGATTGGGAGTAGACTAATTCTCTGACAAGGATTTTGAGTAATCTGAACAATTATAGATGCTTGTTATATACAATTATGGAGCATTATTTACAGTATAGAATATCAACACTGACTTAAATAAATGGTTGATTGATTGATTCGTTTTGACTTCTCGAATATTATGATTTGTTAATTATTAATCATAATTTTGATTAAAGCATTGTGAGAGAAAGTTTCAACTTAACCATATTAGGATAATTGATGAATCATTCCCAACAAGAGTACATATTATCTGCATTGAAATTTCGAGAATAAAATCAACATCCAATTGCTTGTAGTTGGGAAACTGACTGAAAGGTACATGATATATGTGTAGCACTTGCGAATTGATTCTGTAAAAAATATAGCGTACGCAATATATATGATGTTGCCTCCATTTTGTTTTTTTTTTTCAGAGACTATTATGGAAAATTTTTACCGTGTATATTAATTGTATTCAACTCAAACATATGTACCTATTAAAAAAATATGTGATTTAAATAATAAAAAATTATGAATGTTTCTTAGAGTTAAAAATTAATCTTACTCATAAACTGTTATTGATCTAAAAAAAAATTTATTCAGAATTTTTTTTTTGTTAAATAAATTATTTTTTACATGTGAACATTGAAATTTTACACTATTGGGTCAATGCTATGAGTTGAATTTTGTTGTTTTGCAAGCTGCCTTCAATTTATTTTAAAAAGAAAAAAAATTAAGAAAGAAAACTTACAACACCATGGACTATTGATATCACGTGTTCTCCCATCTTCATACAAATCATCCCACAAAACGTAGCACCTGCAGCCATCGTGAGGAAATATTTTTCTATTAGAAAATGACATGGAGAAGCAAAATGCCTTGGTGACAGGGTGTTGATGAATTAATCAGGATTATAAACACATCATATTAAACTCTACGATTTTCCTCATGATGCAAACCATGACTTCATATACGATCGAAACAATGGAGTGGGTATTCTAATATTTTAATGAAGCAATATGTTTATCAAACTTACTAAAAATGTTTTATCCTCGATCATCTGCATTAATGGTGAAAAAACATAATGTTTTTTTTAAGTTAGATTATGAGTTTTCGTTTATAATTAGGGTTGAAAATAAATCAGATAAAAATTTGTAGTCTAATCTAAATCAGACTTAAATCAAGTTAGACCTATTTACTTCCTTAAAAAAATTAGAAAGAAAGAAAAAGAAAAGCTAGACCTATTTACTAGATAAGTTGAGTAATATATTTTTTCCGGTCCCCTTCAAAATCCGCTAATATTTAATTAAAAAGCTTATTAGACTAAGTTTTATAACATAGAGATTGACTTTTTTTTTAAAGGAACATGGTGATTGACTTGATTTCTATTATATAATTATAATATGATTAGATAAAAATGTAATTGCTGTCAAAAAGATCAAAATTCAATAAAAAAACCATTTAATTTAATTAATTGTTTCAATTATCTTGCATCTGATTCAACAGATTTAGGATATTGTAAATACATAAATTAAAATAATTTAGAAAATATGATATAATTTGATTTTTGTAGAAAAAAGAAAAGAAAGATTGCGGTAATATCTGGTACGAAATCATCTGCTTATGATAATACTGGATAAATTATATTGACGTCGCACTTTAACCACGATAGATAAGTGTTACACTAAATTAAAAGCCATAGTTTTTTAATATGAATGAAATTTACTTTTCTTTGTCAATAATTGCTACCATTTGAATCGAAAATTGTATCAATGGATTTATAACATTTACCATGTTCAAACAATTAAGTTACATCCCATGATTATTTTTTACAGTAAAAAAAATTAACTATACTTTTAATTTTCCAAAATAAAAATTAACTATACTTAAATGTTTCAGCGGCTTAATGTTATAATTTTTAATTAGCTAGGTCGATATAATTACTTTTTTATTGAAAGAAAGGTCGATATAACTTCCTCTTCTTCTTTTTTTTCTCAGAACATATATATATATATATATATATATATATATATATATATATATAACTTATTCTAAGTTTCAAATGTCTCGATAATTTTATTTGGGCGTTACCGTCTTATGATATTGAGACCGAAACCAAAAACTTACGGCATTGATTTTCATTTTTTGTTGTTGAATACGATACAGAATTTGAAATGCGACTAATTAAATTAAATTGCATCGTGATCAAGACATATGCCTATGCTCAAATGATATTATACAGTCCGTCTTAAGATTATAATGATTAATAATAACGATAAAATATAACTTCTAATTTTTCTTATTTTAAAATAAAAATGTTTTAGGGCTGAGGACTCTGTCTTCCTCAATCAACATTTAAAAGTAGGAATAATATTTTATTAATAAAATATTCATGAACTAATTAACATAATTAAGCGATCTATTTGACTTAACGACGTTTTAATTTCTCTCACAAATATATTGTGTAAATTTTGATAAACACAAAGAATTGTGTTGTGTAATAACAAAATGTCTCTATCATGAACGGAATATTAGAGAAGAGAAGGTAGTATCTAACTAAGAATGTTCATATTTAGACTTTCTCTTTGTTTATTTTTCTTTCTAGATCATTGACTAAATTAAAAATTAAAATTAAACATAAATTAATGATTTCGCTAGAACTTCCTGCCATTTGCGGGCAAATTGGTTTTGAACTTATCTGTAATATAGACTTTTGAGTTCTGACGGTTTATGAAATTAAGACAGTTCTATCGATCGAACAGTCAGTCGCAAAATGATAAGTATAAATCCTAATGTTTAGATACACTAAAAGAAGCTTCTAACTTTTGATCTTGTAAATTGTTACGAATTTTAAAGTATATAAATATTTGCTTTAATCACAATGATATAGCATAAAATATTAGAAATTGAACTCATTGCACCTCAATTGACCCTGTAAACGTGACGTAGGTGTGAGTGGGGGTGATTTTTTCTCAACCACTACCCATCAAATTTAAGCTTACTTCGTTAGACTTGCAACTAAACTGGTGAAAAACTAATTGACAGTTCAATGATTAAAACACGATCGACTAAACTAAAATTACACTAGAATATACAATTAAACATAATTATTTATTTGATATATTTAATTATGTTTATAAGAAAAATAATTCTAAGTGTGGTTCTTAATTGATCACTGGACAATCGTTAATTAAGTATTTCAAGTCTTGTCGTGCTCATGCATTTAAGGTTGATGGACTGTGTGTATCGTTTCTTGTTGAGGGACAACCGCTCATCATCTATAGATCAAACACACCTTGATCATCGGTTTCTGATTATTAAAGAGTGTTAACTCTATAATGACACTCTCATAATCCCATCTCTTTTAAGAGACCGATAAAATTATTAAAAAAATATCATTATAAAAGAATCATAATAATGAGATTAATAAGCAATAAAGACAAAAAAGAGTAAGTGTTATCAAGGATGGAGTAAAATCTCATCAACAAGACTCACACCCCACTCTAAAGATTGATTATAATTTGATTTCAATTGAATGTTTTTAGCTAAGTCTCAAAAATCCTAGGTGAAATTAGTTACAAAAACACATAGAATAAATATGTTAAAGGAGTGAATATTACTTATGTTTTACAATGAAATTTCATTTTTTTATATGCAAAATATTAATAATTAATATGTTATGTTAGTGAAAGATTCAAACTCATAATCTCTTTATTACTCCAACCCTTATATTCCTCCCTTCAACTACCGAATGACTCCCATACTTAAAATGAATAAAACATGTGCAAAATTCAATCTACTATAAACATTAAATTGATGTAGTAAGATTAGTCTACTTCAACTCTTCAATCATTAGACTATTATTCTCTTTATATTTCCTTCATTTTGTTTTTTTAGTTTGTCCTGTAGTCTCCATCTCTGCTGTAAGCCTGTAACATCGGATGTCAATGTGTACTTAACTTCATTGTTACCTAAATTATGCTTGATGTATATATGAAGGGTGCACAATGGGTCTTGTCAATCTGGTGGATAGACCTTAATCTTGCGTCCAATAAACTTTGCAGGGAAAAGAAAGGTTTTTGACTAGTCTTGTCACGTGGGACGGGCAAATTGACGCTATAAGATACAGTACAATTGTCAAAGTGAGATTGCTAAACCTATGTGAGTGGACTTTTATTTACATTATAAAGGCCCAAAACCCATAGGAAGTGTCTTATGCATGGCTTCAACTTCAGCCCAAATCAATAATCTATTAGTAATTAATCTCATACTCAAAACATGTAAAATATATACGTCATTATCTTTAAATGTATAAACCTATATTAAATTGAAACAAAAATGTAAAATTCGATTATCACGTGAAAAAATGATTACAAATTTCACTTTCAAGTAGTAAGGATTTTGTTTTCTCTCCCATTTGTTTTTATACTCTAAATTCTAAAGTATACAGATGATTTTAAATAGCTAGGAAAAGAACATCTCTAAATATGGATAGGAAGAAGAAATAAATTAAAAAAAAGTGGATTATATCATGGTACAACCAATGAGTTCAATGACATTGGTTAGGTAAGGGCGGCATGCATGTATAGATTCAGATATGTTATGTGTACTCACCTATTAATTCTAATATATCCATTTATTATTTAATTATAACTGATTTCATCTTATTTTTCATGCACCTACATTCTCATTTTGTCACCTACCTAAACATGAGGTGTTTCTATGAAAATATGCCTCTACCAATTTTCATATGCAAAACATGCATGACAATAAATAACTATCTTATGTCCGACTCAAACAACATACACAGGTACAGGTGGCCGCCATTGAACGAACCAATTATTAATTTATTAAGCACCTTACTTTAAAAACAACATCTAAACAAACAAATAGAGTCTGCATATAATATTATTAAAATAGAAGACAAAACCAAAGTATGAAGAAACCAGTGCTCTGTCAATAGTTTCAAGGGAATAAAATAAAATTCAAAACCATCCAACCCCTTGTTCCAAAAGCTCAAACCCATCAAACAAAAAGTTACACAGCAAAACCAGCTAAACAGCAGTAATACAAGAAAAGAAACAAAGTTTTTGCTCAACTTGTGTGCTATGAATGAAGGTGTTGTTGGTTCGCACGTAGCTTTCAAGGTCATACGTGTGAGCTTGCGTTGAAAATTTCCTGGCTTTGCGTGAAGAGCTGGACTCTCATCCAAAACTACTTTCTCAAACGTCATCATTTTCCCTCCAACCCTTTTTTATACCCAAGAAAATTGCTCATTATTCTCCACTCACATTCATTCATTCACTCACCCCAAAACCCAAAAACCTTTCCTTTTACTTTTTCTCAAACTGAAACATAAAAAATGGAGGGTCTTATTCCTTTTGTTTACAAGGCTATCATGCAATCCAAGGGCGACAAAGAGGGTCATCCTATAGGATCATGGCTTTGTGAGTCTCCTTACTCATACATGAGACTTCCTGGTGACTCGGGTAGGTTTCAAATTCAAGCACCAGCTGCTGCTTCACCCTCTTCCACCAACCCTAATTCTTCTTCTGCTACACAAATCATTGTTTCCTCTGGTGTTCAGTCCCCACATCAGTGTTTAACACATCGTCGAATTGCAGCATGAAAATGAACAAGTTTGTGCCTGAAGAAAAAGCCGAAGGTGCTTAATTCAAGAGTTCAAGTTTGTGCTTTCAAGTGTTGGGAATCTTGGTTCTTTGTTTCAACTTAATTTGGAGTTGTAAGCGTGTGGAAAACAACAACCAAAAGGGTCTCATACGCTTATTAGGTAGTGGTGGTATTTCAGTATTTGTAATTACGTTGTAGATATGGGTTTCTCATGCTTAAGAAATTGTTCGTGTTTTATGACCAAAGGGTCACTTGAACTATATGAGTTTTTAGACAAAATAATGAGCAAAATGTAATAGGTTTATTGTTGTAGAATAAAGCAAATAATCAATCTGCAATTGTTCGTTGTTTATTATTTTCTGATTTCGGACTTTAATTCATCTTTTGATATTTTATAGGTGATTGAAGTTTGGTTCTGCGAGAGTTAGGTTATGTTTTTTAGACTTTAGATTTTTTTTTATTAGAAGTTATACAAGAAGAAAATAAAAGGATAAGATAAAATGAGTTGTTTTTTAAATTTATAAACTAAAAAAAAACTAAAATTAACTTATACACTTACTTATTATAAAAGTCCACTCATTTAACTTTAGAAAAGTTAAAATATATTAGTTTTAATTTATAAAAGAAGTTTAATTTATGAGGAAAAAAATAACCGTCATCTAATTACTATTTATCTTTAAAATAATTATCTTAAATTAAATTAAATAATAATTTATAATTTTATGATATCATATGAGTATAAGAACATTAAACTCTTAATTTACACTTTATCTTTTTATATATATTCTCCAATGGAAAAGTTTATCTATAGTCTAAACATACTATTAGAGGTTGTAATCACTAATAAACAAAAAATTCTGATTTTATGTACGTGACCAAATTAAGGAGAAATAGTTACTAGCTAGTTATTGGAAGTATTAAACTATTCTTCGTCTAATCAGTAAAATAATTGTGTGGTTGGTTTCTTTTGAGCCCATTTGGTCAAATCTTCGCCTGATTATCATCCAACAAAATATTAATTAAAAATGTGTTTTAACTAATAACTTCACGTTTTGTCTCGGGGGCGGCTACAGCTATTGGGGAAATGTCATCATCTCATCACCAACTTCGTTTCGACAGCCTAATCCAAAACTCCTAATTTGAAAATTTCACAATTCGTACTTATTTTATCATAATAAACATTATTTTGTTCGTCTTTTTCCCACCCTTAGAATAGAAACCATATCTGTAAAAAAAAGAAAAGAAAAGAGAGAGAGAGAGAGAAGAAGAAGAAAGGAAGCATGAGAGGCTGTCCAATTTTAGAGAGCTATACTAATGTATTAACACTAGAAAAAAAAAAAAACTTTTTCGACGAAATCCAGGAATTCTAACCCAGGGAAAAGCCAGAATCTCTTTCACCTCAAAATGGAACCTCCAGTCTAATCAGAAGCATCACCAAGTGATCCATACTTGGAAATTCATCTTCTGAAGAAACCCACTAAAATTCTTCAATCAATCTACCCCTTCATCTTGAAATATTTACATACATATCATTTTATCTGTTTTGGTTAATTTTACGAACACATTATTTGAGGGGAGAAGAATCAGAATATCAAAGTATTAGGCCCTTAAGTTTGGGTGCGTGCTCTTGCTACTCGGCCCTGTGGTTGGTGGGTTCTCTCTTTTGATTAGATTTGGGCTTTGGGATAGGCACCTTCTTTAAGCGGGATTTGTTAATACAACCCCAAAATTACTAACTATACTTCTTTACTTTTTATTTTTTTAAGCAACTTCTTTGCTTTGAAAGAAATTAAAATTGCTAAATAACTTCCTGGATACAACATATGATACTATAAGTTATATTCATTAATTAAGCTTTTTATCCATTTTTTATGTTCACCACTTTTAAAAGAAATATTATATATTCTCGTGCACAAGCATGTGTACATGTAAAACATTTTTAAAAGAAGGCTTAATTAAGATTTTTATATCTGAAATATAGTCCGTTTTGGGATTATTACTTAACATTAATTTTTTTCCACCCAAATACCTGAAAAAATTTTGCATTTCATTTTACTACCCGTTGTTAGTCCACATTCATTAAGTGATGGCATGACAGACGGAATGTCATGTCATCATGCCAAGTCACTAAACACATAGGTACATGTGTCCACATCATTAATTTTGGTGTGATTATGATTCAGTGTGGCAAGGACTACACTTCCAAGATGAGGTTCGTTGACATTTTCAAATGTTGGTCATTCGCTGCCTTTGGACTCAGTTGCGATGAGGTCGAGTCTTGGCTTCCTCCGATGAGTATTCCAGAGTCAGGGCGGTGGTTCAATGACCTTGTCAGACTGAGATCTAACCTTGTCGATGCCGACGGAGAGGGAGAAAGGTTGAATCAACCGAATGGGATGATTTCCCATGAGAGTGAATCAGAGAAAGAGGATAAGTTAGTTACCGGTGGATGTGCGGCAGATTTGGTGTTGGAGGAAGAGGAGAAGGTAGTCTTAGTTTGTCTAGTGTGCTAAGATTTCAATGTTGTGATGGATGAGGCGGTCAAAATCGAAGGTGCTCAAGAGATGCTCCATCTCAGAGATTTTCGAGATGAAAGAGGATGTTGAAGAGGAGAAGTCATCGCCGGAGATCGAGATGGTGTTGAAACGTTTGTCGTTTGACACTAGCGAGGTTTCGATTAAGGTCACGAAGTTTCAGAGCAACTCGAGGCCTTAAGATCCAATGGAATTTCCTTCGATTCGGTGAAATCCTTTGGTATTTATATTAACTTGTTCATTCGTCTTCTGACAGATATGTTATTTCTTCTACAAAAACATCACCTTTGGCTTTACTCTATTCTTATATGAGATGTATGCATCATTCTCTGGGCAACCTGCATACAATGACTAGTTTGTGTCACTCTATAATGTCTTCTTTTCGTCACTTCCCATGATTGCTCTCGGCTAAATATGTTGGAGGAAACTCAAATTCCTCGAATGAGGAGAAGGAATCCATTGGCGATGAAGAAGAATGAGTTCTGGCTGGAACAAAAATTAATGACGTGGACGTCTGTGCCTACGTGTTTAGTGACTAGGCATGATGATGTGACATTTTATCTGTCATGTTATCACTTAACAGATGTAGACTAATGATGTGTAGTAAAATGAAATGCAAATTTTTTTTAGATATCTGGATGAAAAAAAAATGAATGTTCGATAGTAATCTAGAAAGAAACTATATTCTAGGTATAAAAAACTTAATTAAACATTAAAAAAATAACGATAAACGTAAAATTTCTAATTTTAAATACTTTATCAATACTTCTTATTTTTGTTTATTTTTCTTTCTCACCAGATTATAAATTCTAATACCTATTTTTTTTTTCTTTTTTGTCTTCTCTCTCAGTGGAGGTTGGATAACATTGTAAGTGGTCATCAAACATTTTCCTTTTTAAAATCAAAATCTCACCATAGAATTGATTCCTGTGCAAGAATTGTGTAGATCCTATGGAAGCTTGGAAAACTACAAATTTAATGCATAGAAAAAAGTTCAAAAGTCAATGCCACTATGATAGGTATAAAAAAATCAAATATATCATGTTATTTTTTAAAATTGGTTACATTATTAAAAATATATTTTTCCTATTAAATAATTTTTTATATTTTTTTTACTCTGGTTGAAAAAGGAATTAAATAATAAATCAATTTAAAGAAAAAAAATCTTCAAAAATGAAATAAAACTCCTTTTTAATCAATGTAAAAGAATACAAAAATAATATGAAGAAATTAATTGAAAAATAACTTTTTTTGTTCCTTTTCTTGTGTAATTTAACATTTTATGTCTTTTCCTAGGTACAAGAAACTATAAACGTAAGTTATGTGAAAGAAACATTTTCATATAATCATTACGGATTTGAATCCTCTCATGTGAAATTCTTGCCATGTGAAATCTTTAATTAAAATAACATAAAAAAAATAATAAAAAAGACATGAGGTTTGGATGAAGGAGATTTACACATAAAAGGATTCAAAACAACAATGTGACATGAGAGGATTCATTTCCAAAAATTAATCAATAATTTGAATTTTTAAAATATTTTTGTCAGAAAGATCCGATTCTCTTTTTCAATGCGTTAAATTAGGCAAAAATAAAACTTTAATTACTACTTTTATTTGTTATTTCTATTTTGTATTACTTTACCCTTCATTTCTTATTTTAATTTCAATTTCTTCCTCTAATTTTATATTTTTTTTATAAACAATTAGATTTGATGCACTCAATTAGAGAGATTCCCAAAAATTTAACTAAATAATATTTATATATTATCAAATGACATAATTCTGCTCCATCGAATTTCTTAACAAGTAATGTATATTGCCAACTAGAATATTAAAATCATAGGAGCCAGGAGAAAAATAAAGTGATTTTCAAACTTTTGAGTTAACTCGTTAATTCTTAGAGTTTATTTACTCTTTGTTAATTGATCATTTAGAAATAATTCTTTTTTAATACACTTTGGATTGATTTTATAAATTTTAAATAAACTTGATAGATTTTTGAGTTTACTATTGAGTCAATAAGTTAAAAAAATTAAACCAAAATGTAAGTCATTTTGAATTGTTTTTTGTCTATCTAGTATTCAACATACTTTCATTTAGTGTGTTATTCTCAAATACAAAAATTCTCATCTTTAATAATATGAAACTCTTTTTTATGATAATATCAAATCTTTGATGAGAATGATCTACCACTATTATAATACTTATAAATTATTAATTAATAATAATACATTACTAGATTTGGTTATTTAAGTATTGTAAAATTTATGATTTATTATATTACTTTATTATATTTTTAAATTGTTTAATTATTATATTATTTATAGATATTTTATTATTATTTTATATAAAATGGACTATTATGAGTATATGAATTGAGTTCAGTAGTCCAATTTATAAAATTTTCATAACTTTATTTTAGGTACGAGGTTAAGCAAGTGGACGCTAGCAACCTCTGTTTTCCGCCGAGGCGCCAACCATATGCTAGATTCTAGGATCATTTTCATTTCTTCCATAAAGTAAACTTCACAATCGATGACATACCCACCAAACAATAAAATCACAGCATTTTTCATTTTATGAACCATTACAAGTTAAAAACTAATCATACTAATCTACATTTATTCTTCCACACCATCCAATAGATCTTCCATGAGGATATTTGAGTAGTTCATTCTTCCACCCATAGATTATTTGGTTAGAAAGAAAATGAAAGGAAAAAAAAATATTTTCTTTTCTCTTATTTAAATTACATAGAAAGAGAAACAAGTATATAAATAACAAAATATCTCTGTTCAAAATTAGATCGATGGAACATATGAGAGATTCATTTGGATGCTTTCCTTCTTTTGTACGTTACCCGCTTCTAAATGACACAAGCAACGACAACTACCACGTGTTTCTTTCTCTAATTAATGTTTTTTTTCTTCTTCCAGTTTTTAACAACAAACAATTTTCGTTAAATTATGTTTAGCCGAGATTTTTTATAGCTTAACAATTACTTTAAACTTAATTAAACACAAAAAAGTTTTAAAAATAAAATAAAATTTGGCTTACAAAAAAAAATTATTTATCTTAAAATCTTTTTTAAAAGTCAAAGTTTTATTTCTTTGCCCACATCTATTAGTTCACTAAGATAGAGTAAGAGATTAAGGTATTCAATTTATTTTTAAAAGCTATTTCATTTTTTAAATTTACCTTTTTCCTTTTGTTATAAAAAATAATTAAAATTTTTAAATTTTAAAAAATTTTATTCTTCAAGAAGAATTAATTAAAACTAAAAAACATTACGCCAAAGAGAACCTTGTCATTTATATATTATCATATGTCATATTTCTGCTCCATTCATGTATATAATAATATACATCATCATAGGGTTTCAAAAGTTGCCAAGTGCAACAAAACCATTGGAGCCAGGAGAAAAGCAAACAATAATTTCAAGTACGAGGTTAAGCAAGTGGACGCTAGCTAGCAACCTCGATCTCTTTTTTCCCCAACCATGCGCATTTGCCTATGCCAGATTCTAGGATTGATTTTCATTTCTACCATAAAGTAAACTACACAACCAATGACCGTGGCCCCCTAATAAAATCACAACATATATATGCATTTTCCACTTCATGAACCATTAATTACAAGTTAAAGTGTTAAACACTAACAAGTACAACACAAACCTAGCCACAATATTCATTCCTCCACGTACCATCGAACATTAATTTCTTTCATGAGGATCTTAAATCTCTCTCTTTTGGTCCTCACATTTACCATTTCCCTATCTTCCTTCTCATTTGTCAATGCTTTCAAACGTTGTCCAACTTGTGGCCAAACTAGAGTGCCATACCCATTGAGCACTGCCCCAAACTGTGGTGACCCATCCTACAAGATTCGCTGCACTGGAGGAACACTCTTCTTCGACTCCATCAATGGTTTCTCTTATGCGATCACCGCCATCAACCCCACTACGCAGCGTTTCATTCTCCACCCATCAGGTTTCTTAAACAACACGTGCATGTCCACCGATTTCCCAAACAAAGGGATTTGGCTCGACACCAACTCCCCCTTCAACATTACCTCCAGCAACACGGTGGTCCTCTTAAACTGCTCTAACAACGTCTTTACCACACCGCGGAACTGCTCGTTATCGAGCATTTGCCACAAGTATGTGAAAGAAAATGATGTGGCAGCAAAAATATGCGGGCCACGGAGTCATGCCCCGCAGACATGCTGCCACATCAAAACTGGTGGGTCTGTCACTGCTTATAGGATAAGGGTGAGGAAGGAACGGTGTTCCGCGTATTTTAGCTTTCCCAATTTGGATCCTTCTTTGCCGGTGAGTATGTGGCGGCCAGGGGTGGAACTAGAGTGGGAGTTGCCGGAGGAGCCGTCGTGCAGAGTTAATGAAGATTGCTTGGATTTGGAAAACTCCGTTTGTTCGCCGAATCCGATGATCGGTGGATCGAGGAAGTGCATGTGCAAGCGTGGCTATGAATGGTATTCTGTAAACGGAATATGTCAAAGTAAGTAAAACAATACTGTTCATACAACATGAAATTTAGATCCAACTCACTAAATGTTTTCCCGTCATTTTTTTTAATTAAAATTAGAGTTGTATTTCTGTGTTCTATTTTTTTTTTTTACATATTTTAGATATTCTATGTTCATTCTTAATATAAACCTTTATTATGCAAATATGGTGGTAAAACTTTAATTCTTATAACACCAAACTACATTTAAGTTTTATTCTTCCGTGAGTTTATTAAATATTTTCTTAAACCTAAGAATTATATGTTTGTGTGTGTGTTTTTATATGATAATATCCTTTTTAAGAAATATTCTTTTTTTTCTTCAATTAATGTTCTTAATTAAATTACATAAAATTTGTCATACGTGAAATATTATAGTTCTTTTTGTTTTCTTTAAGTTAATGGTAAAGCATTAAGTGTTTTTAGAATAAGCATGAAAAATATTAAATGCTAGGATAATTTTTATTGCTAGTGTCTTTACATAGTACAAATAATACATGTTATTATACATGTACATGAAATAATTTTATCCCTTCATACTTTTTTTTTTCATTTCAAATTCAGACGTGTGTATGTGGATGAGTTTATCTCAGTTTTTTTTATTTTTTATAATACGACATAGTTGTCTCTCTTATTTTATTAACAATTTAACCCTACAATTCGTTATGCGTAAGATTTGGATATTTTAAGCAACTCTCACTAATATATGACACATCGATAACGTATTTTTTTTTATTGATTGAACTGTCTATAATGCCTCGTATGCTTAGTATAGATCCACAATATTATATTATTAATTTAATATTAATTTTAGTGAATAACGATTATGTTATAATAGTCTGTAAAGACTGTAGTGTCTTTTACATATGATGAATTAGTTAGTGTTAAAGTAGTTTCTGCTTAGTATGTATTTAAGGGACAAGAATCAAAATCTGACAAATTAATTCAGCATTGTTGACTGATTTGTGTTGGTTGTCTTCAGTACGTAGTTTTGCTAATTAAATTATAAATTACTTTGAAAAACACATCACTTAATTTGTTTATTTTTATTTTTTTGGTGTTGTTAACTGAAGTAAGATTATAAGAAAAATGAATATGATTTTTAAAATTTAAATAGTAACTATATCTTAAAAATTAGTTCATCATATTCTCACTACCATTACTAGTTAATATTTATCTCCTATAATAATAATAATAATAATAATAATAAAAGTAAAAGAAACAATAAAAGTATATTGCTTAAATCATATAACTCTTATAACCCATATACGTGTCGATTACTTATTGTAAATAAAGTTTCTTCTGCTTATTAAGAAAAAGGTAAAATTACAATTTTGATTACCTTAATTATTTTTAATTTTGATTTTAGTTTCTATTTAAATTTATTCATAAATTTAGTCCCTTAATTATGTTAAATCTTATAAATATGATTCTCAAGCTCAATTTAAACGTTGATTGTTACAAAAAAAACATTGATGATCAATAAAAAAATGTTAGAACTAACTCTTTGGACGCACCTTTTAATTGTGACACGTGACGATTAATGTTTCTTTGTGATGGTCAACATTTAAATGTGAGTTTGGGAATCACATTATAGGATTTGATATAATTGAGGGACTAAATTCATAAATAAATTTTAAAAAAGACTAAAATCAAAATTGAAAACAACTAAAAAAAATGTAATTTTACCTATGAAAAGAAAACCCTTTATATATAGGTGCACCATTCGTCTTGAGTAGTGTTTTACGGTACATTTTCTAACACGCGCAAGTATACTTAATTTGTCCTTTTCTAATCGATAAGCACTAGAACATTAATTGCTGCTTTGAGTAGTAGTTTATAAAAAGATATTATCAAACATGGCCATGTGGATTTTGAAGTCAAAGGCTAGCTTAATTGATTAGTTTTATTCATAATGCTCACGCATGATTAAGAACTTTTCATATATACCTAGACTGTCTTTTCCATGATTTATGCCCTTAAATCTGACAATTTTGAATATTTTCAACAATAAACAAGTATGCATTTACATTAAACAGATTGCACACAGTTAGTATTATATATGAAAATATAAGCTCTGGTCTTCGATTAACTAAAATTAATTAATCATGCTCGTATTAATTATGGCCATAACTCACAAGTTTAAACTCATTTAAGTAACGTGGCCTATGTGCGTACGTATGTATAATTGCAGCAGAAAGAATGGTAGTAAATTAATCATTTGAGCGAATTGCACTAGCCTCTGTGAGAGAAAGTACTTTAACTTAGTACAATGACCTATAAATGATTTTCTTTATAAGTTGTTCCATAATTTTTTTGAAGAATAGATATTAATTGACCAAAAAGTACGTACTTTCCTTCTTATTATATAGATCCTACAGAGTTTTGATTCAAAACTAAAGCCCCAGAATTTTTCATTTCCCTTTTCTATTCAGACATCAAGTGTGAACATGGAAGAGGATGCAAGCGTCGTAACAAGAAAACTTCGCTTATCGGAGGTAACTTCATCGGATCCAGACACCAATTATAAATATTATCATATTTTTGTAAAACTTCCTTTTAGGACTTTTGACCTTTTGCACTAGGCGTCTCAACATAGACAGTGAAATCTATCGAATTTTGAGCATGCATGTGCCGGAATCCATCGCAATAATCTGAACATATACTATAACTAGTCGATCTCAAATTTTAGGTATAATTAATTTATACAATAATCTGACTTCTGAGTAGTATATAATTTCTCATCTACAAGTTTTGAATCAAATACAAGTCGGACCCACCTTTAAAATTTAAACCAGAATAGTATATTTTTCTTGTTAGTTATTATCATATCATCTCTTAAATAACTATAATTTTTTTTTTTATTTCTTTCTCTCTCACAGGACATATAGTAAATACGATTTTGGGTGTGTTCAAATATATTTATCTTATTTTTTATTCCTTATCTCATATTTAAGTCCACAAAAATTGCCTTAAAAATAGGTTTCACTCAGATACATCCATTTATCAAGATATAATATCTAATACAAATTCTATAGACACAATACTAAACGTACGGTAGTCACAAAAACAGTATGGGGAAAGTAAACGTGGGCAGTAGTCACGGAAGGTTTTTGCCCTATTTTTTTATATTTGAGAATATATTTTTAATTTTTATAATATATTCTTTATTATTAATTAAAATTTATTAAAAAATATAAATAATGTGCTTCTCACATTACATTTTATGAGTTCTATTCATAATTTTCTAATTTTAAAATAATACTAAAGAGTTAATTATTAAAAAAATATGATAGGACGATAAATTATTAACCATTTATTTATGTAAAAGAAAATTGTGACAAAGAACAGAACGTGTTAAGTGTTACTAACGTTCCTATGTGATAAAAAGAACAATTATATTTGGACTTTCACTATTTTGAAAAACCCATTAATATTTTTCATTTTTTTTCATCTATCTTTTTTATCGTATCATGAATATATATTTTTTGTCTTTTTTCTTGTCAACTAGCATTTGTTTTCCATATATATTGTTCCAATAATAAACCAAAAGAAAATCTCGCTATTGTGAAATTTCAGGCACAACATTGTTTGCAATCGCCACGCTAACAACGGCCATGATCACAACATTGGTGTTATACCTTCGTAGGCAAAGGATCAAAGGAGAAACCGAACAAAGCCTAAGCAGGGCACGCGACATATTAAACGCAAACAATAGTGGCGGCAGATCCGCAAAGATCTTCACCATGAAAGAGCTCACAAAGGCAACAAGCAACTTCTCCAAAGCCAACCTCCTAGGTTTCGGCGGCTTCGGTGAGGTCTTCAAAGGAACCCTAGACGACGGAACCATCACAGCCATCAAGAGAGCCAAACCCGGCAACATAAGAGGCATAGACCAAATCCTCAACGAGGTCAAAATCCTCTGCCAAGTCAACCACAGAAGCCTCGTGAGACTGTTAGGGTGTTGTGTTGAACTTCCCGAGCCCCTTCTTGTGTACGAATACGTCCCCAATGGAACCCTTTTCGAGCACCTTCACCACCACCACCACAACAACAACTCTAGTAAAGGGATTCGACTCGGGTGGCATTCGAGATTGCGAATCGCGCACCAAACCGCTGAAGGAATTGCATATCTTCACAATGCAGCTGTGCCAAGAATTTACCATAGAGATATAAAATCTAGTAACATTCTTTTGGATGATAACCTTGATGCCAAGGTTTCTGACTTTGGTCTTTCTAGGTTGGTTGTGAGTGATGCAACACACATAACCACGTGTGCTAAGGGGACATTAGGGTATCTTGACCCGGAATACTATGTGAACTTTCAGCTCACGGATAAGAGTGATGTGTATAGCTTTGGCGTGGTTTTGTTGGAGCTTTTGACTTCGAAGAAGGCGATTGATTTCAATAGGGAAGAGGAGGATGTGAACTTGGTGGTTTTGATTAAGAGGGCTTTGAGGGAAGGGAGGTTGATGGATAATGTTGATCCTATGCTGAAGAGTGGTGATAGTAGGTTGGAGTTGGAAACTATGAAGGCGTTTGGGGCTCTTGCTATTGCGTGCTTGGATGATCGGAGGAAGAATAGACCTACGATGAAAGATATTGCTGATGAGATTGAGTGCATTATTGGCATTCTTGTTGGTGCTAAGGTTGATGGTTTGGGGGTTTAGGATTGGGAACTCATTGGTCATTACTCTATCTATATATTATTTTTTTGTCATAATGTTTTTGGTGTCAAGTATTACCGATTTTAGCTGTCACTAATCTTGCCAAGAAACATGCCACCTTTAGCTCAATCTTTCACTTTGAGTTCCATTAATTAATGTTTAACCAAACTCAGACAAGTAAAGTTAGCAAAAGTAAGGAAATTTAAATTTGAACTTCTGCGCAAAAACTAAGAAGGCACGAACTCAACACCGTCTCTTAATTAGTAGCCTTGAACACCTAATCTCTTCCACTAGAGCTTAAAAGTTAATTTCTGTTGGAAGTGCTCTCCTACTGCTCTTTGTGCAAATTGTTGAATTCTGTTTTTCTATTAGTTTTCTGTTATTTGTTAAGTTTCTGTTGTTTGTTAGTTTTCTGTTTTTTTTTTTTTTCTGTTAAGACAGCTAGCTTTATATAGATTGTTCCTCTGTATATTCAGAAAGATTTTGAATAATGAGAATTCATGAGCACAACGCTCTTTCTCTTCCAAATCTATCTTTTTCACATGGTATTAGTTGAAACTTTCCCTTCCGGTGTGATCTTTGATCATCCTTGCAACCATTGCTGTTGTTGCAATTTCTTCACCTTGCATCGAAATTCTTCAAGCTTCCTCCTCGATTAATCATGGCTGACAATGCTGTTTTTAATAATGAAGCTTTTGCAAAATTGTTGAATCCCTATTATACTCATCCCAATGAAAATCCTGCAGGTGTTGCTATTGTTGCTCAAGTTCTCAATGGTGGAAATTACCACTCGTGGTCGCGTGCTATGCTCCTTGTCTTAAAGACCAAGAAAAAGGTCCAGTTTGTGGATGATTCTTTGCCTCGTCCTGCTCTTAATGATCTTAATTTCACTATATGGGATCATTGTAATACCTTGATGATTTCATGGCTTCATCATTTTCTTGATCTAGAAATCTTGCAAACCATTATGTGGATGGAGACTGCATCAGATATCTAGAATACTCTTAAGAAACGCTATTATCAAGGAGATGTATTTCATATTAGTGACTTACAAGAAGAAATTTATCTGCTTAAATAAGGTGATGCTACTATCACTACTTACTTTACAAAATTAATAGGTTTAATCCAAGAATTAGACAACTTTCGCCCTATTCCTTCATGCACATGTGCTGTTGTTTGTGCTTGTGATATCATTCCTGTTATTAAGAGGTGTAGAGAAGGTGATTATGTGATTTGATTCTTAAGGGGCCTCAATGAACAATATTCTATAGTTAGATCAAATATAATGATGATCGACCCCCTCCCTGATTTAGACAAAGTTTTTTCTATCCTCATTCAACAAGAGAGGAAACTGGTTGTTTAGTTTGATGATTCTAGAGTTTTTGCTCAAGGGATACCAGCCATGGTACTTATGGCAGAGGCAGAGGTCGTGGAGGCCATACATCAGGTGGAACAGGTAGAGGTAGAAGCTCAAAGATATGCACTTATTGTAACAAAACAAGTCATATGGTAGACACTTGTTACAAAAAACATGGTTACCCTCCTCACTTGCATAGAGGAGGTGTTATCAATCAGTACTTTATGGATGATCAAGAAATTGAAGATGATCTACAATCTCTCAGACAGAAAGAGGTGTCTGCAGATGCTTCATCTGTAGCTTTCACACCAAAGCAACATCAGGCACGTCTTTCCTTGTTGTAGCAAACTTCTCAAGCCTCTCCTTCTCACACCACTAATCAGTTGGTTAGTTCTCATAAGAATGGAAATTCGGGTATATTCTGTGCTACTGATCATGTGTGTTTTTCCCAAAACTCTTGGGTTCTTGATAGTGGAGCTACTGATCATGAGTGTTTTTCCCAAATTCACTTTCAATGCCTCAAACAAATCAGACTTATACTTGTTAAACTACCTGATGGATCTCAAATTCAAACCAACTTGATAGGCACTATACATTTTAGTGATCAATTTTACCTTACTGATGTTTTGTATATTCCTTCTTTCACATTTAATTTGATTTCAGTTTCAAGACTCATTGCTAATCTACATTGTTGTCTGAAATTTTACCCTACTGGTTGTTCCATACAGGACAACTCCTCCTTGAGGATGATTGGAGTAGCTAAATTGAGTGTTGGCTTATACATCCTATCTTCACCACCAACTCAGTTATCCTATACTTGTAAAATCAATACCATTCCTTCCAATAAATGCGATGTTTGGCATAATAGATTAGGACACCTCTCTCATGATAAGCTTGTCAAAATGACTAAATTGTATTCTTCCATTGATTGTACAAAGTCTTGTAACCCTTGTGACACTTGTCATTTTGCAAAACAAAAGAGGTTGCCTTTCCCTGACAACATTATTGTTTCCTCCCAATATTTTGATTTGTTGCACATGGATATATGGGGTTCTTATGCTCATCCTTCATTACTTGGTCATAAATATTTTCTTACCATTGTTGATGACAAAAGCATATATACATGGATTATTTTTCTATAATTAAAACCAGAAGTTTCAAATCATATTAAACACTTTATATCTATGGTTGAAACTCAATTTTCTGTCAAAGTTAAAAGCATTAGATCAGACAATGGCCCTGAATTTTCCCTGAAAAATTTCTATGATTCCCAAGGTATTTTTCATCAAACTTCTTGTGTGGAGACACCCCAACAAAATGGGGTTGTAGAGAGAAAACACCAACACCTTCTTGCTATGGCTAGAGCTTTACTTTTTCATGTCAATTTGTCTTCTTTTTTTTTTTTACACAAGCTATCTCATAGGCTGTTCATATAATAAACAAATTGCCAACTAAATTTCTGAATCAAAAAACTCCACATGAGGTTATGTTCAATTGCATCCCATCCATCACTACTTTAAGAGTTTTTGGATGTTTATGTTATGCCTCAACACTCAAGGCTAACAGGAAGAAGTTTGATGCCAGAGCAAGAAAATGTGTTCATTTAGGTGTTAGATCAGGTGTCAAAGGTCATTTAATTTTTTTTATCTCAAAATAAGAGAACTTCTTGTCTTTAGGGATGCTATTTTTTTATGAAAATATCTTTCCTTACTTGAATAATCATTCACCAACTTCTGCTGACTCCACACAGCTTGTTAAGCCTATTTCTCCATCATCTTCATATGACTTTTTGTTTGATATGCCTCATCCCCCACACCCTTCCCCACCTGAGATATCAAGCTCTCTAATTGATTCACACCATCAATCAGCCTTACCTCAACCCTCTCCTCGCAAATCACAAAGACAGAAACAACCTCCTTCTTACCTTAAAGATTACCACTGCTCTCTTCTTTCTGCCACAGCTCACAATTCAGTTTCTCCAATCTCCTCTAACATAAGGTATCCTATTTCCAACTACATTTCTTACCACATACTTTCACACCATCACAAACACTTTACACTTAATGTATCTTCACAATCTGAACCTACTAGTTTTGAGGAAGCTATATGTCATGAATGTTGGAAACATGCTATCCAATCTGAATTATCCTCTCTTATTAAGACTAACACCTGGTAGCTTACTCCTTTACCTCCTAATGAAAAGCCAATTTGTTGCAAGTGGGTTTTCAAAATCAAGTTCAAAGCTGATGGACCCATTGACAAGCACAAGGCTAGATTAGTAACCAAGGGATTTACACAAACTGCCGGTTTGGACTACACTGAAACCTTCAGTCCTGTTGTAAAAATGACTTCAATAAGACTTGTGTTATCACTAGCTGCTTCTCAGGGTTGGCATCTCCATCAACTTGATGTTAACATTGCATTTTTTGCATGGTGATTTGAATGAGGAGGTATATATGAAGGTTCCACCAGGTTTGACAGTTGACAATCCAACTCTAGTTTGCAAGTTGTAAAGATCTTTGTATGGCTTAAAACAAGCCAGCAGGCAATAGAATGCCAAGCTTACTTCTACCTTGCTTGATTTAGGATTCCAACAATCCAAGGCAGATTATTCTCTTTTCACTAAAAGGTCTCCCACTAGCCTTACCATTGTCCTTGTTTATGTTGATGATTTGGTGCTTATTGGCACTAATCTTTCTGAAATCCAACAATTGAAGCACTCCTTGGATGCAAAATTCAGCATTAAAGATCTTGGAATGCTCAAGTACTTGCTTGGTTTTGAAGTAGCCCGATCCAACTCAAGTATTGCCTTGCATCAAAGAAAATATTGCCTTGATCTCCTTCAAGACACCGGTCTACTTGCTGCAAAACCCTGTTCCCTACCTATGGATCCTACACTAAAACTTCACAAATCTTCTGGTGTTCCTCTTTCTGATCCTATTGTTTACAGAAGACTTGTGGGACGATTATTGTATCTTACTCACACAAGGCCTGATATTTGCTATGTTGTTGGCAAATTGAGCCAATATTTACAATCTCCAACAGACATTCACATGCAGGCTGCACAACATACTCTCAAATATCTCAAAGGAAATCCTGGAAGAGGCCTATTTTTCTCCTCTTCATCTTCCACTTCTTTAACTGGATTCAGTGACTCAGATTGGGGAGCTTATCTTGACACTCGAAGATCCATCACAGGTTTATGCTTCTTCTTAGGCACCTCCCTAATTTCTTGGAAGAGTAAGAAACAATTCATTATGTCCAGATCATCCTCGGAAGCTGAATATCGGGCTCTAGCTCAAGCATCTTATGAAGCACAATGGTTACTGTTCTTACTAAAGGATCTTCATATTGAGCATCCTAAACCAGTTGTTCTCTATTGTGATAATCAAGCTGCCTTGCACATAGAAGCAAATCTTGTTTTCCATGAATGCACCAAACATATAGAAATAGATTGTCATGTGATAAGATATAAGGTTCAAGCTGGTTTGATTCAGCTTCTTCCCATCTCAACTCATGAACAATTGGCAAGACATTCTCACCAAGCCTTTACATGTTGGTCCCTTCAATCATATTCATTCCAAGCTAGGAATGCTTGACATTCACATTCCAGCTTGAGGGGGGAGTGTTGAATTCTGTTTTTCTGTTATTTGTTAAGTTTCTGTTATTTGTTAGTTTTTTTTTCTGTTAAGACAGCTAGCTTTATATAGCTTGTTCCTCTGTATTTTCAGAATGATTTTGAATAATGAGAATTCATGAGCACAATGCTTTTTCTCTTCCAAATCTATCCTTTTCACACAAATCAACAATGAACAACTTCTTAATCCACAAGGCTTGATTAACGGTTGCACTTGTAGCAATAATGAATTATGCTTCTCTCTGTAGTAGGTTGGACTACAATTTCTTTGTAATCTAAAAAAACATATGTATCTTTTCAAACAATAGCCTTTGCCTTTAGGTTATTTTCAAGTCATCAATTTCCAGCCAGGTCAATGTAAGTATTTATAATTTAAATTTTTTATTCAAACAGTACCTAATTATTTTAAATACATCGAGCTTCCAATTAAATTGATGCAAATATATTCCTCATCAAGTTGCTTAGCTTTGTCTTCCTATAGTTATACATCCAATACATAGACGTGTTCGAATACTTCATAGGATATACTCCTCCAACCTAAACTTCTTTCGGATCTCCTTATAATTATACTTTCTTTGATAGAAAAAAGTCCCCTATTCAAGATGTTTGATTTTTGTTCCTAACAAGTATGATGCCCAAGATTAGTAATCTCAAAATGCCCCATCATCTATGCTTTGATGAATTGATCAATTAATAAGCTCAATATGATTAATATTCCTTATAGATTGTTTACAGTTTACACAAAAATTAAAGATGCAATTAGCATGTCAGCTAGCCTTCTAACACTAAAATAAAAATTAGAAAAAAAACCGGGGTTGAATTATATATAGTTTTGTAAACACTAGCAATTTGAAAAAGTTTCTCTTATAAGAAAGCAACTTCCATAACCCGTCCGTTGTTAAGCAAAAAACAAAGATATGTATAAGTGATTCACCCTTAAACCATGTGGCTTATGACCTATCCGCAGTTAATTAATCACTGATATTTTCGCAGTCTCTTAATGCTTATTGTTTTGAACCAAACTAACCAAGGGCCCAGGCACAAATATGCACCCTACCGGGCTACACTTGTAATCCAAAAGCATGAAAGGGACTCTTGATCCAAGATCCTTCCTCATTTTCTTCTGTGATTCTCAAGTTTAAACAAAACTATTATTGTGTTCCATGGAATTTGGGATATGGAGAACCGTGATATATCACTTTAGTAACGACAAATTCATGTTTTCGAAATCATTTTGCTTTTAAATTTGATTGAATACTTGTTCGTGCAGCCACCGGAGCAATCATCCATTAGCATAATAACAAGTGTTGAGGTGACAATAAATAATATGGAATGATTTGGGTTATGTGAAAAACGCACGTAGAAGTTTGTAATGAGGAGACAAAAGGCTCATGATAAATCATTAAAGAATGTTGTGTGTTGGATCTTGTTAATTCTAAAATTTCATAGATATGTTACATAATGTGTTAAGTTAGATATCCCGGGATCTACTTTCGATTTTGAACGATGAAATTAGACGAAATTCCCGTATTTTGGATGACAATTTGGTATGTGAATCCATTGATGTTTTTAAGAAAACACTCTTCATTGCTTATTTTATAGCTTTGAAAAATTAAATGTGGTTAAATTTTATAAAAGAATAATGATCTAATTTAAATATTTTTTATTTTATTATTTAATTAATTTAACTTTAAATTCAAAATTAGATTCAATTTAATTTAATTTAAAATGATCAAATTTTGATTAGTTTTAAATTTCTCTCTCTAAAAATAATAAATACATAAATAATAAAATATACAATATATATAGAAAATGCGCATTTTAGGATGGTTGATAACCGCATCGATTAATAAACCTCATAGTATCTATAACGATGGTTAATAATCCATGTCATGCTAATCAAAATGTCATGTTTTTAGGATGGCTGATATGTTTTTCTTTCTTTAATTTTGTAACACCATGAGAAGCAAAGAGTTTAGAGGTTAAAAATAGATAAAATAGTACTTATGAACGAAAAATTACTTCAGATTTTGTGTTAAAAAAAGTTGTAATAAAACATTTGTTGGCATTCAACATGTATAACATTTTTTATTTGACCATATTATTCTACAACAACAAAAATCTCTTGACTTTGATCTGGCTCAACCATTCTGACCCTTCTGGGTAGTCCTTCCTCTGCCTTCAGTATTTAATGTTGAATTGGAAAAATGACTAGAAGATTCTCCTAAATCTCTCTTGCGAACATCTTCGCTTAAGATCAAGTCACGGATGTCACTAAACTTTAATGTGTTCTCCCTTGTAGAACTACTAACTGCGGTAATAGTTGCAGCCCAACTATCCGATAGTGATGACAATAGAATCAATACCTTCACCTCATCCTCAAATTTAATTTACACTGACTCCAACAGGGCAAGAATAATATTAAATTCATTAATATGATCATTTATAGAGATACCTTCTCCCATCTTGAGGTTGAACAACCGATGCATTAAGTATACTTTGTTGGCTGCCACTGTAACGACCCGTCTCGTTACTACGATATCATCACTCTAATAAATGGAAAATTAAATTCTTTTTCTTTCTTTTATGAAAACTCTATTTTTGCTTATGAAAATCATAGTAAATTTGAATTTCACAATTGTATATGTGTGTGTGTGTCCCCAAACACGCGCCAATGTTTAACCGAATACATGAATATTAATACAGTAGTTTAGTACACATCATACACATAATGAAGATTAAACCAATTTCTAGATATAATTAAATTTGTGATTTACATCCTTAATCCAACAAAAGAAATCATGAACCACTATGGAGGAGTTGATTAACAAAACACAACTCTCTCCCCAAAATAATCTCAATGTCATCACGTTGAATTGGCAGCTCCTCCACAGAATCTCACCTCTGCACCCTATTGCTGTCATTTTGCTCCCACGAACAAGGTTCGCGATCATCACAGGTATCAACCACACGATACAAAATTGCAAGGGTGAGTCCTTTATAAAAAGAACCAATGTTAAATCCAAATAATCACAATTAGCAAGAAAACATAAGCAAACATCATGAACTTACGCAACATTCATTATCCAACACTCACATTCAACAATTGTTCATTGTCCACATTCAACAATTACTCATCATCCATATTCAACAATTACTCATCATCCATCCATGGATCCAATCAAGACTGCACATAATGATACATGCACCTGACTTAACCCTCAGATGTAATGTGGTACGCACCAACAACCAAATCCTAGGAAATAGCCTAAGCATGTCCACACGACACTCTCACTTAGGAAACCATACAGAGTTCGTCGAGACCACCCGGTTGTGCACGTAACTGCCCCCCCATAGGTGATCAGTCTGGGGCTAAAATGAGTTCCCTACCAGGTGACAAGCCCCCTCAGTATAAAGTACACTTTGCCACAGTTATTCTATTTCATGTGTCGTATGAGCTATAAACTTGGCCAAAAGCAGTGCCAAAGACCATGGACCAATTAAAGCGCCTAACCATCCCCTCAGAAATACTTAGATTCTTTAGCCACGCTTGTCACCAACGTCTGGGCCATCCGACAAGGTCAGTGCACTTACCCCCCATGAACATACACTACATACAACGTATGAACGTGGCCCAAAGCAAGTGTCAAAGACCATGGAAGATCAGTGCACTTCGCCCCCCCCCCCCACGAGCATACACAACATCCAACGTATGAACGTGGCCCAAAGCAAGTGCCAAAGACCCTGGAAAGTTAGTGCACTTCGCCCCTCACAAACATACACAACATGCACATGCCAAAGCATTTCCAACATCAATCAACATTCCATTTTCACATCATTCTTAACATAGACATCACCTCGTCTTAATGACGTTATCAACACAACAACAACCTCATTTCATATTCATATAATCATCAACAATACCATCAATTCATGTTGACATGGTCTTTATTAACAACGTCATCTCAAATCAATATCATCATAAATATCATCATCACCACATATCAATTAAAGTCACCAATAGCAACATCAACAATTAGTCGCATTCCGCATGTAAATATATTTTCCATGCCTAAGGTTCACACTCCCCAGGTCTTCAAACAACACAAGTTTAATAAACAATAATGTTATTCATCCACAATAGATATATCGCATCCCATTCTTGAAAGAAAATCAACATGCAACAGGGACAAACAGATATTCTCATAGCTAGGTTCCCTGACCCTAACTATGATGTCAAAACAATAAATTTTATAATAACTCACCTCACCTATCGTGAACTCTCCGTCAGTTCCTCTTTGTGTCACTTAGAGGTCTCTCTCTCGTTCGTGCTTATCGGTCCTACGCAAGTCTCTATTACGCCAAAACGAAAGGAATTTAGTATGGATTTCAAAAATAAGGTCAAAGGCAACATTTGGGGTCAAATACCATTGTCAAAACATAAAGGGCTGAGCGGTATTTCGGGTTCTACAGAAAAGAAACATCTTTTTGAAATTCCGATCACGCCAATGTGACCGGGGTTCAGTGAATGCCACAAAAACAACCTCAAGGTTATAAAAAGATAGCTATTCTCTAGGATTTTTCAAAGGAAGTGTAAAAACACCCTGTTACTGTACCCAACACATAAGAGATACTAAGGGAAACTCAAAATAGTTAGGAGAAGGCTTAGAAGTCAAGATTACCTAAAAGAAACTATTAAATGGAGGATTGAAGGATTTTCTCCATTGAATCTTCGAGGCGGATTCTGAGGATTCCGCTCAGAATAAAGTGTTCCTCTTGGTGTGGGGGTCCAACGACAAGCAACGACAGCTCACGACGGCCACCGGTGGTCTTGGGTGGTGGAAAATAAGGTTTTAGGGTTTGAGAGACGTTTTTAGGGGAAGAGGAGAGTGAAAATCGTGTTTTTCACACTAAGGACTTATTTATAACCTGCAACTTTCGCTTTGCGGGCCTATTGCGCTAAGCCAAAGTCCACTTCTTGCGCTTAGTGCAAGGATTTTGACTTAGCGCAGCCCCCTCTGCACTAGGGCTCACTTAGCGCACACTCTGGGCGCTCAACGCACTTCCTCTCGCTTGAAAATGGGCTTAGCGTAGCTTTGGGTCGCTCAACTCCATTCCCCTCGGTTGGAATTGCACTTAGCGCGCCATTCTCATTTAGCGGGAGACCAAAAGTAATTATTTTCAAGATCCCAACGGTCAGACTGTAGAAACATATCTTAGGGATATCCAGACTAAATTTGAAGACGATCCAACGGTAAAAGAATCGGGTATTGCTATTTCACTGAACTAGGTTTTGGTAAAATCTAAAATCTCATACTTTCAGCTTAGCTCAACAAAACTCCACATAATTCAACATCTATATCAAGAAATTCACACATGACTAGTTCAAGGCATACTTCAACTCGTTCAAGTCTATCTTATAGTCAAACAACACAATAAATACAATTAAGCATCGGTTTATAACTTATAATATCTCAGGGTGTTACAATTCTCTTACCCTTTTAGAAATTTTGTCCCCAAAATTTACCTGACTCAAACAAGGATGGATAGGCGGCTTGCATCTGACTCTCTAATTCTCACATGGCATCTTCTCTTGATGTACCTCCCCAGATCACCTTGACCAATGGAATATCCTTCCCTCTTAGATGTTTTTTTCTTCTATCCTCGATCCTCAAAGGAAATGTTTCATATATCAAGTTCTCTTTTACTTGTACGTCGTCCAGTTCGACCACATGAGATGGATCATAGATATACTTACGGAGTTGAGACACATGAAAGACATTGTGAAGATTAGAAAGTGATGGGGGTAATGCAATTTGGTATGCCACAGGACCGACTCTTTTAAGAATTTGGAAAGGACCAATAAAGCGAGGTATGAGTTTTCGAGATTTCAAAGCTTGACCAACCCCAGTCCACGCAGTGACTCTCAAGAATACATGATCACCAACCTCGAATGCCAAATCTTTCCTCCTCTTATCTTGATAATTTTTCTGTCTACTCTGAGCAGTCCTCATTCTTTCTTGGATCAACTTCACCTTCTCGGTGGTTTGTTGTACCACTTCAAGTCCTAAGGTGAGGTCTTCTCCGGGCTCTAGCCAACATAGAGGTGTCCTACACCTTCTACCATACAAAGCTTCATAGGGAGCCATGCCAATGGTAGAGTAAAAAATGTTGTTGTAAGTGAACTCTATCAATGGCAGGAAACTCTTCCAACTTGCCTTCTGCTCTAAGACACACGCCCTTAAAAGGTTCTCCAATGACTGAATGGTCCGTTCAGTTTGGCCATCACTCTGAGGATGGTAGGCTGAACTTAGTCTAAGCTTGGTTCCCAATGCTTTGTTCAGGCTCTCCCAAAATCTAGAGGTAAACCTAGGATCTCTATCACACACTATGCTAGATGGCACACCATGTAACCTGACAATCTCACTAATATACAGGGAGGTCAACTTCTCCAAGGAAAATCTGATGTTAATGGGAATCAAGTGAACAGACTTGGTCAACCTATCAACAATAACCCAGATAGAATCAAAACCTTTGGGGGTTCTAGGTAGTCTTACAACAAATCCATAGAAATACTATCCCACTTCCACTAGGGTATCTCCAAGGGTTGTAACTTCCTTGAAGGTCTCTGGTGTTCTATCTTAGCCTTCTGACAGACTAAACATGCATACTCAAACTCACTAACCTTTCTCTTCATGTTGGGCCACCAAAACATCATCTTCAAATCCTGATACATCTTGGTAGCACCAGGATGTATGCTCAAGTTACTCCTATGTCCTTCCTCTAGGATCATCTTCCTAAGTTCAGGCACATTGGGAACACAAATCCTATCTTGAAGTCTCAAGACTCCATCTGATCCAACCTTGAAACTACTATCTCTTCCTAACTCTATAGCTTATAACTGGGTCCTCAGAAAAGGATCAGTCTTCTGGCCTTCCTTGATATCTCCTAGTAACTCACTGGTAATCCTCAAAGTCCCTAATCTCACATTGTTAGGAGTAACCTCACATGCAAGACTAAGGTCTCTAAACTATTCTAGGAGATCCATCTCTCTAATCATCAAGGCAGACATATGTAGAGATTTCCTACTCAAGACATCAGCCACTACATTGGCTTTACCGGGATGGTAGCTAAGCTCAAAATCATAATCTTTAGGAAACTCTAACCATTTCCTTTGACACATGTTCAACTCTTTCTGACTAAACAAGTACTTAAAGGCTCTTATGATCACTAAACACCTCAAACTTGGAGCCAAACAGGTAATGCCTCCACATCTTAAGTGCATTTCGCCCCCCCCCCCCACGAACATACACAACATCCAACGTATGAACGTGGTCCAAAGCAAGTGCCAAAGACCCTAGAAGGTCAGTGCACTTCGCCCCCCATGAACATACACAACATGCACATGCCAAAGCATTTCCAACATCAATCAACATTCCATTTTCACATCATTCTTAACATATACATCATCTCGTCTCAATGACGTTATCAACACAACAACGACCTCATTTCATATTCACATAATCATCAACAATACCATCAATTCATCTTGACATGATCTTTATTAACAATTTCATCTCAAATCAATATTATCATAAATATCAACATCACCACATATCAATTAAAGTCACCAATAGCAACATCAACAATGAGTCGCATTCCGCATGTAAATATATTTTCCATGCCTAAGGTTCGCACTCCCCAGGTCTTCAAACAACACAAGTTTAATAAACAATAATGTTATTCATCCATAATAGATATATCACATCCCATTCATTAAAAACATAGTTTTTCTTAAAAGGAAATCAGCATGCAAAAGGGACAGGCAAATATTCTCATAGCTAGGTTCCCTTACCCTAACTATGGTGTCAAAACGGTAAATTTTATAATAACTACCCTCACCTATCGTGAGCTCTCTGTCAGTTCCTCTTTGTGTCACTTAGAGGTCTCTCTCTCGTTCGCGCTTGTCGGTCCAACACAACTCTTTATTACGCCAAAACGAAAGGAATTTAGTATGGATTTCAAAAACAAGGTCAAAGGCAACATTTGGGGTCAAATACCACTGTCAAAACATAAAGGGCTGAGGGGTATTTCAGGTTCTACAGAAAAGAAACATCTTTTTGAAATTTTGATCATTCCAATGTGACCGGGGTTTAGTGAATGCCACGAAAACAACCTCAAGGTTATAAAAAGATAGCTTTCACAATGTCTCATTCTCTAGGGTTTTTCAAAGGAAGTGTAAAAACACCCTATTACAGTACCCAACACATAAGAGACACTAAGAGGAACTAAAACTAGTTAGGAGAAGGCTTGGAAGTTAAGATTACCTTAGAGAAACTATGAAATGAAGGATTGAAGGATTTTTTGCATCGAATCTTCGAGGCAGATTTTGAGGATTTCGCTCCGATTAAAGTGTTCCTCTTGGTGTGGGGGTCCAACGGCGGCCACCGGTGGTCTTGGGTGGCGGAAAATAAGATTTTAGGGTTTGGGAGATGTTTTTGGGGGAAGAGGAGAGTGAAAATCGTGTTTTTCACGCTAAGGACATATTTATAACCTGCAACTTTCGCTTAGCGGGCCTGTCCCGCTAAGCCGAAGTCCACTTCTTGCGCTTAACGCAGCCCCTTCTGCACTAGGGCCCGCTTAGCGCACACTTTGGGCGCTCAGTGCACTTCCTCTTGGTTGAAAATGGGCTTAGCGCAACTTTGGGCCGCTCAACTCAATTCCCCTCAATTGGAATTGTGCTTAGTGCGTCATTCTCGCTTAGTGGGAAACCAAAAGTTAGATCCCAAAGGTCAGACTGTAGAAACATATCTTAGGGATATCCAGATAAAATTTGAAGACGATCCAACGGTTAACGAATCCGGTATCGCGATTTCAATGAACTAGGTTTTGGTAAAATCTAAAATCTCATACTTTCAACTTAGCTCAACAAAACTCCACATAATTCAACATCCATATCAAGAAATTCACACATGACTAGTTCAAGGCATACTTCAACTCATTCAAGTCTATCATATAGTCAAACAACACAATAAATATAATTAAACATCGATTTATAACTTATAATATCTTAGGGTGTTACAGCCACGACTTCTCGTATATATCTTATAACGCCTTCATTAAGCCTGCAGTAGTCTTCTCGTTTACGATGTTGAATGTGACGTTCTTGGCTAATGTCAATCTAGTAAGTTCCATTCTTCTTGCTTCATGTCATCTGGCTTAACCCCTGATAAGGGTTGATACAACTTCTTCTGATACAGATAATCATCTATCTGCATCTTCCAAAAGCTGAAATCTCTGCCATCGAACTTCTCAATCTTCACCTTCCTTCTTCTAATGCCATTGCTCCCATTGTCTCCTTTAAACTAAAAAGGCTCCCACTAATTCCTCTAAACTAAGGAAAGCCCGTGAAGTAACCAAAAGCTCTTGACACCAGTTGTTAATATAGAACAATAAGAAAAAGAGAAAGGAATAAGGAGAAAAGAGAGAAGACACAAAGTTTTAACATGGTTCAACACACAATGTATGTATCTACGTCTACGGTTACACTAAGAGAACTTTTTATTACGTGCACATTTTAAAGTTTACAAGATGTCTCTATATATAACACTAATGAGACATGAATTTTTACAAACCAAACGATGTGGGACAAAGGAACTAAGACTACAAAACTCTAACATAATAAACTTATAGAACTTTATGCAAATTACCCAAACCTTCACCACTAAATTGATTCTAATGGGTTATTGATAACTAATCACTTCCTAAATTTAATTGAATCTTAAAGAAAATACAATTTAATTAAACACAATCACTAGTGGTGTCTAAATGAGTATCAAAATGATGGAATCAGTGGTGCTATTTGGTCGCTAATTTCACTGCTACACTTTTTTCTGTTTAAAAATAATGGTAGTGCTCAGCAGATTTGTATTTTTTTATATTATTTAGATGTTAACTACCATTATGTAAAGATCACTTCTGTCTTTTCTAATATTATAAGGAATTTGAGTATAATAAGCACTAACGGATTGACTCAATTGAAAATCCAACATTATCGTCAATTCCTCTTCTTTTTTTTTTTTTTTTAATACAGTGTAGCAATAAGATATATATATATATTTTTTACAAACTACTTAAATTCTCCGCTACTAGAACTCCAACTGGCTTGGATACATAAAGGGCTTTTTTTAGCGAATGGGGGCAATTTTTTTATTTTTTATTTTTATATTTGGGGTGGATTTTAAATTATTATAAAAAAGGGAATAAATCGTAATAATGTTACACGTTTGAGTTAGAAATTATACATTGTTATAATTTATTATTAATTTTTTATATTTTTGTAACTGAAATCATAAAAATTTTTATAATTTTAGTTAATTTTTTTATTTACGAATATATGTTTTTCTTTTTTTGATGTTATAACTTTTTGAAGTTGTAAGTTTTTTTTTTAATATTTTATGACTTTGAAGTCGTATTTTATTTTGTTTTTACATTTAAAGTTTTTTTGGATTTTTTATAATGTTCTATTTTCTTTGCTTTCAATTTTTTTAAAAAAATTGTAAATAATTCTATTTATTTTATTAGTAAATAAATAGAATTATTTAATATCTTGTATATATTTTTTGAATGTTGTTTTATTTTAAATACTTAAATGTTAAAAAATTAAAATTTTAAAACAAATATTATTAAAAAACTAAAATTTTATTTACAAAACAAATCAAATCAAATTTAATAACATTATTAAAAGATTATCTAAATTTTAAATATACAAAATATATTAAATAAAAATATTAAAAAATTATATAAAATATTTTAAATAAAATATATATATATATATATATATATATATATATATATATATATATATAACATATTAAATAAAACCATATAAAAAATATATACAAGATATTAAATAAAACTAATATCAAGTAAAATTATAAATATTTATTTAATAATGAAATAAATAAAATTATTTATAATTTTTTTTAAAAATGAAAGCAAAGAAAATACAACATTATAAAAAAAATCCTAAAAAAAAATTTAAACGTAAAAAAAATAAAAAATAAAATAAAATACCATTTCAAAGTCATAAAATATAAAAAAAAATTACGACTTGAAAGTTTTGAAATGAAAAAAAAATATATATAACTTTAAAGTCATAATTAAATAATTAAGGTCGCCAATTTTTTATTTTTTTTACTTTACTTAGAAGAAGTAAAAAAAAATTAATTTCATAACACAAATTATGAATTATAACTCAAAAATTGTAATACACTTACTTCATTTTCGATAATAATTTAAAATTAACCTCAAAATAAAAAAAAAAGTAAAAAAAAATTCCCCCATTTGATAAAAAAAAAGCTACATAAAGTAATAAACTAAAACTTAGCTATCTCATTTTCTGTCGTTTCCAAGTCTTTCATCGTTAAAATTTTCCTCAAACATTGAACCCCAGAACAAAATCACGTCTGATGATATGAATCTACTGAAAACAATATCGAACCATATTCATGCATGGTGAAAGAGAAACATGCATATCTTCGTTAGAAAAGAGAGATACTAGTATACTTTAATTTTTAGAAAACCAAAATCTGCTACATGCAATGTTTCCAAGATGGTACACTAATACGTTCAAAGTCAATTAATCTCGTCCTTTTTAAACATGTTCAACTCCTCTGCATCAGTGGAATTACCATATCTGTACGTTTACATAAAATTGCACAATTTTTTTTGAAGAGCGTAGCAAATTTCACATTCTCCTACACACACATATGCTACTGTGTGACACCCATTAGCTTATAATTTTCTCTTTATTAATCATTTCCCGCTCTAATTTCAACTGGAATTAAAATATCTAACAAGTAACAACAGTGCATATATAGCAGCAATTGTTTCTTTTTTACCATATGGTTCCATTAAGCACTTCATGGACCAACTTAACATTGCAATGCTAATATTCACAACTATAGCATTGTTTCTATCACGTGCCGAGGCCATGCGTAAGTGCGGGAATTGCGGTTTGAACCCGGTTCCGTATCCGTTAAGCACTGGACCCGATTGTGGTGACCCGTGGTACAAGATTCGGTGCACCGCGGGTACACTGTGGTTGGATGCACTCGCCGGGTCAGCCTACCTGATCAGCTCCATTGACCCGTTAACCCGTAGTATCATAACCCGACCCGCTTCAATTACACCAAAGACATGCGTGTCCACGGACTTCCACAGCGAAGGCATGCACCTGAACGAAACCCTTCCTTTCAGTGTGGCTTCAGGAAACACCGTTTTTCTCTTCAACTGCACCACCCACGCGCCTTCGATGAACTGCGCCGCAAGCGGCACGTGCCACAGGTATGTTAAGGAGCACGCGGATTTCGGCGCGTGCGGGCGCGTGGGAGTGTGCTGCGAGTACAAGAGTGCTGGATCCCTCAAAGAATACGTGGTTCGGGTACACGGCGGAGGATGCGCGGCGTATCAGAGTTTTGTGGATTTTAACGGCACGGCGGCGGGAAAGCGGTGGCCGGAGCCTGGGGTAGGGATCAAGTGGGTGGCACCACAGGAACCGGTTTGTAAGGCGCCAATAGATTGCAAGGAATTGTTGAACTCGAAATGTGGAGTGGGCCCCGCTGGTGGTGTTGTGCAAAGGTGCTTGTGCAATGTTGGGTTTAAGTGGACCCGATCAATGGTTCGTGTCAACCTCAAGCCCAGACACAGAGTATGGCCCAAAGCTAATCTCTATTTTTTTTTTTTATTTATTTATTTACAAAGCTATACTTTAGAATTTGATATTACTTACATAAAATCAATAAGTAGTCACATACTGTATTTTATTTAAAAACTAAAAATATGTTTATTTAATTTGAAATACATGGTTAACTTGTAACATGTATGGGCTTGAGACCACTAAGAATTAACCCATTTACATGTGGATTATATGGGTTGGACAATTTAGTGCATGTATGGTTTAGTTAAACGTTTGCACCTCCCAAAATTAGTTTGCGAGTGGATTCAAAGATTATCTTTTGCATTCGTCCAATAGATGTTTGTAGGAATGTGTGGCATCACCACTTCAATTGGAACTCAAAACATGGTTTTAGTTTTCAGATTGAACCGAGTTTGATGTGTGGGTTTGCTATTTTTAACTCATATACATGTATATATTTTTTTTTTAAAAAAAAATAAACACTTTATGTTATTAAAAGTATAATTCAGGTTAGTTGAGACCTTTAGTTTGTAACCATTTAGTGTTGGGACTATTTGATGATTAATTTTTATTAAAAATTTGATTAGATATATTTAGTGAGTTCTTCTTTCTCAAATTTTAATCATATTTTTTTTTTCATTCATAAAATTCAAACTTGAGATCTTATTTATGATATTTGAGTGGGTTCTAGTCAAGTACATGCTGGTATATTTGATATTTGTTGGTTGTTATTATTATTTTTTGTATAATTTTTTAGTTGTTTTAGATTTTATTTAAGATTTATATTTTGGCTGTCAACTAATGTGAGGCTAACGTGACCGATTATTATACATGCTTGTTTATTCTGGATCCTTTGTTGTTGTTTTAGTTTTAGCTTTTATTTTTTTAACCTGCAGATACAAAGGGCAAAGGACATGGAAAAGATAGCAACGGCAAAGTTCGGAAGAAAAAGAAAATGCTTCTGGCTGGTATGTGTGTATCATGTAGTAACTCTGTTAATAGGTTTCTTCTGCTATATGCCAACAATTAACAGTTCGGATCACTGGCGCTATAAGTGTGCAATATTTGGTGTTACAATAAATCTTAATTATTGTATGAAAAGGGGATGTTAAGTGAGAGAACTTCTACTATGAGTGAACCGTAAGGTAATTAAATTTTCTATGGATCATGCAAGCATTAAAATCCTAACCATCGTGTATAGTAGTATGTTACAGATTTATTTGTTATCTTCTAGTGGAAACACTCCTCTTATCACTTGATACATTCGTTGTATCAAATACTGCACATTTTACAATAAGGGATCCAAACTCTACAAATAATTGAGCACTCCAATGTTTCACTTTTTTCTCTCATACAAGATTTCTCTCTGTCAAAGGCAATTTTCTTGTAAGTTGTAACTAACCACTGTGTTTGTGCTTTCCTCCCTAAACTCTTCTGTTATCAACAGTGGTTGCTTCCTTAGGAGGAATATTCTCTATTGTAACAGTTATAGGAGTCATTTTCTACAAGAAGCATAATCAAGCAAAGCAGGCCAAAATCAAAAAGAGGAAAGAAATCTCAAGTGCCAAAGCCAATGCTTTATCATCAAGAATCTTCACTGGTAGAGAGATAAGAAAAGCAACCAACAATTTCTCCCAAGAAAACCTCGTTGGCACTGGTGGCTTTGGTGAAGTCTTCAAGGGAACATTTGACGATGGAACCGTCTTTGCCATCAAACGTGCCAAGCTTGGATGCACCAAAGGCATTGATCAAATGCAAAACGAGGTCCGAATTCTCTGCCAAGTAAACCACAGAAGCCTAGTTAGACTCCTTGGTTGTTGCTTGGAACTTGAAAACCCTTTGCTAATATACGAGTACGTCTCAAATGGGACCCTTTTCGACTACCTTCATCGCTACTCTTCTGGCTCTAGGGAACCCCTCAAATGGCATCAAAGACTCAAAATTGCACACCAAACAGCTGAAGGGCTTTGCTATCTGCATTCAGCAGCCGTGCCACCAATTTACCACCGCGACGTGAAATCAAGCAACATACTTCTTGATGACAAGCTTGATGCAAAAGTTTCTGATTTTGGGCTATCTAGGCTTGTTGAATTGGCTGAAGAGAACAAGAGCCATATTTTCACTAGTGCTCAAGGGACACTGGGGTATCTAGACCCCGAGTATTATCGTAACTTTCAGTTGACGGATAAGAGCGATGTTTATAGCTTTGGAGTGGTGTTGATGGAGTTGCTCACTGCTCAGAAGGCTATTGATTTCAATAGGGAAGAAGAGAGTGTGAACTTGGCCATGTATGGGAAGAGGAAAATGGTTGAGGACAAGTTGATGGATGTGGTTGATCCTCTGCTTAAAGAGGGAGCTAGTGCGTTGGAATTGGAAACTATGAAGTCATTGGGGTATCTTGCAACTGCATGCGTGGATGACCAGAGGCAAAAACGGCCTTCAATGAAAGAAGTAGCTGATGATATTGAATATATGATTAAAATTGTTAAGGGTCAGGTTTCCAAATCATGAATGTGTCTATTTGGGAAGCGAAACACTCGATCTCTATCCATCTCTTTTTAATAGATTCTCTTCTAATAGTTGAAATTCGCGCAGTCTTGTTAATTTGGAAATAAGATCCATCAGTTGAGGAATGAGACTACATGAATTTCACCAACAAGAGAGTTTATTAGAAAGAATAGAAAAAGTGTTAAAAAGTATGATGTCAGTTAGCACTTAGCTATGCCACCAAAGAATTACTGGGCAAAAATGTACCCTGATGAAAAAAGAAAAACATTTTGGTTTAAAATTTGCCAAATTCTCCTGGTGATAGTTGCAGGGTTCAAATACATATGTATGAGTAATAGAAAGATTTGGGGTGGGGTATCCAAGTAGATTTTTCCATAAAAATGTTAGAATTAAATAACTAAGCAAAATGGCCAATGGACATCCATATGTTATTTAACATTTAGAAAGATAAAGAGAGTGAAGAAAAAGAAGCTTAGGTATGATATGTATTTATGATGTGATAGGATTAGATGGATATAGAAAAAAAAAGTTGTTGATGGAGTGTTTATAACCCAAAGGTATTCGTATATCACTACTCAATAATTAATTTGGCATTTTGAGAGGAAACAAAAGGGAAAAAGTTATATGCACACTCCTATAACGCATTCAATGTTTAGAAAGAGAAAAAAATATAAATATAATAAGATTTATGATATAATAAAATTGAGAAATAAAAAAATGTTTCCTGACTCACCATAATGCAATTGCAACCATAATTTAAAACTAAGGGTTGAGAGTTGGGAGTCATTTATAGTAGAAACTTAATTAGCAAGACTTATGCTTGTCACATTATATGGATGGTATAAAATATTTTGGAACTTTCGTAAAGTTTTCTGACACTGTATTAGTTGTTGTTGCAGGAAAGATTACTCGAGGCTAGCTTCTTTCATGAACCAAATGGGGGTTACTTACCGGAGGATGAATTGTGGGATGGTGATATATGAAAAGTTTGAATGATACGATAAGAGTTAAAAATAAGTCGATGGAATAACAGAAACGCATCTTCTGTTTGCAGTGTTAGTTATATGAAATTACTCTTTTCTCTTTATAGCTAGCTAGGTGCATCCTCTGTCACTATTAGCCTTTTAGGTTGCAACTTGCAACCCTCAAACTGAAAAATTCTAATTAAAACATATATTAAAAAAAATACATTGTTAGTATTTCTCAGAATTATTATTACGTTGTATAATTTTTCTTCCATCTCATTTTTTAATCTAATTAACTTCTCTCTCTCTATATATATATTTATTTTTTTATATATTTTTTTCCAATCCATATACCCTATATTTTGATTTTTTTTTTCGACACTAGGTTTAAATACTCTTTTTTTCTTATAAGATTCAATTATCTAATTCATTAAGATTAAGAAAAATAATTAATTTAATTTATTATAATAAATTTATCTTAAATTTATGATTCTCTAAAATTATCCTTATTATTAATATTCTTTTTCTCTCTTCCACTTATTTATTACTATATATTTTTCTTATTTTAATTAGATATATATTAATCTAAAAATAATTAGTAGAACGAACATGATGGAGTCTTAAAAATATTATTTTAAATTTAAATCTTATAAATAAATATAAAAATACTATATTATCTTGAACCTAGTGATCAATAATAATGGTACTGGAATGATCAAACATTAGATCAAAACTCTACATGGTACATACAGAAACATTCCTCCAAAATATGAACATCACATCAAGCTGCTAGAAATTCAACAAGAGTCCAAAGAGCACGTGGCATCGTAGTGGACCGACTAGGTCTGTTAATTTGCCACACATGTTGCACTTGCATATCCTAAATCCTTGTGTTTATTTATTTATTCATCTTCAATTAATATTCGTCCGCACACAGCAATTGCATTGACAAGGGTTAATTGTGTTGTGGTGCAAAAAAAATGAGCAACGAAATCCGGATCTTCGAGCTCAACACTGGAGTTAAAATCCCTTCACTTGGCTTGGGAACATGGCAGGCTTACCCTGGTGTCGTTGGTGATGCTATAACTCACGCCACATCAAGGTTTTCATCTTATTATTATGTGATTCGTACTTATATACTTTTGTGATTTTCCTTCTTTTCTTTTCTAGTTTCTACTTATGGATTGAGTAATGATTTATCCACTTATGAGATTTATCCACTGTTCACTTAACACTGGCAGTTAATTATATATGTATATCTAAATAATTTTGTTTTATAGGTGATTAAGAGTAAATGAAAGTGATTATATATACTTATCAATTTGTATTTGAATTGTGTTGTTAATGTTGAAATTTTCTATTTCAAGAGTTAATATTATAAGACAATTATATTAGCTATTTATTATTATTGGGTTTTATTTATTTGATCAAATTAAGTGAGTCCGTTAGACAATTAAATAAGATGATATGGACTTAAATGAGCTTACGTTAGTATTGGCCCATTAGGGATAATGGAAACTCTATTAGGTTAATACGCTATAAGAAGGCTATGGTCTCCAATATATCTGACCGGTTATGGTCCCCAATATATCTTACCGTCACACATAGTTTCCTACCCACTTGAATACGAGTCTTGTTAAGGAATAAAGAGGTTCTGGTTGAGGAAAAACCATGAAGTCATCAGTTACCTACGAATTCAGATTTTCACTGCGTTTGTTCGATCAATCATTATGGATCCATGTCTTCCTAAAACTCTTCCTGATAATCTAACATACCGTGTTCTTGGTATTTTACAAGGATCTCCTAAAATTTCAACAAGTGGTATAAGAGTTTCCATTATTGTTAGATTATTGGGATTTAAAGTTATTTTATTCCAATTATACTTGGATTGCTTTGGTTATATGAACCTAATTTTTTTGGAACAACACATATTAATTGTTGCTAAATTGGATATTTGATTTAAATTCGGGTGTATTTTGTTTTTTTGGGATCTTTATTTGGATTTGTGAATGACTTCCCTTCATGACTATTGTTCATTGTTTGTTTACAATGTACGTGAGTTATATAAGGGAGTAGATAATGAAAATGTCTAACTTGTCATCAAAACTGAAAGCACTTAAACTAAAAGTTTGGTGAAGACATGCTCGTGCATTTAGTTGTGATCTCACTTCTTGCACACTTTAGGCAATTCAAAGTGAGCTATAACATTCAGGAGAACAAATGATCCATTAATGAGCTTACATTTCATTGTGCGCAAGAGAAAGACATATCTAAAAGTGTTCATTTAAGCTTGACCTCTAAGAATAATAAAAAAAATGAAGAATTTACTTGCCACTTCTATAAAAAGTCTGGACACATAAAGAAAGAAAGAAAAGAGTGTCCAAGGTACACTGCATGGCATATAAAGAAAGGTAAATCTCTTGCGTGGTGTTACAAAATTAGTACCTTAATTAAGGTATTTTCATGTGAATAATAATCAATCCAAAGAAAGATAATTATTTGACAAAATTTATTGTCAATATTTGATCATTACATTGAGAGTACCAATTACAACTTAGTTTCTCTAGGAAATAATGTTGTGCTAAGTATCTTGTGATGAGTTTGTTATGTAAAATATTTGCATGTTTTGCTATATATATTTTTATATAACTAAATTATATGTGAAAGTTGTATAATTTTAAGACATCTCATTTATTATATTAAATTGTCTTGTATTTTTTAATTAAATTGATTGAAACATGTTTCCAAAATAACCTTTGTTGCGTAAGTTGATTTCATTGAATTTACATGAATGTTGCATAAAATTATTTATGCGAATTGTGTTCGGTCCAAATGAAGACACAACTTGATAGAATAATTACCTGTCTGCGGTAAACATGTGGTGATTATAATTTTTCATGTGAATAATGAAATGCTCAAACACAATCATTATTTGACCGGAGTAATCATCATATAAGTCAAGTTTTCGTGTGAACAATGGAGTGTCTGAAGACAACCTTTGTTTGACAGGATTTATCACCAATGTTTGGTCAATGTGTTGAGAGTATCACTTGCAGTTAGTCTCTTTCAATCCAAAGATTGAAGATTAATGATATGTTAGGTATCTTGTTTGGGTCTTAAAATTTACCATAAAGATTATTTTTGTATTGTATGTTTATTTTCTCTTTTTTAATTTTTGTTGTTGGTACTACTATGATTTAAATTACTCATATTATTTAAATTTCAAATATGCATGTATAAAATAATTTTTTCTGGGAGTCCTAAGGTGATATATGAGTAATCTTGGTATGCAACACTAGAAAGTAGTAAAATGCATTATGCGTTAATTGAAGAGAACAAAAAACTACATATTTTCATATTGAAATTCTGGAAGTTTAGAGATTGGGTATTCTGACTTCGATTTTTTCAGAATGTCTTAATAACAATCACTCCACATTTAACCATGTTGGTGAAGTTAATATTTTTCTATGAGACATCATACTAGAATTTATGATTGTTAAATTATTGCAACCGGCTTGTCTGTTGTCGCCAACATTAAGTAGCCATTGGGTGTTTATTGGAACAATATCTTAGTCATTGAGTGTACTAATGTGGTGGTCCCGTCTAGTTACATTTGTTGTAGTGATGAAAATCGTAATGATTCCATTATTGATACATGAGATGAACTAGGTTGTTAAGGTGGAAGTCTAAAAGTAAATAGCATATTTTTTTATTTTCAATACATTTAAGCCAATAGTAGAGTGTGTTTAATAGAGTATATTAGAAAATATGTTGTTATGTTAACTATGAATGTATGAATACAAAGTTTTGATGATGTCAAAGTAGAATCAAACAAGGTTGTTTCAACAAACATTCAAAGGTTAAGCATTGCTTTAAGATTAATTCAAAGTTAAGCAAACAAGATAAAAAAAAAAAGATAAGGCCTCAAACAATCTCATTGGTTAATTGGTTTTTGCCTCAAAACAAATTGTTTCCAAGAGACCAAAGGCACTGATAATCGATTACCAGTTAGTGTAATCGATTACCAGAGACAAATTTGGAAATAAGCTTTTCAAAAAGGTTTTGAAATTTGAATTTTGAATATTGTAATCGATTGCTAGTAACAGAACTCCTGAAATTTAAATTGAAAAGTCATGACCCTTCAAAATATAATTGTGTAATCGATTACTAGAAACCTGTAATCGATTACCAGTGAGAAAATTTCAGAAAAGCTTTTTCAAAAGACACATATATTCAAATCATTTTGAAAAGGCACAATGGGCCTATATATATATATGTGTGTCTGACTTTGAAAAGTAAGAGAGATGTTCTAAGAGAACTTAATTGTCAAATGCTCTCTCAACAACTATTGGGCAAGCACTTGCAATTCTATTCAGAATTCTTCTAGGATCTTCAATTTGTATCATCTACTTTAAAGGAGAGAATTTTTCTATTCATCTCATAAATTCAGTTGTAATCAAGAGACTGGTTGTCTCTTGGATTGTGAGAATATTGAACACAAGGGTGATGGATCTCAAGGTATGTTCAAAGTCTGTAAAGGATTTACAGAGATAGTGGAAAAATCTCAAGTGGGTTGCTTGAGGACTGGACGTAGGCATGGGAAGTGGCCGAACCAATATAAATCGAGCTTGCAATTCTTTCTTCCCTTATCTCATTTATTTTATTGCAATCAATTTTGTCTTGCAGGTTTAAAGAACATCGGTTAAATTGATTGTTGCTTCTTCTTTTGCATTATGAGTCTATCATTTAAAAGGGGGTTAAAAGTTTGTTAGTGGAAAAATTATGAAACTTACACCCCTTTCTTAAGTTATTGAGACCACTTGTCCAACATTAACATTTTTTTATATAAAAAAAATCATAGTTCAAATGTGACATAAATTGCAAATGTTCAGGGATATTCACCTTTAGGTTCCCTTGCCTGACTTGAAGGTGATTCCCTTAAGCATCCAGTTATAAATATGATTGTAGAGAAATTAAGAAACACTCCTGCACAGGTAGCTCTTTGATGGGGACTGCAAATGGGCCATACACTACAAAAAAAAGTATGTTTCCAACAGCAAAAATCTGTCGGTAACACTAAAAACTGTTGCTAATTGAAATTTTTCGACAGATTTCCGATGGACAATTATCCGTCAGAAAAATGGTTGTAGGAAATTTCAACCGACGGATATGTTATGTCCATCAAACAATTTCCATCGGAAATTTCAAACTAATTTTTTTCGTTGGAAATTTCCTAAGGATTTTTTTCGACAGAAATTTCGTCGGAAATTTCCCATGGCTCATTTCAGACGGATTCTTTGGTCACAAATTCCCACGAATAATTTCCGACAAAATATATAGATAAGTTTCATTGTTCATATTCTGTATATTAACCTGAATAATAGAACGTACATGTTAGTAATGAAGCGATCACCCAAGACAAACTAACTATGAAGCTGAGAGTAAGAGAGAAAGAAAAAAGTTTAAAAATCATTATCTATATATTTTTAACACTTTGTAATTGGTTAAAATTGATTGAAATAAAATATTGTACTAAATATGATCAATTAGATATTTTTACAATAGATTATGAATAATTCGCACAAATAATATATTAAAAAAAGTTTATGCCTAATGAAAGGAACAAATTGGATAAAAAGAAGCCATACATTGTAAGGGAAATATAATAATATTTTGGGTGTGAGGTCATGTGAGCGTTAATCACTTACTTATCAATCAGGTATAGGTGTATAATAATACTTTGTATATTTTTTATTTGAATTCTATTTTTTTAAAAAAATAGATGAGAATATCTAAATTTAATTAAATCTCTTTTGTTCATTATATTTTTTTAATTTGTAATATCTAAATTTAAATTTTATTTATTTATAAGAATCTTATTCATTTATTTAAAATTTTAAAAAATAAAACATTTTATACTTAGAAACTTCAATTTTTTCAATATTAGCTCTATATAGCCCTTTTCGAGTATATTATGCATCATCTTTTGACAACTTTTACTTATTAGAAGAAGAAAATACAAATTAAATATATTTATTTTAAAAAAATATTAGATATTAAGAAAAATGATTAAAAAATAATTAGAATGCACTTACTACTTTATTTTTATTACTTTTTTTTCTCTATAATTCGATTATGTGTTGCAGATTTATTTAGCTTATAGTCTGCATGTGTGTTTATACATTCAATGGTTTCTAAAATTTCACACAGCATTGTCCAAACCAAAAAAGAGGCAATCTTGTACGAAACCTGAATTATACTTAATTTGCCTACATCGTAATAATTACATATGAGCTGAGCCACACAAGTTGAAACCTGAACATCACTACATGATCCACTTTCGTGGCCATTTTCTTTGTAATTAGTTATCAAATTTTTTGATATTCCATTATCCCTAATCCTTGAAATGTTTAACCCAGAAGAGGATTTTTGTTTTTGCAGAAAATGGCATGCAATACAACACTAATTGTCATTGCCATAGTTGGGGCCTACTGTTGTTCTTGTTTGCTCATTTGTCTCTGCCTATATTTAAGAAGGAGGAAGGCAAGTCCAAATACCAATTTACTATGACCTTTCTATTTTCAACTTAGTCCTCCATTGTTTCAACGAAATATAAATATAGAGAAAAATCTTTGTAGAAAGGCATATATGATCTATCATAATTTAGAGTAATTCTTTCCTGTAAATAATAATTGAACTACATACAATCTATTAAACAAACAAAATATGAAATATTTTTAATAATTACAAACATGAGTAATTAAGTCACTGCCAAGAAGGTAAGAAATAGGGAGTAATATACACTTTGTGTTCTATTTTGGTTGTAACATATTTGAAGAACTTACTAAATTAAATTTGATCCCTATGTGAATATGTTCATAATAAAAACCTTGATTACTTCGTATTCGGTAGGTCTGAATAACTGCATAATTAGAATGTCGCTCTATATTTTAGTTCTGGTTCAAGGCAAAGTCTAATTTATTCATGTTGCGTTAAAATTGATGGCTGCATGTGCAGATCCATCCATGAAAGCACAATTGGATTGGGAAACACCTACAAAATCATTAGAGGTATTGTTGGAGGCCTTCTCTACCTTCATGAAGATTCTAGACTGTTTATTATCCATCGTGATCTCAAAGCAAGCAACATTCTCTTAGATGAAGAGATGAATGCTAAGATTGCAGATTTTGGCATGGTAAGACTGGTTTTAGTGGATCATACTCAAGCAAATACAAGTAGAATTTTCGGAACCAGTAAGTATTAGAATATAAGATACCTTATAAAATGTTGACAGTTTAATTTCAATCAACTATCAATGAGAACTAATTTTAACCTTAATTTTCACCAAATCAAGTATTAGTAGATTATTCGAAGACTGAGTGATGGGGTAAAATACTTTTACTGTACTAGGAATTCAGAATTAAAGCTTTGATTTGAAGATCATTGGCTTTAGCAACTGAAACCAAATTAAAATTTATAACCACGTGAAGAATCACAATATTTATGACCAACTATTCATGCACTCCTATTCATGCAAAATATGACTAACTTTTTTTTACGAGGCTTGTATTGTAATCAGAAAAACATTTTAGATGCCAAATCAAAACTTAAAATTTTGATATCCATGTATGTTATGACTATGATATTGTTCTGCAGATTTAGATGATACTCTGTATCCCTCGCATTTGGTCTTGCAAAAAGCATGTGCTAAAAAATATCAAAGGTAAGTGCCTACGTCTACCTAAGTATCGTAAAACTTTTGGATTAAAAATATATTTAAGTCACTTAATGTAAATATTTTTTTTATTATAATACTTAATTTTTTTAAGTATTGATACTCTATAAATATTGTATACTTTTTCAATAAATATACAAAGAGAGCCAGAGAGAAAACATTTATTTTTATTTATTATTAAATTTGCTTCACAACCCCTTGCAAACTCAGCAGGTTGCAAACCAAAATGCATTCATGTGATATAGTGCCATTCAACAACAACAATGTCCCCTAAAGTTCAAAAAGCTAGGCACAATCGTTCAACTTTCAAACTCAAAACCACAACACAAACAGAAAAACATGAAACATAGCAAAATGGTTTGCACTAATAGCAGGAAGCAACTAAGAAAATAATAAACTAAAAAGTGTTATATTAAGCAGACCTGAAGCTTGAGCATGGTGGTTTTATCAGCAGCACTGAGCACACTAAGATGAGAAAGAAACTTGAGTCAGCACCCACTCCAACCCCCACAACGAGGAGCTTGAACTCGAAGTCTTCGACACTGAATAACTCCTTGAAGACAGTGTATGTCAATCTGAGAAAGTTCTCGTTCCTCGCAAGTTCGATTGAAGCCAATGGTGAGCGTTTGTACAATGGTGAGGTGAGAAGCAGCGAGAGAGAGGGATGGGCTACATTGGCTTACCTGTCAGTGACGTGGGCTGACAGCGGAGGTGCAATAGAGGCATGGTGCTCGCAGAGGCACAACGTGTTTCCTTATCAAGTTGCAAAGGGGAGTGACAGAGGACTAGAGTTGCAAACATTTTATTTGGGGATAATTTTTAATTCCGACAGATTTGATTCCTTCGATAAAATCTGTTAGAAATTTATACTTTCCGACGAAATACAATCCTTCAAAAATATCCGTGGGAAAATACAATATTTTCGACGGAATCAATTCCGTGGGAAATATTCCGTCGGAAATATCTATTTTTTTTGTAGTGATAGTGTGCTTCCCAAGATTTCTAATGAAGCAAGAATTAAGGAAAATTTTGATGTTTTTGACTAGTCTATTCTTGAGAACTTGCTTGCTAAATTTTTTGAGATTAGATAGATAGACATTTAATGGTTCATTCCCTTTCGATCTTTCTATTATATGATCTAGACTAACATATATACATTAGTAGTTTCCTACACATTTTCTACGTACAACACCATTTTATCTCCACTTCTCTCTTCTCTTCCTATCTAATGCTATATATCTACACTAGACTGTTTCTAAGTATTTCACTTCATGGCATTACTCCTAGAGTGAGTTTGAATGAGAGAATTTAAAATTCTAAGAATTTCAAATATTTCAATTGAAATTCTTTTATTTTCAAAAATTTTTATTTGGATAAAAAAATTAAAATTGTGAGGGTGAAAGAAAATGAATGTAAAGAGAAAAGAAGATATGGTTGGTGTGCTTCCAAAGAGAAGAATACTGATGGGGCATGGAGAGTCGTAGGAAATTGAGACACGGCGGCTTACACCAACACACCTGACCACAACATTTAGTCAACGACGCAAGACATGACTCAGGCCATTCGCGCTAGCGAGCACCTCCACCGCGTGATGGGCAGCGACGGCTGCTCCCATGATTGGTAGGTGCAGTTTTACTTGTCCCCCAACACGCGCACCCGGTCGATGCTCCGCGAGCTTAGGCAGTACTTCTTGAAGAATAAGATCATCAGTGTGAGGAAAGAGTTGCGAGTTCGAGAATGAGATTTCGAGAGTTTTCAGGTGAAAAATAATATGAAAGTGATAAAGGAAATACGCAAACATTTTGGAAGGTTCTTCTATTAAGAAGAGAATTTCAATTTCTCACATTTTAGAAGAAAATTAAAATCACATTTTTAGTTGTTTAAAATTCTATTTTAAAATTTCAAAAATTTAAATTCTTCATAAAAAAATATTCAAATAATGAATTTTAGATTAAAGAAATTTAAATTCTTTGATAAATTCATTTCCTCAATTAAAATTTTCTATTCAAAGGCACTCAGTCAAGTTATCTTCACTAGCTTTTCTCACTTCTCTTCCTTTGTCTTTTATAATTATACAAAAGAGTTGTAGTAATACGATTTATCACACTCACACACACTATATACTTGTTTTCTGATTATAGTCTCCATGACACTTATTGGGTTGAGAGTCATTAGAGTAGAAACTTAACAAGGTTTGGTGCTAGTCACGTGATAAATATGTTATGAAAGATTTAGGGGGTGTTTGGTTTGATTATTTTCTATTTTCATTATCACTGAAAACAGAAAATAGTGATGAAAATGTGCTTGGTTGGATTTCTAAAAACATTTTCAGTGAAAATAAAAATAGGAAACAACCAGAAAATGAAAACAATAAATTCTCGTTTTCAGTTGAGAACAAAAATCTCATTTCGGGTAAAATAAAATTGTGTAATGAATGTAATTTTAAGCAAATCTAAAAATACAAAAAGATAAGAAGTCAATATATCATAAATTTTTAGTATTTTTATTTCATGAAAACAGAAAACAAGAAGTCAAACCAAACATGTTTTAAGAATTCTAATATTTTGAAAATAAAAATAGTTTTCAAAAAATGAAAACAGGAAATGAAAATATAAAATGAAAATGCAAACCAAACACACCCTTATTTATTTTTATGAAAGACCAATTAAGTTTCTTGGCACTTTTCTTTTTCTGTTGCAGGTAAGATTACTCAAGGCTAACTTCTTAATCCATGAAACAAACAACGGGGGTGACATATATGAGGAAGAAGTATAGGATGGAGACATATGAGAACTCGGTAGAATGGTCGGTTAAATAAGTAGATCGATGTAATATAAGAAACACATCTTATGTTTGTGGTGTTAGGTTCTTTGAAATTGCAAACTTGTCCATTTTTTCTTCACACTTCTCAAAAACTTAAATGCTACGTGAGACTTTCTGAGCATTCTTTTTCAACAAATTCTTCATTTAAATTTATGAGCAATAAATTATGTGCAAATCGTTGAAGGATAAAATAAGAAGGCCCAACCCAAAGTATTTATGTTACTAATCTTATACAATTTATACAATTAATTGAAGGAAAACAAGGTGACTTGTATGATACACTCTTTCTTTTCGGGTGCATGTTATGTCACTTGGCTTTTTAGTTAGCATCTCTTAGATTGTAAAATTATAATTTTTCATGTCTGGTTTTCTTTCTGATAGATGAATGAATAATCAGACTACATCAGTGGGTTTATTGGTTAGTCAAATGTTATTTTTTTAATGATTTAATTAAATTTTTCATACTAGTAATATAGATCGTTTTTAGATCATTATCTTACATTTATTTATTTATTTCAACTAAATACTTGAAAAAAATTTCGATTTCATTTTACTATATGTTGTTAGTCACTTTTGATTAAGTAATGACGTGATAGACTAAGTGTCATATCATCACGTCTTGTCACAAATACTTCATTGTCACGTCATTACCTTCATTGACGTAACACTGATATGAAAAACTTATTTAAACCATATATAATTAGTGTTTTGCGGTCTATGATCAATATACATATGTAACATGTTATGTTTTTCCTTACTCTTCATTCATTAGTCTAGACCCAAAATATATATCTCACCTTTTGATCTTGTTGGATTATTTTCTTTTAGCATTGTCTAGAGGAAGGAGAAGTCGTAGCAAGGTTTCCATAAGTGAACATGCGGAAGGATCATTGTCGATGTCTCACAATCAGATTGACCCGCGAATTTGTTTATCCATCTACCGGCGGGAGGGAATGACCACGACGCCCCGTGCTCCCGACCAATCGGACGGTAAATTCCGTCCAAGGCTAAATACTGACGAGAGACCGATAGCGAACAAGTACCGCGAGGCAAAGATGAAAAAGACTCTGAAAAGAGAGTCAAAGAGGACTTGAAATGGTTAGGAGGGAGACCTCGCCTGCTAAATAGCTATGTGGAGGTAACCCTCCACGGCCAGCTTCTTAAAGGAACTGGTACACATCTTAACTCTTTAATTTCATTTTTAATATTATCTTATTAATCTAGTTTTATTGATTAAAGTTGATAAATGGATTATTGTAAATTCCAAATAGTATTTTTTTATTCCTACCAATAAAAAATATCTTATTAATTTGACGTATTTCTTATTTTGAATGAGAAATTATCTTAAAGAAATAAATAGGATAAAATTTCTTAAGTCTATATAAAAGTAAATTACATATATGTTCATCAAGTTATTTTAATTAATTTTTAGTTTTTTTTACAAGTTTATAAATATTTGATCAAATAAAAATGTTTGAGAACCAATTTTTTCTTATTGACTTATAAGATTTGCTTTTAAACATAACTTAAATTTACGATTATCATTTTTATTTTTATTTTCAATAAAATAATAAAATTTATCATTTTATCTGAAATTAAATTATTTATTTTGATAAAACTCCTACTTATCATTTGTTAACTAAAAAATTGTTTTTAGATTAACTTAAATAAGTTTTTCATACCGAGAAAAATAGATAGTTTTCAGATTACTATATAAAAATTTATTTATTTTTTGTCAAATACATACCTATTTTTTTTTCATTTTACTATCTATCATTAAGTTAAGTAATGACGTGACACATGGAGTACCACGTCATAGTGTCTTGTCATTATTGTCATGCCAGGTGTCAATAACAAGACGTGATGACGTGACACTCCATTTGCCACATCATCACTTAATGAAATGCAACTAACAACAGGTGATAAAATGAAATTGATTTTTTTTAGGTACTTGATTGAAAAAAAAATGTTAGATAGTAATGTGAAAATGACCTATATTCCGAACATGAAAAATTCAATTAAGAAGTTTTTTTATATATTCACTATGTAGTCAAGTTTGATCAGATTTAAAACTCATAAACCCATTATCAAACTTAATTATAATTGGATGCATTAAAAAAATTCACCCTTACCCAATGACATAATCCAATTCACAAAAATGTAATTAGATTGGGTTGACCAAGTTCAAGAATTGGGTGAAGTAGAATCCACTTATATCTTTAATAAAAACTAGTTCTAACTTATATAATAGGATGAAATAAATGAAAATCATGAACAAAATAAACAAAACTAGTAAATGTTAATCAATATCCTTAATGTGTTGATTTAAAAGCTAAAAGAAAGATTTTTATTGAAATGTATAAAATTGTATTATTGATAAATTTTTCGCACTCTTATAATTTTTATAATAAATATTTTATTATTTAATTTTGTAACTAATTTCTTAAGGATTTTGGTTAGTAAAATCCAACAAAATTTAGTTAGAGTGAAAATTATATTTACTTGTTTTAATTATATTTATTTGATTATTTGATTTAATAAAATGTGACGCTTATATAAATACGGTAAACCCAAACCCGAGACTCCCCCAAAACCCTAACGCTTAAACCCTTTGCTCTGCGCCTCGAGTCTCCCTCTCTGTTCAGCACACACACAGAAATGGCCATGTACGCGATGCTTCGCCGCGTCTCCTCCGCCGTGCTGCCTCAGCTGGCGCGCCGCACGGCCATGGCATCGTCTTCTTCCAGAACCTTCCACATTGCTCTCTCTGTTCTCCGCAGAGAGACAGCGACTACTACTATCGCACCCTCTCTTCGCTTCGCCAACGCCTTCGCTACCAAGTCCAGCGCCGACGAATATCTCGCTCAAGTGCTTCAGTCTGAGATCCAATGCGCCCTCGAAGACGACCATGCCCACCACCAAGTAATTTTTCCCTTTTTCACTTGTTATTACTATTTTTGAAGACTACTTTGTTCCTTTTCCTAGTGACTAATCACCGTAATATACCTTTGTTTTTGCATTTTCCGTGTGAAGTTTTTTTTTTACTGGGTTGATTATTAGATAGAAGTGGGTATGGAACTTGAAGTGAAATTTTCCTCCCTTTTGACTTTTCTTGTGAGTTCTGTTTCCATCAGTAATGCAAAACGACGTCGTTTATTGCATAAAGCTTGATTTTGTACTTCTTGTTGTTGGTGGTGGTGGTGGTGAGTTTCCCTTATTTTCCTTGTGAAGAATGAAAGTTTTGGAAGTGTTTGTTGTGTTTAATTTTGGTTATTTGGTGGAGGGATTCTCATTTTGAGTGAAGGTAGAAGATTGTTGATAGTTGTTGTGAATGAATAGGAATAGTTGAGTGTTTAAATAGGTAATTTTGAGGTGAATTTGTAACAGAGCGTTGTGGTGGTTTCCGAACCCTCTGTTTCTTGTCTTAGTTTTATAATTTACCATTTGTTTGGTTTTATTTGCTTAACATTGAGATTATCAGGGGTATCATAGTTTAGCAAAATTATTGGGGACATCATAGCTGCTGCCGTTGTGCATTTTGCTTTTAAGCCTTTTTTTGGTTTTCTAGTGGCTTGAAATTACTATATTTTATTGACCTATTTTGTAAGGCAAACCGCTGGGGGGGTGTCATTGCAATTTACTCTTTATAATTCTAGTATTACTTTTTGTGCATATGAACAGATCTTAGAGGCTATCTTTTGTAGTTTGACTGGGATTTTATGTCTGAGTCTTTATTCATATGTTTTGAGCTGATGAATTTTGCTGTTGTTAGTTACTTACCAGTTACGAAACATGGTGTGGGAATGGACTTTCAATGTCTAAATGTTTTAACAAATTCTGCTGTATGACTTATCTGGATTGAGAAACCTTTTTTCTATCAGATGTACGTTGCTTATGCCATATGCAACTTTTAAGTGGTATCATGTGAAAATTAGGTTAAAAATCACTTGGTTATCTTATGGGGTTTTACACTCTCCCTTTTTTCCTACTGCCCAAGCCCCAAACCTAACAGATTAACTATCCTTCCTTTCTCCTTTTTATTTCATATCTTTGACCACCATCGCATATTACTCTGCAGATGTTTAGTTTTCTTATTTGCACCATTTTATTATCTTATATGCTATGATTAGTCATATCAGTGTTGTGTTTCAAGATGTGCTTTCATTAGTTTGGTAAATATACTTTGAGTTGTGTAAAAGTATACATTATGTTGTAAGTATATTTCAATAGTTCACTAAATGAAGTTTTTTTCTTTTTTGAAACTGAAATGAAGTTTGTTACTTTTCTTTTCTTTTTGAAAAGGTTGTAGAAGTTTTAGAAAATATCTTAGCATTGTTAAATTGTGTAAGGTATCTTTCGGAGTAAGGCAATATCCGGTAATAACAGCTTTGAAGCCAATCTTCAAGGTTTTACATACCAAAAATTTCTAGGAGTCATTTATTGACAAGTTTTGTCATAATATATTTTGTTTATTTTAACAAATAAAATATAAGGTGGAAAAAATTGCCTTGTAGAGCAGTACCAGAAGCAGCTATTTTCAGGGATAGTTGTTGTAGGAAGGCCATTTGCTGTTTCTGTTTTGTAGAGTTTGCTTTGGTATTTGTAGTCACATTGGGTCATTCAGGCATTGATTTCATTATCTTTATGGTTTAACTTTTCCAGGTCGAAGTTCCTGTTGATTTTCCTTTTGACATTGAGGACAATCCTGGAGAAAGAACCATACAACTAAAAGGAAAATTTGGAGATGAAACTATCAAAGTTCAAGTTGACATCCCTAATGTAGCACCTGGAGAAGAAAATGAGGATGACGAAAATGGTGACAATGAGAAGAATGATAGTGAATCTAGCATTCCTTTAGTTGTGAGTGTTTTCAAAGAAAATGGAGTGTCTCTAGAGTTTGGTGTGACTGCTTTTCCCGATGAGATTTCCATTGATAGCTTGTCAATAAAGCAGTGTGAGGAATCTGAAGACCAGTTGGCATACGAGGGGCCTGAGTTCATGTAAGCATTTCTTAGTGTATGCCTATATGGTATTATCTAATTTTTTTCATAAAATGTTTCCTATACTTTCTGAATATTTCTGCTCCATTTTCTTTTATAGTGATTTGGATGAAAATCTGCAAAAGGCTTTTCACAAGTATCTTGAGATCAGGGGAATCAAGCCTAGCACAACCAATTTCTTGCAGGAATACATGTTTGCTAAAGACAACAAGGAATATTTGATGTGGCTGAAGAACCTGAAGAACTTCGTCGAGAAATGATTTGTTCTCTGAGGATCGTGAAATGTTGACAGAGGCCTTTTCTTTGGTATACACTGTATCATGAGAGAGTCATTGCTGTAGACTAATAATTTAAAAAAACTTGATGTTAAAAGGATTGTTTAGGCTATCTTTTGCAATTTAACTTCACCCATCAATCAATAGATCTTGGGTGGTTCTCCCATTCATTCTTTACCTATCATATTTGAGATGCAAGTTCAAGATATTCACTGTTATAGTGCTATTTATAGATTAACCAGATAAATATAGTTAATCAGGATATTACTGTTTTATCCTCTTGACTCATGCATATAATTAATCTAAATTTTACTTTTCTTCCGGGTATAAATGAGATTGCAAAGAAAAAATATCTACATTCAACCATTTTTTTTTTATATATATAATAGACGGGACTAATGCTCAAAACAGAAACAGGAACAAAAGTTACATAGGAACTAATCTAGGCAGAACAATTCACCTAATATGATGGTCAACAATTTTTTAAGCACTTAAACCATCTACTGAAAAAATGGATATTATTGAAATAAAATTTAAATGTACGACGTTATTATTCTACTGTATTACTTGCCTTGGTCTCTCAAATATAAAAAAAGCACACTAATAAAGTCATTGTACAAAGAAATTAAGAAAATGTTTTTTTCAATTAATAATTTTTTTTCAACTTACTCTTTATTGGTCCTTGATATTAATAATAAAAAGTCATTAAAATTAGTACCTCAGTTAAGTAAAAAATATTTTAGAAATAATAAAATAAAATAAAATTAGTTGAAATTTTCTTATAAATATTTATTCTATAAAATAAATATTATTCAAATAACACAACTTGAAAAATAAATATTTATTCTATAAAATGCTTAATTAAAATATTATTTAAAAGATTTCCATTGATACTGATAGTTTTTATTTTTCTTATAAAATTGTCTCGAGCGAATAGTTTTTAATAATTTATTTTTATTTCTTTCACTCTAACAAAATAACATCAGCCTTTTTTTTTTTTTTTTTTTTTAATTTTTAAACTGGCATAAAATGCACCCGAGAACGTCGAACAATCTGAAAAGGAGTTGCAGATATTAATTTGAACTTGGTATATATTGAAGCTATTATTTTTATTTTTCTTGGAAATATCTCGCTTTATCAAAGCATAATCACGTGAATCCCCGTTGCCAAACGGTGACTTGGGTAAGGCCAAATTTCCTTCTTCCATTGGTTGCCCCGTAGTTATTGTTTAGACTTCAGAGTCGTTGCCAGTGATCCCTACCTTTTTGCCTAAACTTTTGGCTCATGGCACATACCAATACCATACACATAAATTTGCTAAGTCAATATAAAATTACTCTTCCCTCAACATTTGGGTATATAAAAGAAATACATAAAAAATTAAAGTAAAAATCTTTAGCCATTTGACTCAAAAGGGTATATAGATTGCTGCCTTTGGATTTAAAATCTGTTTATGTATATCAATTATTTTGTGTGAAAGTTTAGTCATTTTGATTTTTGTGCTGGAGATCATGGACAAAGAAGCTACAAATGTTCCCCTACATTTTGATCTGAATACAGGTGCAAAGATCCCATCAGTTGGTCTTGGAACATGGGAAGCTCGTCGAGGTGTTGTGGGTGATGCTGTTATTGCTGCTGTCAAGGTGCTTTCTTTGCGTTCTGTGTCTTTATTTCCTGGTCTATTGAGAGATAGTTGGTAACAAGAGAAGGAGCTTCATGTGCTGATTTCTTCTTTGGTTGAAATTGTCATGGTTCTGTGTGCAGGCTGGTTACAGGCACATAGATTGTGCTAGGATATATGATAATGAAAAAGAGGTATATGTTGTATCTTGATTCAACAAGCTGAGAACCATATCAAATTGTTTTTGTCTGCTAATATTTTTTTCTGAAAGGGGGGATAATTGATTTTGTTTATTCTGGCTTTTTTGATGCAAGGAAGTTTGCATCTGATGCAGATAGGGGAGGCTCTGAAAACACTGTTTTCTACTGGGGTAGTACATCGTAGTGAGATGTTCATCACATCAAAGCCATGTTATACATTTCGACTAATCCTTAACCTTAGATAAATTGACCTCACTTTTTCCTAATCAAGCTTTTGATGAGTTTAATTTTCATAAACTGTTAATGTAAAATTTTTATATTGTCAACTAATTAGAAATCATCTTAAATATAACTTTTAAAAGTAAATATTACAAAACTTAATAATCTAACCATATATCACAATCTATGATTGGAATACAGAATAAAAAAAATCTTTTCATCGTATTCTAATTTAATTTAGCTTTTAACATACTTGAGAACACTTGTATATTTAATTTACTATTTGGTTATAAAGAAGATTTTAGCATGTAAGAAAGAAAGATAAAACCTAAAACACACTTTGGTGTTGTATAATTCTGTTCAGAGTAGTGAATTTCCTCTGGTTGCCTTGAGTTTTTTAACCATACAGGATCAGTGACTGTGCACCTGAAGATGTCTCAAAGGCACTAACTAGGACTCTTGCGGACATGCAGCTTGACTACATTGATTTATATCTTGTATGATTCTTGATTTTCAAACTGTCTATGTAATGATACTGAAACTGGAGATGGTTGTATGAAATTTGATGATAAATTATTTTGTCAAAGATGCATTGGCCTTTTAGGACAAAGTTGGGTTCAAGAGGTTGGAACCCTGAGAATATGGCTCCCTTGTGTCTTCCAGAGACATGGAATGCAATGGAAGGTTTGTTTGCCTCGGGTCAGGCACGCGCAATCGGGGTGAGCAACTTTTCAACTAAGAAGCTGCAAGACTTGCTTGGATATGCTAAGATTCCGCCAGCAGTTAACCAAGTTGAATGCCACCCAGTGTGGCAGCAACCTGCTCTTCACAATTTGTGCAAGTCTACCGGTGTTCATCTCACAGTATTACTCTGACCGATCTAAGTGATGTTTTTCTGATCCTGTAATTGAGGTTCTGTTGCTTGTGTTTTGTTAATAACCAACAAATTTTTCCATGCAGGCATATTGTCCTTTAGGCTCTCCTGGGTCATGGGTAAAGGGGCAAGTCTTGAAGGAACCACTGTTGAAGGAAATTGCTGAAAAGCTTCACAAGTCTCCAGCGCAAGTGGCATTGCGTTGGGGGACTCCAAAGTGGTCACAGTGTTCTTCCAAAAAGTGTAAATGAATCTAGGATCAAGGAGAACCTTAGTTTATTTGATTGGTGCATTCCTCCTGAGCTACTCTCAAAATTATCACAGATTCACCAGGTTGAAATGCTTTCAAAACATACAAATAATTCATTCTTGTGCACATATTTGTATCCAACATTTATTTTCAGTTTATTCATTTTTTAGTTTGTTTATTGTCTGATGCAGCAAAGGTTACTTCGAAATGAATCTGCTGTCCATGAAACTTGTAGTCCTTACAAAAATCTTGAAGAATTGTGGGATGGAGAAATATGAAATGCAGATTACTTTTGATGAAGCTCGGGATGTAATTTGACATTGAATTCTTATTTCTGATGCAAATTGTAGAAATGTTTTAACATTTGTATTGTCTGAAGACAATCACCCCTCTACCTTGGGGTTTTATGTGAATCCTCACATATGATTATATGAACAAAAAGAAAATTTGACCCATTCTTTAATTGTTTATGAGACCTTCAGTAAATTTGACCCAATCTATGAATTTATTGTTTTATCGGAAGCAAAACAAACAGAAAAGAACTGCTCAAACCTGCTGTCAATTAAAAAAGTAGATTATAACTAAGATATGACAGAAAAGAACATTTACTACATAGGTGTTGTGAGTTCTACTCAATGCATTTCATTTTTCTTAAAGCACTCTGTCAGCCTGTACGCCTTTAATCTTCATGCAAGCTCAATAAACTGTTTGAACGAAATCTTTTTGGCCCTTCAACACAAATTTCACTTAAATAACTTATCCAGACTCTAAAGATAAAATTATAACCAGCAAGAGAAGATCTTGACTTTCTATGTACCGATAGTGAAAAGATAAAATTTGGATTACCTACAGGCTACAGCTAGATATACCAATTGTAGAATAATGTTTACCATTGAAAACACTTTTCTTAAAGGATAAAAATAAAACTTAGACAAAGTACTTTAAGGGTGTGTTTGATTTTTGTTGTCAAAAACTGTTTTCAGTATTCAAAATACAACTGAAGAAGGCTGCTTAAATGGCTAGTGGATGGTAGTGCAAAACAAAGAGCAGAGTGTAAAAATGAGGGAGATGTTGAACAATATGAAAACAGAAGATGAGAAAACATCTCTTTCGGTTCTTCGGTTTTTAAAACACTTTGTTTTGAAAACAATTTTCAAAATTTAATATTTGGGGATAAAAAATTGATTGAGTAGATGGAAACAGAAGAGGAGAAAACATCTCCCAACTGTTTCTATTTTTTGGTTTTTAAAACACTTGTTTTGGAATCAATTTTCAAATTTTAGTTGATTTTGAAGGGAATTTGATTGTTGAGTAGTGCACAATTGTTTTAGAAAATAATTTTTTAAATAAAAAAAAATGAGAAGGGAATCAGACACACCCTTAGTATTTTTTTATTTTTTTCGCTAATCAAGATTATTGTTTTACTGCAATAATCAACATTGACCTTTGATGTCCTTCTTTATTGTACTAATTACTGAGGTGAAATTCCAATTTGGATTGAAAAACATCAAAAGCACCTAAAAAAATTGTCATTTTAAAAAATATTCACTTACAAAAGAAAAAGCTTCCAATATTCAAAAGCAAATAGAATTTTTATATTGGCTGCTTTTTGAAATAGCCTTGTATAAATCTTATCATCAGCGCAGCATTTTACTAGACTTGTCACATGCTTCAATTACAACAACACTTGCTTTAACAGCAATCCAATTTCCCACCATTTCCAACTTAAAAAATCAATTAGTAGTAAGTGAAGTTGTCTAACAGATATATAGACTGAACCCCAAGAACTGAGGCAGACAATGTGGTACTTCGTAACACCAACATTTTTCCATCAAATAATATCCAGCTAAATGAAGATACTACTGCCATCTTCAATGTAATACATTATTGAGGGTTACTTTACATATTCATCATTTCCATGGCCTGAATCTACTGTATACATCATGTTCATTTCTAGAAGAAAAGCCGCATCAAACAAGCTCTCTATATAGAGTCCATGGACCAAGTTGTTTAGTCTGAACAATTGGATAATATAGCGCCTTTAATTAAAAGAAATTGAAAACGTTCCTGTGCAACTAAAGACAGGGCATTTATAAATGTCTTATTTGTAGACAAGAGGACAAATTCCATGGCAAATAATCTTCAGAAATAATGCAACTTTTTTCTTGCTCTTGCAAAAAGCATCAAACAAGATAACTTAGGAGAGACAAAGACATTAAATGAGAAGTGAGACCCAACAAAGTTAGTAATTTTCAATAAATTTCAACCAATCATAGTGTTAAAAGGAGAGTGTCAAAGAGATTGTTGTTAGCATTCTTCTCTATAGCTTAATATGCTAAGGTGTTGAGCCTTATTATGCATCTCATTAATAAGACTGCACAGATGAGATTTCCCCTTATTTGCACAAGCAATCGATAAGATAATTGCACGTTACGATATTAGGAACTAAATTTCCACGAAGCATTTCCTTAAACAGTGCTATTTCATCAGTCCACCTTTAAACCTTGCAAAATCCACCAATCATAATAATTATGAACGATAAGTTCCACACCCATTTTGTTCAATTATCAAATAACCACATCGCAAGTCTTAACATGTTTACTTAGAAAACATCCATCAATTAAAGGCGCTATTCTAGTCTTTATTTGTGCTTCTCTGACCCTTCTTTACAACAATAAAGCAATTATGTCAAAGGCATATTAGTCTGGATTGATATTTTCTTGGTGCATTTTCGTTTAGAAATTGAGTTGCATCTTTTAGTTCGCCTGCTACGCAGTCTAAACTTTGAAGTAAAGAACCGTTAGGTGACACCATCTGCTTTCAGGGTCATGTTATTGTTTATTGATAATACAAGTTAGTCAGATTATCTAGAAGGAAAACAAATGTGTAACTATTCTACTTCACGAGAATATGCAACGCTTCAGATGGCCCGTCTCAATTTGTCTCTGCATTGCTGTTTCACAATCTTAAGTAGTACTTTTATGAATAAATAAAAAAGAGTATACAGCCAAATAATATAATTCATGCACTTATTTGATTTCCCCAGAGCATGTTCCAGGTAAGAAAAAAAATCTGGAAAGGGGTAAGTGATAGTTAAGATATACACTGACTGCACGCACCGAAGCAACTTCTGTAAATGAAAAATAGAACAGAAAAATTGCTGCTGGTTTAATGAGGTGAACAACAATAATCCTAAGTAGCTCAAACTGATCTCTGGCTGCACATTTATGCTTTTACTGGTAGATCCTTGTAAGTATAAGTGACCCCTCGATCACTATTTACCACATGCCCACTCCCTCTCAATATCCTGCATTATAGTGTATGATTTAGTGTACATTTTGAAAGAGTACAGCGTTTAAAACTATAGAAATGCATGAATGATTAAGTAAGAAGATCATAAATTTAACAAAAAAAAATAATTCAAGAACAATTGCTAGAAAATTCATCAATAACTGCAAGTGTTTGTTCAGTTAATGTTGTATTTTTATTTTAATAAAACAAAAACAGGAGGCATTGGAGAATTCTGTACCATCTATTTGTCAACAACCCTTCAACTCCAACGGGACCTCTGGCATGAATTCGGCCTGTGCTTATTCCAACCTGATCAACAATAAAACCAAGAACAGTTGAGAAATGTTGAATAACTGTGCTGCTAATTATTACAATATGCTTATGGAAAGTAGACCACCTCTGCACCAAGGCCAAAGCGAGTTCCATCACAGAACCTTGTACTTGCATTGTGGAATACAGCAGCACTGTTTGAGAATCAAGCAAAAATGCATATTCCTCAGTCATCAACATCAACTCTAGTATTAGACTTAATCATATTTCATAGAGTAGTTATGCAAAGAAACACAATGAAGCATGAGTGCTATTTACCGTTAAAAGAATTAATTATGTCCAAATGAAATATGATAAGTGACCTCAATGCACGTTAGAAGCAGAACTAAAGATTTTCAAGTTATTTGGTAATACTTGGGTATCATGCAGTGCTAAGTTCAATATAGAATAGTATAGGATGCTCGGTAGTGACTTGGTTCTCCCCCCTACGGCTACACTTTTAAAGGAGGGCTTCCTAAGTGCTTGGATGCTTATCAATTGGTATCAAAATTGGTTTTCAGTGGGAGTCCTTAAGTGGCTTGGTTCTCCCCCTTTGAGCATTATGTTCTGTCATGTATAACAGATTCTTGAAGTCACATTACTTTTTTTTATCGCCAAATGCTAGTTGTTAGTTTGTTAGCTGGGGGATTCGAACACATGACCTCTCCCTTCTTCCCTTCTCCCTTCACCACCTAGCCAACCTTATATCTCCCTGAAGTCATGTTACTTGAACAGTGTCTGACCATGGGGTTTTCTTTCTCGTCCTACCATGCACCTTTGGAGGATAATTTTCTTCTCTTCTATACACCAGCCTTCTTCCTAATGATCTCATTCTTGATCTTATCCATCCTGATATGATCAAAACATCTTCGTATGTATGCGAAAATGTTATGTTCATAGTTGTATTTTATACAATTCTAAATTATTGGTTTCGTTTCTTTTTCTTATCAGTAGTTATCGACCTCACACTTCACTCTCCAAAAGTGTATCAAGCACATTATATGATCTAAATCCAAATAAAATAAAAGCATTAGAGAAAAAGTGAGGTAAAAATATCCATAACATACTTATTACATTAATATTTACAAGCCACAGCTAAACTGCCTCTAATAAAAATAAGCTCCATTGTTTCAAAAAAGATGATTTCTCTTCCACCTCCTAATTTGAAGAAATTTTTTTATTAGTTAGTTCCGAAGTTCTCTTCATTAAGTCAAACTACATATGCACTATGAACCTCATGGGTTAACCAAATTTTTATAGAATATATAGATGGAACCCAATGAAAGCAACAAATATGAAGAATTAGACGTTGGGACAAATGTAATATCCAATACAAATGACATTCAAATTTTAGAAAGTGAAGAGGTTAGTGGTTCAGGACAAATTACTGCAGTTCAGGCATTTGAATTAAACTACCATACCAATTTGCTACATTAGTATCTCTTGGAACTTGACACTGGAAGAAAAGGATCAAACAAGGTTGCTGGAAAAAAAAAATCTACTTTTACCTGTCAACCTGACTTAAGAAAGCTTCGGCGACTTCAGAGTCTTCTGCAACAATGCATTCAGTATGAGCACTGCAGAAACAGGAAAGAAAGAAATAGATTTTTAAGATTATAATGTTTATGATATAGAGAATCAAAACATAGATTTTGTAGGGGAACTTGAATTTGCCTTCCATGGTGATGTATGTGGTCAATGGCAGCAAATACATCATCTACAATTTCAACTGTACAAGCCAGTGAGCTATACTCCAGATGGAAAGAGTGTGTTTCAGAAATATTTAATAAGTTACTGGCTCTTGGTCCACCATATAATTGAACGCCTGCAAATTGATTAATTTACAGCAGTCATGTTATCCCTATTGTACATGTTTTCCAGTTTAACAGCATGGTCTATAGACCAACCATATCCAAGTAATCTTTTAATTAATTATTATACATATTTTCTCTTTTGATTTTAAATGCATTCTCTCTTAAGTTAAAGTTATATTTTAAAAATCAAACTAAGTTAAAAAGACATGTTCAATGCGCAGAATACTCATAAGTTTTCAGGGAAAAAAAGAAGAAAAAAACAAAAGAAAAACAATCCGACTAAAATGTAAAGAAAAACAAATAAACGCCAATGTTTATAATATCAAAGTTTCATCTAGTTATGTAAAGGTTGTTTAAAAAAAAGCAGCTAACAAGGATTTAAAAAAAGAAAATATAAAATTCCAACTTGAATGCATGTTTTGTTCATCATAAATTTATTTGCAACAACCAAGACCGAACCTTCACGTTGGAGTTCAGCAACAAGTTCATCAAGTCCACCATTCCTTGACAGATCTACGTGTACAAGAAGTGTTTCCTAAGAACATCAGCACACAATATTGTAATGAGCTGAGTCTGTAGATTCAATTTACATAATGAATGAAAAATGAAGAAAACTCAAACGAAGATATGGATGTAAATGAACATGCATTAGAGGAGGCATTCCTGGGTATGTAAACTGAAATTACCATTGCATTGCAGGCTGCAGGGTAATCAATCTTTGCATCCCTAATAATCTTCTTTGCCATATCAATATTAGCTGTTTTGTCTACATATACATGACATATTCCATCTGCATGACAAAAATAACAATTTTATAAAATCCTACTTTGTAATATTAATCAAAAATAGGAAATGTAAATCATATATTACCAGCATGACCAAGAACAGGAATCTTTGTTGTACCCTTGATTTGAGAGACAAGCTTATTACTGCCTCTGGGGACCACAAGATCTATCACGTCATCAAGCTGTGGCAAAGTATGATTAGTGGAAAATCATTTCAGACTAATAAATTTTAGGAATTTTACTTGCCTTGAGCAGATCTGGAATATCTTCTCTTGAAGTCACAAGCCCAATGAGTTTGTCACCCACTGTATCTGGAATAATTGAAGTAATGACCTACAATAATGATGAAAGCATTTTATAAATTCAAATTATGGCAAAATACTAGAGACAAAACTTATTTGGATTAATAAGATAAAAAAACAACCTGGTCTAAATTAAATTTTACAAACCTTGTGTAAGATTGCATTTGATCGTTTGGCTTCCTTCCCTCCTTTAAGCAGTAGACCATTTCCACTTCGAATTGCCAATGCAGCTATCTATTAATGAATTTCAACAACTATCTTAATACAATAAACACATTTTCAAAACTTGATTAGTATCACTAGACTCAAAATAATAGATCTCTATTGTTGCTCATATCCTTGACATTTTAATTGAAGATGTAGAATGGATTAGAAACGAGAAGGAATAGGGTCTCTTAACCTGAACAAGGGCATCTGGCCGAGACTCGAATATAACCAGGAGGACACCCAAAGGACATGATATTTTCTCCAGGATGAGTTTATCTGCTAGCTGGACACAAAGAGCAGTAATCAGAATTGCCAAAATGAGTGTTGAGCAATAGGATGCATGTTTTAATAACATTTTCTAGAATTTGTTATTGAATAACTGCGAAAGTCAAATTTTGGAAACATATTACATTTGTTGAATATTAAAACATCACAGAAACAATTTCATGGGTTACTTATATGCTAGTATTAACATAATTATATGGGGGGTTTTGACCTCAGTCCTCTTTAAAATCTGACCAATGGGTTCTTCCATGTCAGCTAGCATGCGAACAGACTTTACAAGACTAGAGATCTGAAAAATACAAAAACCAAGGTCAGACAAGCTAAATCAAAGCGAAAACTTCACAAAACCTGCTTTGAAAAGTTTGCAGTAGGTTTTGTATGGACATAACACTAACAAAAAGCTGAGCAAGTTGTCTTCCAATTTTTCACTTCAGTAATCAGTAAGTAACCAATGAAGTTCTTACCTTCTCAGGTCTCAGGGTTAAACGTGATATGAGTGCTTTCTCATATCCCATCTCCTCTGCATCAGCAACATCAGCTCCGTTCTCAAGCCTTATCACACTTTCATTTATCTCTAATGCATCAGCCATTGCCAGCAATATTTTCCTCCTTTCTTCAGAATTTAGGACCTGTAACCAGAAGCACCAAAAAGAAATTAGTATATATTAAATTGCCACTTAAAGAAATTCATGAAAGTGAACCCTGCCCTTCACATTTTAAATATGTAACTTTACTTGCCTGGAGTCGTCTAGAACTATTACGTGCTGCCACTGCCATTTCATGAGCACTCACTTCCTTTATGCTGGTCCACAAATGAGCATCTTTGTGAAAGACAGTACCGATTCTTTCTCCTCGAAGCACTCGGATGATGTTGTCTGTAGCATAGCCACTTCAAAGGAGGTTGAAATGCAATTTGAAGTCAGCAAAAATGCAAAATTCCATACGCTTGCTTGTACATAGGTGAACTCATTCATCAGTAGAAAAATGAAAATTACTCACAACAGAAATCAGAATATATTTTCATTTAACAAACAAGGGATATCTACATAGCATTATCAGATCAACTGGATGGATATCCATAATCTTAAAATGATGAATGCAGTTTCACAACCAAGAAAGGATAATAATCCTTTACAAGCCAGTTTGTATGAGATTCAATTCATTCCAATTTATTCCTGGTGCTGTCCACAATTTTATGACTCGGGGAATTAAGTAGCTAACAACTCTCTCCAATAGTCAAAACAAAATTAATAAAAACAATGTCTCTCTCCGGGTATGCTGGATCTAAAGTGAAATGAAAAGTAGTTAAACAGTTACAATGTCAACATTTTCCTCTATCAGTGTCAACATTTTCTTATATCATGTAAAATCTCAGCTTAAAATTGAAGGTACCTAGTAATAATCACAGGTGTGCCAGCATAAGCAGCACAAACAGCAGCATTAACTTTAGCAGTCATACCCCCTCTTCCCAATCTTGATTTTTCTCCAAAAGTAATTTCGCTTTGATGCTTTTCTTTTACATATGTATGAATTAACTTTGACTTGGGATCAGATGGAGGACCACTATAAAGACCCTCAACATCACTCAATAGAACAAGGAGGTCAGCTTTAAGTTCCAGAGCCAATAGACCAGCCAAACTGTCATTGTCCCAGAATATACCAGAAGAATCCTGCAGACAGTTCTTGCCCTTAAAGGTAATAATTTAACGTCACAAGACGAAGAAAATCAAACTAACATTTTCTAGGAGAAATAAAAGAGACTAAATTTTCACAAAGGAAAATTTGTGTAAGGAAAAGCAGCTTACCTCATAGGGTGCCTTCCTAGTACTAACAGCATCATTTTCATTGAAAATGGGAATAACCCTTAAATCTAGTAACGAGCTCACGGTGTCTGAAAGTTGTTTTCTGAAAGCTGTATCCCTAAAAAACCCATCATTCACAAGAAGTTGGGATGAAGTAACATCAAGCTGCACCAGGCAAATGACATATTACCATCAATATAGAGGAAACATACAAATTTGATTAATAAAACACGTGTTAATGTATTGTGTGGCAAAACATAGAAATTTAAGATTAGGGACATATTGAATTGAATGTGCAACTTAATTTAGTGTGCACCTGACTAAACATGAGATCATAGAGAGCCATGAGACTACTCTGCCCAACAGCTGCACATGCTTTCCCATCAAGATCTCCTTGTGGATTTTGAAGATCCGAAAAGCTGCATAAAAAAATAAAAAATAAACCTTCATTTCAGGCTCATCTTTTCTTCCTCTGTCTCTTAAACTCTACCAATCTTATATTGATAGAAACATGAAAAGGTTCGCACAAGTTCCATCTCAATGCTATACCGCTTAACGGTTTGCACAAACACATATTGATGCTGATTTAACATTTCAAAAAGAACAAAACGACAAAAGGAAGCATGCTCCGAGTGGGCAATGAAAAAGTTGAATTACTTCTTCAAACACAATGATTTTATGTACCACAACTTTTCTGTTCTGTTTGATATGATAACATAAATCAATGATTAAGTCTGATTTTTTTTTTCTTTCTTTAGTTTTATATTGCATGAAAAATATTCACCAAAAAAAAAATATATTGCATGAAAAACTCATTATTTTTTAGGAGCATCACCAAATACTAAACAGTTACCAAGTTTTACAAATTGATGTAACTGAAGTATGTAGAAGCTATTAAAAGAAAGCGAAAAGCTCGATGCACGTCTTTGAAAATTATGTATTTGCTACATCTAAAGAGAAATTACAAAAACCTGCTATTGACCAATCTTCGATATCTTAGTCTTTGCCGGCCAAGACCAACTGCTCCTGAAGTCACCAATATAACCTCATAATCGTTGTTATTTAGCTCTTTAAGCTGCAGAAAACATAGCTTTCAGTTACAACAAAAGATGCATGGTCATGGAAAAACTCCAAACACAAGAAAATTTTGTTAGTCCATCTATCCACCCTCTTCCTTTATTCAAGTAACATTTTTTATGTATAAATACAGGGGAATAAAAACATTAGAATAAAATATTGGGGTATTTTGCTGGATTTGGATCTTCTATTTTGTTTTTATGCTATTCAGATACAAGTTTGCGTTCATTATATGAATAGATGAATGCTAATTGTTATCTTTAGAGGTGTTCTTATATGAATTTAATTTAAATACACCAATTTCTTTTACAATTGTTAACTTTTGTATTAACTAATTAAAAATTCGTGATTTCTTATAAGATGACAATGTAGTAAATGCATAGAAATTAAATTCAAGTGATATAAATGCTATTCTGGTTTGACAGTGCAAAATGCTTGTATACCTGCTCGCAGAGAGCTCCAAGTCTTCCCAATGCTAATCTTCCATCACTACGAGTAACCACAGCTGTTCCAACCTTCAAAGTATGAGAAAACAAACAAAAGGTTAATTAAAGAACGATATGAGAAAAAAAAAATAGTTTCACTGATAATACACTAATTAATCAAGGAAAATGTTAAACAGTGCCCACGCCCTCAGGTCAAGAAATAAAAAATAGTCAAGGAAAATGCTAATTAACCAGTGTCCTCCTGAGACACCAATAACAAATAAAAAATAAAACAAAAAGTATTAAAAAAATGTAACACTACATTCTATTGCGATTTCTAATTCAATCCTAAAGTCATCTTAAAAAAAGAAAAACTTTTTATTCAATTGATTCTTTAACCACTGTATTAGGATACTGATTAGAAAGCGTCATTGATTAATAACACACATGTAAACTATCCAAAACAAAAGGAAAAAATCCAATTTGATTTGATTCAATAAAAGTGAGGATTTCTAGTAGATCACATTTTTCCTAGTTCATCAATGAAATATATCAATGGTAAAAATATAAAATTTAGAGCCACCCCTCCCATGCAGACGTGACATCAGGTTAAAAACATGAAGAATTGTTTTCTAGGTATCCTCTGTTTCCTGTATACGAAACACAGTACGTTGTTGTTGTGATGCGATTAAAAGAGATAGAGACCTTGACGACAACGCGCTTGACACTCTTTACAAAAGCTCGAGTGGGATCCATTGATGGAGAGTGAAGAAGAAGAAGAGAGAAATAAAAGAAACACAGGGGGAGAGGGTTGCGGGTGTTGTTTTTCTGGTGAATGGAAGTAGTTAGAGTTTGAGGCTCAGTTCCCAGGTACGCGGCTAACATAACACGTATGAGGAGGCTTTTTCTGTTGAGGGTTCTACAATGCAATCACGGATTCTCTCTCTTTGAGTGACACAAAATCCGTGAGGTTCTGGCCCATTCCCAAACAAACACTTGGCTAACCCTGCCAATACCCTGCTGAAACATCTCTAGGGTCTTTATTATAAATTATAGCCCATCCAATTAAAAATAAATTGAAAGTCCAATAAATTACATCTTTTTATTATATTAGAGTGAATTTTGGATTTCACTTTAGGAATCAATTCAATTTAATTGAAATCAAACTTATATATACACATATATTTTTATTTATAAGTATATCATAATATTCATGTTTGAATTTTTATTATATATATATATATATATATATATATATATATATGGAAAAAAAGGATATGCACTCAATATCAAATGTTTTATACTGTTATATAATCCAATTACAATTTATCATATAATAAGTTTATTAATTTTTTAAATAATTATCTTTAACTTAAATAATGATATGTGATGGGATGAATTAATGTGTACATTTTAAATCAAACTTATTAGATCATAAATTAGAATGATTGAATTAAATGAATTTTTTTTTACAATTGAGTTACCTGATTTTATTCCAAGTCACAACAATAATTAGATTGCATCATACTCAATCAACATAGCAATTTGGTGGAAATACCTTTCATGGAGAGAAATGAAAGATTGACAAGTTAGCGAGAAATAACAACGTCCTCTTGGTTTTCCTCTCTTCCAAGTGAGTGACAATTTTGCAATGGATTCCAAACATCACCTTTGTGGACATTAAATCCACACATAATGAGTAAAGCATTTTTGTTTATTAAAGATGCAACTCTCCAAACACGAAGATAATTCAAGATCTTGTTCCACCGCATCTCTTTAATAAAATATTCACATTACACTTCACAACCCTATGAGGTGTTACATTGGACCACCTATTATATATGAACCAAAAGGTTGTTTGAGCCTAAAATAAAAAATATAAATATTATGATTTATGAAAGTAACTTATCAAATATTTTTTTATAAATTATGTATTTCATATTTATTAATATTTCTTTTGAAAATATTAAATAATGAACCTAACTATATAATCATTAAGGATATGAGTGGTTTTATAGTATATAATAATAACAATATTGTGAGTGATTTCACACATATAATCAATGAAATAAGGGGAAAAAACATGGTCAAACATCTCCTTTTCATTTTTGTCCATGAGTGTTTTAATATAAATAATAGTAAATTGAAGAAATATATACTCAATCAATAAATAATAATTTAAAAAAATAATATAATTACAAATTTTGACTTGGTTTAAAATTAAAGTTATGCTACTTTGATTATACAACATATAGTTAAATTCAAACAATTTCATATAAAATTGAGAAGACACATTATTAAACAATCCCCCCCCCCCCCTCCCCCCCCTTAAATAGTTTGTATCATTGGACTTATAAGTTATTAAAAACAAAGAAAATGCATTATAGATTATCTTTCATAAACAAGACATTTAGTTCCATAAATGGTTATATTCAACAATTTAATGTTGGAGGTCTTCATCATAAGACCCTTCATAATTTGTTTTCAAATAACAACAAAAACATTCAATGAAATAAATAATGTATAATAGTTGAAATTTTAATTTATATTGTCATGATAAAAAAAAATTCAAAAAAAATATTATATTACTAGCATAAAATACATTATTCTATATTGTTTAAGAGTTTCCTTTTATACATTGGAAGTGTTTAAAAAAAATTACACTATCAACTAACCATAAATCATGGTAATTGGTAAGTATGATTTTTAAGATAATTATTGTTAAACTCAATAAATTTATTATATATGACAACTTATGTTTCAATGATAGTATAAAATCTTTTTAAATTTTTAGTGTTAAGTCAAAAGATATTTATGTCTTAAAGACGAATCGAGATTTATAATCATTTTGATTAGATGTAAATAAATATAAATGATAAAAGTTGTGTTTGATATGCTACCAGATCATGATTTGTCTCTGTGCGTCTAAAGTTTTTAGACGATATACTCATAAGACGATCAAATATAACATTTAAGTAATATATTTAAGACCTTTATTTAATATTCTCTGCCTTAGATTTTTTTCATGTAGAAAACATTCTCCTAGGATTTGTCAAAGTCATATGAAGAATAAACTAAACTCAGAGTTTGGAAGACATTGATTCTCATCAAAAGGTGTATTTTGTTGTTGGAGACATGCTATGAAGAAATAAGTGAATTCTCTGTTGAAGTACAAAGTGAAGAATGAACTTTACATGAAGAATAACATGCATTTAATGGAAACATTAAATGTTTCAACGGACCCAAGACATTAGGCAAAGAACAAAGTGAAGAGTCCAACCGTTGAAAGACAACATTTACATGGAGATAAAGGTTACATATAGGAGAGGCTATAAAGAAATAAGACACGAATCATCTACATGAATAATTTTTTCTTATAAAACTTTCTATAAATTCTTTTAAAGATATAAAACTCTCAAGATACCTTATATACCTTGAGAAAAGACTAAAAGTATTAGGTGATATATTTGTCTGTTAGACCATCATACTTTAGAGAGTTGACAATCTTCTAACAAATCTTGTTGATTTGTTTAGAGCTAAGAGTGACTTGATAAAATAAAGAATACTGATTTTAAATTGTTTGGGGTAGAGTTTATAAGTGTAAGAATCAGTGAATAATATTTGTAACTTTGATAAGTTAGTGAAAACTTTGATATATTAGTGAACAACATTTTTTGTATGCTTTCTTATTTAACTAACAAAAGACTTTTTTTATTTATTTTTAGATCTTTTAAAAAAACCATTTTTCTCATCATCTAATCTTTTATATTCTTCGGACCATAAACATGTGTTTTACAATCTTAAGAAAAGTTTTAAATTTTCTAAAAACACAATTCAAACCCTCTTGTATTATTTGCTTCTATAGTTGGTGCATAAACTATTAACATGTATAAGCCTTTGGAATAATATATAAATCACAATTTATTGAAGTTATTTAGTTAATATTTTTTTTTTTCTGTTGACATGAAGTTATTTAGTGGATATAAACTTTAATATTTTATATTGTTAATTCACTTTTTAATTTTTGTTGTAGACTAATCACTTAAATTTTATTTATTTTAGTTTCTATCTTTAATTATTAATTAAAATAAAATATTATTAATTATATTATATTTACTACATTATTATTCATAAAATATTTTGTGGGCGGTGGCGAAACAAAGATGTGGCGCGTAAAGGAGTCGTCGGGAGAGGAAATGTAATGTAAGTGATGGAGTCATGGAGAGAGGCTGGGGAGTGGGGGTAAACCCCGAAGACAAAGCAGGTAGAGGTGAAGACTATGAGGTAAAAAAGACTGAAGGGAGATATAAGATTAAGTTGTGATAAAAAAAAAACGGAAAAAATGAATAGTTCGTGAGTTAATTAAGTCTTTCCATTGACAAAAATTAACATATTAACCATTAATGATATTTGCTTATATTTAAAATAAAAATTAAATAACTTTTATTATTTGTATTTGAGATAATTAAGAAGGAATATGTATTAATATATAGGGTCCCCAAATCCCATTTGCATAAAAGTCACCACCATTGGTTACAAGATATTAACATGGTTATTATGAAATACCCGTAAATATTCAGTAACCAGCCAACCAATTCTATACCAGTATCTGAACAGAAAATCCTCCCAATTTAATTGGCTACCTGCCCCACCCAAAAATTAGGTCAACCTTATCATTCCCAACCTCTTAAGATAGTGTGAGAGGAACTTATTTAATAAGGTTTTACATATATGGACTGATTAATTTGAGAATCTGCAGTATATATAGGGGCTAAATTATGTATTTAACCATAGCAAAAAATAAGCAAATTAGTAAACCAGGTATATATTTTAAATTTTTTAAGTATACCAAATTTAAGCTTTAAATTTCTCTCTTTTAAATAAATAAATAAATAAAATTTGAGTAACCTCTTTATCATCATATAAGTCAAGCATAAATTTTAAATTCCCATCTTAACCCGATTCATTAGATTCCTAATAAGGCTTAACGGCAAAAATCACCACAGAAGAGAACAAAGGAGACGACAACGACACCTGGAAGCCACTTATACAGCAAAATAGGTGTCGTTTTGCGGTTTCTTTGAGGATATATCAGCATGTTGTTGTCCCTGAATCCAGAGGATCTTGTGGAACACGAAGTGAGCTCTGATTTGAGAATGTTTGTCAATTGTCATCGTGATTAAATGTATAGTGTTGTAGAAGCTAAGAATTCCACGATCGACTCTTCTGGAATTCACACATTAGAGAAAAACCACGTGGATGTCTAACTGTGACGGCAATTAACTTCTCACCTGATTCAAAAAGAGCAATGCAAAAAGTTACCAAAGACATAGAGTACAAAGCGCACGAATATGTATCTGAATATAATTTTTTTATTGATAAATATTAATTGTTAATTATTAATTTTTTTTGTTAGCCGAGAGAGGCGAGTTTCAGACTTCTTTAATTTCACCATTAGACCTAATTCACATTTGAGCTAAAAAAAAAGGATCATATGTACCTTCTGCTTGCTGAATTTTCTGCTAAATAAAATGCCAAAGACCTGCTGCAATTATCCATTTCATAATAGATGTCACAATTCAATGAATTCCTATTTAATAATATTTGTGTAAGAAAATCATATTAATTAAAGTCTTTATAATTTATATTTTTCTTACTAATATTACTAATTTTCTTAAAAAATATTAATAAAAAAACTAATGAAAATCTAAATTTTATCCATAAAAATTAAACATAATACTAAGATATTTATAACATTTACACATCATATTCACTTAATTTAATTAGACCCCTTGACTTTTACTTGGGCTAGGGAAGTCAGGTTGAACAACCTTTTTCTAACTTTTTTAGTGGGAAAACTTGGTCTGAGAGGAGCTTCAGATGAGTTCCTTTGAGATCTCAAAACTAATGAGAAAAAATTATAGAAGGATACACAATTATTCTTTAAGACCAGGAATCCAACTAATTCCATGACAGTTTTTAAATATTTAACATAATAAAATTATTTTACAGAAAGGATAGTTATCCACAGAAATAGATGTATTTACTCATGATAAAAATATATAGTTCAAATCAAGGAGTAAACAAAACACACACTAGTAAATAAATTCATAGTAATTTATTATAAACATGAAACTCAACTAATTATAAAACAGATAAATCTTTAACAACAACAAACGTGGACTTGATGAAGTTACCCAAGTCATTCACAACACAACGTAATTAAGAAATAGTTTTTGAACATATTGAGACTTGAGCTAAATATGATTTACATAGCAAAACCGAAAGGTCGCAACTACAAAAAGCAGATTCTACATCGGTCAAAGTAAGTTATCTACGTCGGGCCCCCCACCGTCTTTGTTACAGATGTCGTTGTAAGTCGACAACAACGACACCGGTCAGCCCCACCATTGTCTTTGTAATGTCAGAAAACAACGTCAGTGCGCAATTAACAATAGTCGTTATATAACATAAGTCAACAACGCACTTACCGGAGCACCGTTGTTGTTCGGATCCATTTCAATGTCGGGTATCAAAGGGGTCCATCGTTGTTTCAGAAAGCTATAAAGACGGGGTGGAAGTTGCACCCGTTGTCGCTTTTTAAAATTTCAACGTCGGGGTCATGTACACCCGTTGTTGTTGAAGGAAGCTATAAAGACGTGTCGTGGAACGACCGTCGTTGTTGGAGAACACTATAAAGACGGGTCTCGTAACGACCGTCGTTGTTCTAGTTCCCCTGCTCACAAAATTTGGGTTATACCATTCACGCAGAAAGTATAATTATATTAGGAAATAAACTAAAATAAACTATATGGGAAAAATAAACATAAAGTGTAATTTGGGTTATACCAATTTATCCATCAGTTGCAAGATCAACTTATTTTTACTCTTGATTCCCTAAAAATCACAAAATGCAGTTAATCTAATTGCAGTATAATGTCAACAAGATATCCAGGAAGCAAAACACCCAACAGAACATGTTATAAAATTTCATATCTGATGAGAGAGCACTATATCAACAATCTTCAATAGATCTTCAATATATCAACAGTCACATCAGCCTAGACATTAAGGGAAAGGGACATGAATCTTGTAGAAAAGTAAAAGATAAAGAAAACATCTTTTATATTAAAAGAGCTATTTAGTTCCTGATTTAGATTTTGTTGCATCATAAACCAATCATTTGTACATTGGAATGAACAGGCAAAAAAAGAAAACAAAAATGTGTTGATAAGTTTTTATATACACCACCCCAAGACAATAAAGAAATCATTTGTTTTAGAGAAAGAAAAAATATATAATGATCTATCAGAATGTTGTTAAAACCAGAAATAGTAATGCAAAAAAACAATGTATCAAAGATTCTTGTAAGTTTTAACATCACCCAGAAAAAACTACTTTGGAGGGTAGAAATCATAAAAGGTCATAACAGATTTACCCACATAATATTAGTACAAGCAGTTGAATAATCATAATAACCTGAATATTATCGCTAAATAATTCTTCAACAGAAAGATACTCATCAAATAGGAATTGAACAATTATATGGGCATGGCTCTCTCTTCCACCCTCATCAATGTTAATGAATCAAGGTGAAGAATTTACTCACTTCATCAATATTGTGGTCATACCCAGAAAGAATCATCCGTGCGGCATTTAAGCTTGCAGCGCATTTCTGATGAACTTTACCAGAAATTGCAGTAGGAGGTCCCAGAACTGGGAAGCTCCCAGTGAAGGGTTCTGCCTTTCTTACAGTTGAAGGATCATCCAGATGAAGCCTTGCTATAAGTTCACCAGCCTGCAAATAGTGATACTATTTTATTATCTCTTTCAATATGAACACCTGTACTTCCAATGTGGAATACAATGCTATATACCTGCATTGCTTGACCTTCAGACATTTTGAAATGAATAATCCCAGATGCAGGCGAAAGAAGAGGCATGCACATTTTCATGACCTCAACTTCAGCATACGGTGTGTCAGCATCAACATGACTGCCATCTGCAACCAAATATCTCAAAAGCTTACCTCATCTGCAACCAAATATCTCAGAAGAGGTTTAGAAACTTACCTCATCCACAAAAGGAATAGTTAAGGTTAAAATGAACTCATTTCACCTGAAGCAAGCAAGTCCTTCCATCTATTAGAAGGCGAGTTCCAGCTGCTTCTTCCTCTGCATATATTACATGACTGTTTCCATCCAACTGTAACAATTGGCAACTGCTAGTTAATAACTCAAGAATCAGATATAGAACAACAGACCAGTTATAAAATAGTGATGTTATGGATAAAATACCACTGTGTTAGCTAAATTGGAATAAAGTTATAGATGCAGCACAATAATATTCAAGTTTATAACTAGCATGAATTAAAAAGATGCACTTTAGGCACACATCATTTCTATCTAGACTGACCAACCACAGACTATCCATACTAAAGAATTATCAAATGCTTTAATAAATCTCTCTCCATATATGGTTTGATCAAAGTCTGAACTGTGATAAAATGATGGAATCATTAAATAATGCATAAATCATCTGTACTGAAATACCCACATTCCTTTCCAAGGTTTGGCACTGTATTAATTTGAACATCTCTAGAAACAGGAAGTACTTTTGATGCGTAACATTTTCTCAGACGGAGAAGCACAATACATCCAAAAACAGTTTATGCTAAACGATTTAATCATGATAGTAAAATTTTAGAAATCAGAACAGAAATAGTTTATGTTTATAACAGATAATCTAATGATGAATGAAATAGTAACGCAAAATGTTCACAATTAAAACATTAGCAAATTGTTTCTTATAATATTTATGATTGCACAATTAATGAAAGCACAATTAATGCACTAAATGAAGATTACTCATATTTATGACTACATATGTATTTGTGCTTTAATTTTATATTTGCTTTGAACCAGAGGGTGGTTTCCTTGTATTGTCACAATGTTGATATTATGCAATTATATAAATTTGCTTGTTATACTCTGGGCTGACACAAGTTTGCTCTTGATCGATGCATAGGAAACACCACAGGTGAGTTTGTTGACTTATAGAATAATTTCCTTAAAAGTCAAACTTGTTTCATTGATTGATAGTATCTCTCTCTCTCTCTCTCTCTCTCTCTCTCTCTCTCTCTCTATATATATATATATATATATATATATATATATATATATATACACTGTTAATAATAAGATTTTAGATTTGTTGCTCATTAAGAATTCATTTTTGGTAGTTGCAATTTGTGCGTATGAAGATGGCTTCTGTTAACAGCAGCCTGGATTTTAGTATTGACAGTCTAATGTCAAAAGATGTAAGTTTCAGGGCTCTAGATAATGGGTTTGCTTTTTGAACTAAAAAAGGAAACTAAAAATTATTGGTTTTTTTTCCTGAGTTGGGATTTGATGGCTTTTTGGTGATTTCAGATATTGCAATCAATTAATTATTTGTCACACCCAATATACCTTGAAGATTCCTCAACACCACCCTTTTATGGGCAACACCCTCATCGAAACCCAGCAGTCCACAATAACATTCCTGATGGAACTATGACCCACAACTCAGTGGAACCATTAGATAAAGGTTTGTGCCAAAACCTTGGCACGCATTTACCACACCTAAATGGTTTTAATGAAGGGGGTTCTCAGGTAATCAATTCCTCCTAGTCGTTTGTCTGCGAAACCTTTTTTTTATAGGGTTGTCTACGAAACCTACTTCATGCGTTTAAGCACTATCAAGCTAGTGGTTCTATAATTCATTGGAATGATTATTTTATTAATAGTGGAGGACCAATTATAAACCTACCTTTCAATATCCTTTCCTTCCTAAATTGGAAGTCAGAGTGTGGATGCACTAACTCATAGGTTTAAGGGGGAAAATAAATATAATTGACAAAGGCTAATCAAGTAAACAAACAGTGAAACAACTAGAGAACAAGTGCTACTATTAAGCAAAGTTTTCCATTTTCCCCTTTAAATGCAAAGGTAACCCCAAATTTTATGCTCACCGATAGCTTAATTAACAACAACATTAAATAGACTATGAAGAAGCTAAACAATAATATATAGTACTTTTAAGGTGGGGGTGGGGGAAATAGAATATTGACATGCATGCATTTAATTTCCTACTAGGATAAAGTAACAAGCTAATTGAAGAATCTATATTCTGTATAGTTATGATTACCATGTAGAAAAGCATCCCTCCCTCCCTCTTAGCTCTCAATAAAATCTGATCATATATCTTCCTCAGTGCTAAAATCCTCTTAATTAAAATTTCCCCTTTTAGTTATAGACAATAAACAGCCAAACTTGGCACTTTTGCTGCAGTTGATCTAGACAATGCCTTTTGTTCTCAACAATTTATTTACCGTGCTAGATATGAAACATGTTGATTACCATGTCGTTTGTTTCTCTTATAAAAAAACAGTGAAACAAAAAAAGTTGCCTTATTTTTGTTGAAGTTTCAACCACTTTTTCTAATTGTTCTTTTATCCAATGATTTTCAGTATGCAATACCAACTTACCAATCAACAAGTGAAACTAAGATACACCAACTTACCAACCAATAACAACCCATAAGAAAATTTTTTATTTTTAATAATTTCTAAATGCATAATCAAAATTAATAAACAAAAAGTACCTTATGCCAGCAATAGATTCAGAAGGTGGTTCAGTCCTTATGGTCTTCAATTTAACCTTCTTGAGTAACTCTTCCAATTGATCTAAGTTCCTCTGAAAAATGTAACAAAATTAATTCAAACCTAGAGATAACTTTGTTCACTGCAGTTTCAAATTTCTGATTTATTACTCTTCTAATCATATCCCCAATCATATAACAATATTTAATTGTTTGTTGTTAAGAACATTACTATTTATTTTCTTTAAATTTATGAAGCTACAAAGTATAAGATTTTTATGATGATATGTTAAAAATAAATTCTGAGTCACTATATGAAAACAAAAAGAATGGTATCAATTGAATAATAACTACAATTAATGACTCTAATTTGTTAGGACTAAGCTCAGACATATTTCTTTCTTCATGTAGGTGTTCAAGCTGGAACCATATATTATTACAAATGTGGGGATAGTTCTATTCCAGCCATGAGCCAAGAGCATTTCTTTTAGACTTTTCCAAAACCTAGTCCAAATAATTATCCAACTCGAATAGCAATTCTTGGACTCTTAGTTTCAGTTGAAGCTTAACCATAAGTCTCATACTATTCATCAAACCAAAAAAGTACACAACGCAAATAAAAAAATACATTATTGAACAGTGTCATTCATGTATCAAGAAATAGTTCAGATGGGGCAAGACGAAAATTGTATCCAACCACTTGTGCATTTTTATAATTATAATAATAACCCTTAATCAGTGTGAAGAAGAAAATTAGTACAGTAACGTAGATTCCTTTTGTCATTTGAATCCAACTGGTTATGCATATCTAATAATGGAGGAAAATAATCCAAACCACAAATGCATATCTAATAAATCCAACAAGTTATGCTCGAAGTGCACCAATCCAGATACGAAAAAGGCGAAACCAAAACAACCAAGAACATAAACTTCCCTAGTACTCTGACTTAAGTAAACCCTTTGGCCTTCAAATCCTTTTCGCATATTCAACGATGACATTGTCAGGGCAACTCAACAAGTCGATAATCACATTTTAAAAGTCTTACTTAAGTAAACCCTTAATACTATAACACCTTCAACCATTACCAAACAAGAACTCAAAAACATCGACATCCTTACCTTCACACTAGCAAGGTGGCGACACCACTCCAAAGGGCACGACTTCGGCTACGTGGCGGTGGTGGGAACAATAGCTAGGGAGTCGACTTCAGCTTCCTTTTGCGGAGGTCAGGGAAACGCAATGTGAGGGTGGGCATGACGGAGTCGACGGTGGGATGAGTTCAGGCAACAACGCGCTATAGGTTTTTGGAGGACACGAGAGTGTTCAATCACCGCGAAACAGGAGTATATAAAGTACAAAATTAATGACGGTGTATGAGTAACACCGTCTTTGTATCTAACTATTTCTACGACAGTGTCTATAAATGCACCGTCTTAGATAAGTTCCACCAAAGCTACAAAGGTGGGGTTCAAATGAAACATCATTGTATACGAAATGCACCACATAAAAAACTTATATATTTACGTAAATGTCACCATGTGCACTACTACGTGGGGTTATATAAGACCGACGTAGAATGTGCGTCGTAAAATAGGATTTTTTTAGTAATGGGTGTCCGAAATTCATTCTTAATTCCTAGTGCTCTATAAATACTAAAAGAAGAGTCACATTCAACTACTTCAAAAAGAACTTTCATTTCAATTACAAACCAAATTCCCCTAAAGATAGATATGATGTCTCTTAAACACAGCAGTGTTGACGATATATTATTGCTCCTCCTTAACATCAGTAAGCAAGTGGCTGAGACCATTTGTTAGAGCTGATCTTGAGATTAAAGATGCTTTCAATATGTTAAAACCCTACATCATGGCAACATTGCATAATGAGTATCAGACTAGCATGAACACAAAACCAAGACAAAGCAGTAAAGCTATGATTCAGAAAACTTTCATACCTCCTTAATGCCAATGACAACAACTTTTTCCTTCAAGTCACTAAGAGGTATATTTAAACGGCTGAGTAAAGATAAACCCGAAATTGGAGACATAGGTGCGACAACCAAGTCATCAGTAGCCATAAACATTGCTGGTCCCTTGGCATAGCCATTACCTTCAATGCTTCCTTCAGATGACTTAGGATCTACTAACACCAACCGTGTATAACGTTCAAACTTCTCATAATTCTCATATTCATAATAATCAGTTTTATAGAATTGATTGCGAAAAATAAATTCTGTATAATGATCAAACGGATAACAATAATAATACTCTGAAATTTGTTCACAAATCGGTAACATCTGGTTGGCTATTTTTGTTTGGAACTGCGGGGCAAGGCCAGGATCAACAAGCCTATTCTTCACTTTCTCTGATATCAAATATTTGTTTTCATTTAAATCAGCTATGCTCTTGTACAACCCATCAACACTGCCCATTGAAGAATATCCTCCTAACATACGCACCACTCCCCCCAGAGGTAAAGTGAGAAAACTCAAAAGAAAGTCAGCAAAATCTTCTTCTCCTTCAGCAAACAATATCTTCCCATCTGATTTTCTCATAACTAGCTTTATTTTGATTTGGATAGTACTACTGTTTTCAACAACAGCAGGAGAAAAACTTGAGTTCTCGAGAAATGGTTTCTTTACCAAGAACAAATCTGTCAAAGTTGACTTGGACAATAAAGAACACTTGAGCAGATCCAATACCTGCACAAAGCATACTCAATAAATAAAAATCACATTCAGTAGCTAGCTAGGAATTGATTAATAGATAGATTAAAAAAGAAAATAATTTGCAGGTGGTATATGTAATGAGAAAGTAGTAATAAACAATGAATTATTAACCTTTTTCTTGGTGACAGTTAATGTAATTGTCTGTACTGAACTCAAACATTTTACTCCGCAACTCTGAAAGAAACTAAGACCTGTATCCATTGTGTTTGGAAGGACAACCAGATCATCTGTAACGATAAAAGTGGCACCACCATTTACAAATCCTTTGTAGACTTTGTCATCAACAAAAACTAAAGTGGTCATAGCAAACCCACAGGCACATCTTCCATTTGGGTAAGTGCTCAATTGGCTATATGCGCAATCAAGATTGCTCGTACACATGAAGTGCTTTGTGGGCTCAGTGTCATCAATGTTAAGTTTGAGACTCCTGCAATAATCTTCTGAAGAGTTCCTTGGCTGCAATAGCATTTCCTTGCATGCCTCTGTCCAGAGACACTCTTTTTCAAGATTTGCCACACTTTCATAGAGTGAGCTTAGACAACCAACTTGAACTGGACCGACATCTGAGTCCTTTTGCACAAGCCTGGCGATGGTTCCTAAAGGGAATGTTAAGAAGCTCAAGAGAACATCCACAAAGTCCTTACCTGCCTCTGCAAATACCACCTTATTGGTTTCTTTGTTTACTACAAGTTTCAACGAAACTTGCCCAGGCATGGTAGCAACACCCACAAAGTCTTGTCCTGCCTCTGCAAATATAACATTGTCGCTCTCTTTATTTTCCATGAGTTTCAACGAAACTTGCTCGGACATGGTAGCAACAGCAAACTTGGAAAAATCTTAAAACCTGAAACAAAAAAATTCTATTGACTACACAAGGATGCAAAATGAGAAATGCAAATTCAGTCGGTAAAAACAAGGTTCCTGCTAAAAGTGACCACTGGAAATTAAAAAATAATTTTTTTTCACAAAAAAATAATTATATTGGGCTGCATTAAAAATCATGAAGGAGTGCTGCTACTCTTCTCAGTAATGGAGTTTTCTTTTCCTTCCTGCAGCAGTCATTTTCATAATTCCAACATTGTCTTTACAATCGTATATAAGGATTAACAATTCGTATAAACCGATACAGATATAGGTCCATACAGATTGATCATTTACATAAATTCACACAAATAGATTTAATAAAAATTTATATATAAAAAAATAAATCAAAATTAATTATTAGTAAACTTATATATATTAAAAGTACATTAAAAATTTTAAGATTTTATATAACGATATTAATTATTTTTTAATATAAATAACTTATTAGTTCAATCGATTAGGATGTCATACTAATAAGCTACTCATAAGATAAAAGTCACATTTTCTCATAGTTATTAGCATAACTTGCTAGATTATTACTACTTACATGACTTATTGCTGAGATGGTTACTAATGTATTAACACAAATAAGTTTTCATGTCTATAATACAAAGATGAAATAGCTCTGACAAACCAAAACCATGAACACTATAAAGAAGATAAATGGATATTACCTGAAGCACTGATACCGATCGTGGAAACGAGTAAAACGATGATCGTGGAAATGAGATTTTGGGAGATAATGAGTGAGGCGAATGAGCAAAAGCAAATGTCTAACAAAAACAATAAGAAGAAGCTGAAGAAAAGCAAATGACTAAGAAAAGCAAATGACTAAGAAAAGCAATAAGAAGAAGATTAAAGAAAAGCAAATGACTAAGAAAAGCAATAAGCAGAAGATTAAAGAAAAGCAAATGACTGACAAAAGCAATAAGAAGACTAAAGAAAAGCAAAGACTTTAGGGAAACACCGTATTCTTATTTAATTTTTATTATATTGAACGGTGATAAATAGGAAAAGCAAATGATTGTTTCAAGGCGCCCATTAAACTAACGGTGTGTTACACTGTTGAATAAATATTTTTCACTTTAAATTCTTGAACAATGCAGTTGGAACTCTAGTTGGCATTTATTCATATTGGAACCATATGTTTTGTTTGAAAAGTATGGTACTTAAAGAGTGTTGATGCACCAAAACTATTTCGTGAAGCTGATGCAGTATTGGGTTAAACAGTAATTGGTGGTCAGGGTTTTAATGGTTAGTTTCTATTTTTACCAGCTAGTGTTATAAATCGTTTCTAACCGTATAAAGCTTCCAAGGTCCACTTGTAGAAGGGTTATGATACCGATTGTACCATCTTTTATATATTATTTTTTTATTTGCTGATTAAAAAAAAACAAGAAGAATCGAAACACCAAAACAACTCATCTGAAAGAATTGACTGTAAGTTCACAATCAGAGATATATATACCCTTTTGAAAATAAGAACGAAATATTAGAAAAAGTAAATATTGAATAGTAAGTATTGAATAAAACGAAATATTAGAAAAAGTAAATATTGAATAGTAAGTATTGAATAAAGGAGAATGATAATGAGTATCTTTAGGATACTCTTTAAGTTTTCTTAAAGTATAATTTTTTAATTAAAAGACAAAAAATTACATTATTAAAAAAAAATTTATAATTTCTTATGATTACTACATTAATTATAATTTTTTTAATTCCTTAAATACTATCTTTAGAATATTAGTTAGCACTATTCTTGAATAAAAAGTATTGAATAAAAAATAAATTATTCTTAACTTATGAGGATTTGTAAGAGAATAGTACAAGGATTCTTAAGAGAATGATGTAAGAGGATTTCAAATTATTCATAACGTACATCTGGAAAATAAATAGAACAAAAAAGTGCATGTTTTTTTTTTATAAATTGTTAGATTAGTCTTAATATGACATAGTAATAAATTGATCTTTAAAAAATGAAAAATATAACTTTTGTCCTTAAATATATATAAAATATACAAAAAGATAAAAAATATAAATTTAAGATTAATTTATCACACTTTTTATATATTTAAAGACTAAATTTTAATTTTAATTTTTCAAAAATCAATTTTCAGCCTCTCATGGATTTGATTCTACACTTTCTTTTTACTTTCAACTGTTGATCTTCTTGTGAAAATTTGTTTTGTCTTTTCTTTCAAATAGTTTGCTTAAATGTGAAGGAATGGAGAAAAATAAAACTATGGACCCAAGAACTCAGTTTTTGGAAAGAAAAGAGGAAAAGTGTACAGGAAAAGAATAATGGCCTGTTTGTTTCTCTTATCAAAAACAGTCTTTCAGTTTTCTAAAATTCAAAAACCAAGAGAATTATTTGACAGGTAAAAATAGTTTCAACATCAACACGGTGACATAACTTACTGGAGGGGGTAGTTTTCAAAAACCACGACTATCATTCTTTACTCCTTTTATTCTCCCTTTCAAAAGGTTATAAGGGGCCAACTCCATACACATGCATATTGCAGTGTCATCTGTTATCTTATCTCGTAACAGATAACATCTGAAATCAGAACTAACACTTCATCTGTTATCTACGTACACACGAGTTATGAGACACTGGATTGATCAGGATTACATATGCACATAGCAGAATTAAAAAATGAAGATGAGAAAACATTTTTACCTGGTTTTGGTTTTTAGTTTTTAATTTAAAACACATGTTTCGGAAATGTGGTTGAAGTTGAACATAAAACAGAATGTCAACCGTCAGTACCACAAGAATTTAAGCATTTAACTAGTGAACAGTATAAAATTGTTTTGCAAAACCGTTTTTAAAATTAAAAAAAATTAAGAGAAACAAACAGGCCAGAAGTGTGAAACATCTTCCCCTTGATCAAAGAATATCTTCCTATCTGATTTTCTCATAACTAGTTTCCCTTCGATTTGAATAGTTTAACAACAGGAGGAGAAAAACTTGATTTTTGCAGCAATGGTTTCTTTACTAAGAACAAATCCTTCAAATTTTGGTCCCTCATTTTTGTTGTTTATTTCAGTTTGATTCTCCTAAGTTTAAAAAATTTCACTTTGATTATTTTGGTTACTTAAAGTGTCTATGTTTGAGCAAATATAATTCTTCTATTAGTTTACTAGGTGTTGTCATGCTTGTGTGTCCGCATTTTTTATTGTACTATTGTGTAAAAAAATTAATATATTATAATAATTTTTAATTATAATTTCTTGAATTTTGTTCAATAAATAACATATTTCGTATAAAAAAATTAGAAACAAACTTAACACAACTAAAAATAAAAATAATTAATTAGCCATAAGAAAATTATAATAATTTTGGCTTTGAAAAAATATTCTTTCTCTTCCTTTTTTTTTATATAAATTGTCTTCTCATTGACAATGGTCATTTCCAACTGCATATCCCTGAAAGGCCTATTAAATTAATTAAAACACTAATTAGTAATAAACAAAAGAAATATAATATAAAAATATGTGTAAGAATGAGTTAGAATAAAAAAAATCAAAAATAAATACATAAAGTTATGAGGGGAGAAAGATCGTGGGAGAAAACATAAAGATACACAATTAACTTAGATATAATTGATATTGATTTTATCTAGATTAATAATAATTTGAAAACATAAAGTATCTCAATAGATAATGAGCAATGTGATTTTTTTATTATGTGACTTTTACCCATGATTAAAGTCTATTAGCACAAGTAAATGATTTGTATTTGTAGTTTTTCTTTTCAATGGTAGACATAAGTTAATGACTTTTATCTATGTACATTATGGATGGTAGGAATCATATATAATGACAATTAAATGTAATTGCAGGTGAAAGTAAATTCGTGGATAAAATATTTATTGATAGATTATAATCCGTTACTATGCATTTCTTTAAAATTGACGGTCAAAATGTCCTTAGAACAAAATCTTTATTATATTTGCATACATATTTTTAACATTTAGTGATAATTTTTATCTGTAGTCATAAGTTATTTTTCTTGTAGTGTAGATAAAAGCTTTATCCTATATGTGTACACACGGTTTCTGAAAATGTATAAACCATGGAAAAGTTGCACTGATATAATGTATGAAGGTGCACTGCATTAATACTCGGTCATTAATGACGAACCATTAAAGACTATTCTTTTCAATTTTTTTGGTAAAAAAAAAAAAACTTTTCAATTGGAACAAATCAAACCAAATAAGAACCCGTCTATTTGGAAATGAATTATAGTAACTCAAGCTAAAGTAGAATTTCAACCAAAGGTCATGATCCATTGTCTTACAAACTCATATTTTTTATGGTTTAATTGAAGAGAAACTCGTGCAACAAATATAAAATACGCAAGCAGTTGCTTGTCAAAAAAAAAACTGCAAGCAGTTGTTCTTCCTCCTTTAAATACTAAAAATTTCCAACTAATTTATAAATGGATTAATGATAGTTAACGGAAACCTGCCAAATTTTTTGAGACAATTATTATGAAGTTAGCACCTATGGTTTTGAGGCAGCACTACTGCTAATTATTTTAGGAAAGAGTATTCTACATATATAACTCATACTCTACTTTATATGATTAATTATTAAATGAAAATAGTATCACATCTTAAATTTATATATATATTTTATTTTTTTCATTTGGAAGGATAGTATATCTGGAAGATAAAAATTAATATTCAAACGTCAATTTTACTTAAAAAATACATAAAATAATATAAAAATTCACATAAAATATCATTTAAATAATAATTTATCATTGATATTTTTATATTAGTCCATTACATATACACCGATTAAAAAGTTGGAAATTTTATATAAGAAAAGATATATGGTAATTAAATTGCAGCTTTCTCTTTAGATAATTACAAATTTTTATTTTTTCATTCTCTTTCTTCAAAGAACATTTGATTTCATTTTAGAAACTCAAGGTAAATCATTCACCTTCTATCTCATTGTTTTCACCATATTAACAAACTGAATCGGAACTTAAATATTGGATTTTATTCTCAGAAAATAATGAGATAACAAATTCATTAACATGTTGAACAAAATTTAGAGTTGGTTCTAGAATTCTCCACTCTTGAAAATAGTTTGACATGCTAATGTTTTGTACGTAACAGGTTAGGATAGACAAAATAAACCGAAGGTAGTAATGGATCTGCACATTCCTAAATTTTTAGATCTTCTAGAATCTTTATTTCACTCTCACCATTTTGATCTTGGTTGTAACTACCGTTCCAAATCCGCGTAATCCAAATCTGTGAATTCTCTTATATGATGTCAGTCTACATTATTAATTAGTTGTAGCACCTAACCTGATGTTCCTTGTAAGCCTCAAGACCATGGAAACATTCCATATGTTAGAAGCATTTATGGTAGAACCAACAATATCTCGTCTCATCCCTTCCTAATCACAAGCAAAATCTTTTTGAAATCACCGTCCAAAATAATTACCTTTCCTCTCAACAATTTTGTTGCGTTGTCTTTATTTTGAGATGCCATAAAATTCCGTAATTAATTCATTTGATCGCAATTCTGCGATTTTTCCGTAAATACACTTTTTTTTTTCAATCTATACTATTTTATAATTTAATTTTTAATATACACTACTTGAGATTTTCTCTCTTCTTTTTATTTTTTTTAATTTAAAATATTATAAAATATAAATATTATATTGTATAATTTTTTTAATTGATTTTAAAATTACTTATTTATTAAATTAAATTTTATAATTTTTTATTTTTTAAAAGAAAAAATATACAGATAAAGAAAAATAAAAAAAAATTAGATAAAATTAGAGTATAATTGTATGTACTTTTGTAGTTAAATATATGTGCTGTTAATATTTTTTTTGTTATGTTCGTTAATTAAAAAAATAAGAAAATTAGTTAGTAATATTAAAATAAACTAAAAAATACAGTAAAAAAATAATTGATACATCTATCTTATACAATAGATATAAAATTTCAAAAAGTAGTAACTACTATATTAAAAATATCTTTAAATAAAAATATATTAAAAATATATTTAAAAATATTTATTTAGCAGTTATTTTTTGCTTAAGTGATAAGAATTGATATTTTTATTATTTATGACTTGCAGATATGAAAAGAAAAGATTAAAATATCCAAAAGATATTGATAACTATTAAATATGAGCTATTTTTTATAATAAAAATATATTGAAAATATTTTTAAAGATATTTAATTAGCAATTATTTTTTGCTTAAATGATATGAATTGATATTTTTCTTATCTATGGCTTGCAGATATGAAAAGAAAAGTAAAACAAATCCAAAAGATATAAAAAATATAAATAAGAGATTTTTTGGTATCAGGGCCAAATCCACTGCAACAACTATACAAAGGGAGATAAGTCAAGGAGAAAAGACACTAAGTATCAGAGCAGCACCCTCACTACTACTTAGCCGAGAACTCTTTTTTGTTATTATCTCTATCCATTCCTTTACCACAATGGCTCCACCTAAAGAATTTCGACCATCATTTATCACAATGGTTACATTGCAGACGACCCAATTTGTGGATCGGTGTACATATCTGTGAACCCAATATTTATTTACGTCAATCATTCTATTAGGTTTACACAATTCATTCGAAAAATTAACAATCGTCTCCCTACTCGAGCAATTGAAAAAGTTGCTCAATTTTTATTTTATGTACCTATTTCGTTTCATCAGGGTCAGACACAGTTATATTTTAGCACAACTACAAGAAAATGACAATCTCAAAGGCGCGATGGAAACAATTCTTTCGAATCCACAATTGAATTATGTCAAATTCTATGTTGTTACTGACCTTATTCTTCAACCACAACCATCATCATCACAACCCTCATGTCAACAATAACAACTATCGCCTCCATAACAATTACCGTATAACAACATAGACATCAATATCTTCATACAATAACCTTGAAACACGAGACCCCTTTGACATTTATACTTCATACACACAACTATTATCCAAAAATCCATCTTTTTTTTATGCCCAACAAACCTCCTTTGACAAACAAAACCATCCTTCACATCCCTTTATGCCACCTTCACAACAACCACAAACGCAAATATCAAATCGAAATGAACATATCATCGCTAACGAAGATCCCATTATACGATTTCATGATGAAAACATAAATGATTTTAGTGAGGATGAGGACCAATAGTTCTTTGATAACATCAATGAGGATAGTGATGACCAAAGTGATCACCAAAGCGATGACGAAGGTGTTGGCAGACCAACGACACCTCTGTCTCCTCCATTGCAGTATCACCAACCTAGGTGTCCAGTAGACTTGAACTCTGACCACCTACCACACTACATTGATCGACACCATTTTGTTCAATAGCAACATAATGTACAACCACCAATAGGTGCACTCGAGGTTGGCATGGCCTTCGATGAAAAAGCACAATATATTCGAGTAGTCAAAGAATAGAACATCATAAATCATTTTGACCGCAGAACAATTTATTATGACCAGAGAAGGCTAAACTTCATGTGTAAATTACATAAAAATGGTTGTACATGGAACTTAGGCGCATGCAATTTAAATAGGCATAACAAATCTATTATCAAGAATATCAGAGGTCATCACACTTGTCTTGCGCCAATGCTCAGACAAGATAATCGGAAACTTGACAAACACGTCATAGCACAGATCATCCAACCAATTGTCAAAACAAACCCAAGCGTCTCCATCAAGATGTTGATTGCAGAGATCAAAACGTTCATGAATTATATCCCATCCTACAAGAATCATATGCCAAACTGCCAAAACTTTTGGGAGCTTCGTAATCTTCTTTTCCCAAGACTGTGGTCGCTGCTCAAACAGGATCTGTGTATGACGGAGGAGAAATTGTACCGAGCAAAAGAATGTTTAAGTGTGTCTTTTGGTCATTTGGTTCATGCATTAAAGGCTTTGCATATTGCAAACCCATAGTACAAGTAAATGGCACATGACTTTACGAGAAGTATACTAGCACATTGTTGCTAGTTATCGCACAAGATGAAGCTAACCATATCTTCTCGATTGCCCATGCCATTGTAGAATGAGAGACAACTCCAACTTATGGGTTTTTTTCTAAAGAATTTGGAAAGACATGTTACTCCGCAAATTAATATTTCTCTCATCTCATACAGACACCCCACAATTATAATTATAAGTGCCTACAACAACCCAACTAACTTATGGGTTCAGGACACATTCCATCTCTTATGTCTGCGCCACATTGCACAAAACTTTCTTTGCGATAATTCAAACTGTAAACATATAAAAAAATCACTCATGCTGGCTGGTGAGAATCTATTTTATATATTCTTTAAATTTTACTTTCTATCAAATTTTATAACGTAATAGATTGATTGAATATTTATAGGTTACGCATACACTGAGAAGATGTACTGGCGACATCTTAGGGATATCCGTGCGAATAAGCCAAGTACAGCTAAATGGCTTGATCAATTACCCAAACAAAATTGGGTACAATGCTTTGATGAGGGAAAACATTGGGGACATATGACTACCAGTCATCGTTGGTTGAGGAGATGTATTTCAAAACCGCACAACTCTTTGTTATTAGAGGTCAACAAACTCAGGCAATGATCAACTTTGACTCATAGTATTCTGAAGTCATCTCTGATGCAATGAATAATGGTCAACAAGAATCTAATACACACATTGCAAATGAATACGACAGACACAATCACACTTTTATTATAATAGAGACTTAATCCACACTTCAAACACCCAGACCACGTAGAAGGTTTAGAGTAATGTTACAATCTCAAAAGAGTGATTGTGGTGAATATCAGGCTAAACACTTATCGTATTCTCATGTCATAGTTGCTTGTAAATCTGTCAATGTTGATTTCATGAACTATGTTCCGTTTCAACCCGCATTCCTATTGAGATGGACAAAGAAGAAAATGAACGGGGAAGTAGAAAAAATATGGAATTTGTCGACAACATGGTCATAACAGAAACAATTGTCCTAATATATTTCCATCTCAAATTTTTCCTTATCCAAGTGTAATTTTTCAAGTATTTTATTGATAATGCAATATAATATTTTTCTATAAATAAATTGTTAAACAAAAAGTCTTCTCATTTTTAATTAAATCTAATGACATAAACAAACTAATTATATTTAGTAATATAATTATATTAAAAATAATTTTATTAGAAAATTCAAATTTTAAATAAAAATATTCACCTAAAAAATATGTTAAGTAAGTTAAATAATAAAAAAATAATTATATTTAATAATATCATTTTCTTTAAAAAAATTAAAATACAAAATTATAAAATTTAATTTAATAAATAAGTAATTTTAAAACCAATTAAAAAATTATATAATATAATATTTATATTTTATAATATTTTAAATTTAAAAAAAAACAAAAAGAAGAGAGAAAGTCCCAAATAGTATATATTGGAAATTAAATTATAAAATAATGTAGATTAAAAAGAAAAAAAAGAGAATATATATTTAGGGGAAAAAAAACCCCAATCTGCATATAAATTCTTCCATAAAAATGATTTATCAGTACTGTAATATCCAAGCAGGAAGCCACCTAATTCAATCAAGAAGGAGTCAATGATTTCTTGGTATACAACTTTTTCCTCAATTTTTCTTGGAATACACCTAATCCAAAAGTCCATAATTTTATTGTTGAATTTCCTCTTAAATTTGACGATCCCATTATTGTTTTTTTTTTGTCACATTAATCCCATTATTTACTTACATGCTGCTCATAAATACGTTTTAAGTTACATTATTAACTTAATTTTGGGGTTGTATTACCCTCACTGGATAAAAAAGACAGCTATCTCTATTCTTGACTAATAAATAGTGTGTTAATATTTTGGAGTATAGTTGTTAGTATTAAGTGTATCGTTCTAATATTTGTATAAAGATTAGAGTAATTTTTTGCATTTTATATTTAATAAAATGTTTATTATAAAGAAAAGCAATGGATCGAGATGCCACTGAGCTTTGATTTATTCATTTCATATACTACGAACTCATTCTGTTTAACATGAGATAGTTCCTTATTGTATTTTACATTTTTGAAGACGGGTATTAGGATCAGTTTTGCTTCATTAGAGTTTACTTTTAGTTTATTTCTTTTGGATAATTTCTGAAACTATGAATTTAACGAGGGGGAAAAAGAAGACGAAGATCAAGATAAAGATTATAACATTCTCACGTTATATACGTGCAAGTAGTGCTAGTAATAATCACCGTAAGTTTTTTATTTTGTTTTTATAAATAGTTTACCTTGATTTTATTTATTTATTTGATAAATAAATAAAGAATACTTTAATCCATATAAATGATAAATAATAACGATTAAATAAACGAAAAGTACTACAGAGAATATAATATGATATTCTTAAAACAGACAGTTATAATTTTCCACAATTAAACCAGAACGAAGCCCTAAGTTTAATCAAATCCATTAGGTAGATAAAATATAAGGTCATCAGGGGCCCAACTTTCCACGAAAACTGCTGAAAATTTATATGCAATTCATATACGCCTTCTATGTTTCTCAATGATTATACTCTAGCAATAACGGTGTGAATAAGCTTTTGTCACTAAACTTGATTATTTAAATGTTCAATTAAATTCATTTTTTATAGAGCATGTATACACCGTTGGAAATAATTTTTTTCAGACTAGATATCATTATTATAAATGGTTTTTCAATCAAATATTTAATATAATTACATATTCTAATTTTAATTTGAGACCTCTAATTAAAATCAATAATTTTGATTTATTAATATACAATTAAATATGAGAACAATACATAAACTAGTGATTATTTTTTCTTGGTTGAAAAAAGAACTTATAGTTTGACATTAAAAACCTATGAATGGGTATACAATAATAAAATAATTAATTTTATACTTTATAATAAAAGAGATATACTTAATTACTAATTTGTAATTTTATCATTTTTTTATCTATGAATTGAAGACAATGTTAGGATTTACAATTAGGATATACTTTATATGATGTTCAATCAATTAAGTTAATCTTCTTTAGTAATTATAAGGTTTAATTATTTTTTTGATCCTAGTAATTTTTTAATTCTTATCATTTATATTTTAATTCTTTTTAGCCTTTATAGTTTGAAAATGATTTTTTAATCTTTATATTTTTTTTTAGTTTTTATAGTTTAAAAGTGGTTTTTTTAATTTTATACTTTATATTTAAATTTCTTTTTAGTCTTTACCATCAAAATATGAATAATATTATCAATTATAATTAACTACAAAAATATGAATAAATAATTTATAACTAATTTATCAAGATAATTTATAATAATAAAATAGTTGATAATTTATAGCTAATTATATATATATATATATATATATATATATATATATATATATATGTTGTAGTAAGTATTAAAAGGTAATTAAAATACAAATTATATAAACTAAAAAAATCACTTTCAAATCATAAGAACTAAAAAAGAATTAAAATATAAATTACAAAAACTAAATAAATCAATTTTAAACTATAAAAACTAACAGAAAATTAAAATATAAATTATAAAAACTAAAAAGATTAATTTCAAACTATAGAAACTAAAATGTATAAATTATAAAATTATAAAGACCAAATAATTAATTAAATATAATTATAATTTGATCGTTAAAAACTATCTATCATTGCAAATTTAAATATTTTATTTTATTTTCCAACATACTTTTATATCAACTTCTAATACGAAAATTAATAATAAGACAAAAGTATGAGTTTTTTTTAAGCGAACAAACTTAACTATTTCATTTGATTGAGAAGAGTAGCAGACAAAACTATGAGTTTATTGAAACATCTCACGATGAAGCCAATATCACGTAGGAATACGGAGAATATTCTTCCACTTAAAAGCTTTAGCCTATATGTACACACGGTTTCTGCAAATCTATAAACCATGGAAAAGTTGCACTGATATAATAATGTATGAAGGTGAACTGCATTAATACTCGGTCATTAATGACGGACCATTATATTAAAGATTATTCTTTTCAATTGTTTTTTTTTTTTAAAAAATTCAATTTGGAAAGAATAGTGAGTTAGGGGCACCTTGGTTATGCGATTACCATATGTCTAGGATGGATTTGGAACAAATCAAACCAAACAAGAACCAGTCTATTTAATTTGGAAATGAATTATAGTAACTCTAGCTAAAGTAGAATTTCAACCAAAGGTCATGATGCATTGTCCTACAAATCAGATTTTTTTGGTATGGTTTAAATGAAGAGAAAATCGTGCAACAAATATAAAAAAAAAAAAAAAAGTCGTCTTATATAAGTTATCTCAAATATAATTAATTTTTATTTTAAATTTTTTTTCTTAATAACTAGCGTTAGTTTTTGTTGTTGTTTATATTCAAGAGTCTAAGACTGGAAGGAATATTTGACTTCTTATTGCATTCACGAAAGTGACATAGAGAGAAAAAGAGAAATAATAGAGTAGAATAGAAATAATTCAAACCAAGCGATTTAATTATGTTAATTAATAGGTAACCTAAGCTAATTACAAAACTTTTATAATAAAAGGCCTTCATGTTCCTATTTGCACAAAGTTTGATGAGAGAGAGGGAGGGTTATGATCTCAATTCTCTCCCTTCTCTTTTGCTCTTATCAATGGTGGTTCTCAGTTTTTAATTGATATCACATAAAAAAAGCATGAAATTGGCATAATATTTGCTCAAGCCGTGAGAGAGAGGTTACTGTAATGGAAGAATAAAAATGTAAAAAAAGAGTTAAAGTCATAGAGATACTGAATCTGAATTCTTTTCAACTAACGTTAATAAATTTCATTATTGATATATGAGATGGACCAGGTTGTTAAGGTGGAAGTTTAAAGATAAATAACATACAAATGTATGGTTAAGGATTTTTATATAAATTGTTATAATATGTAACCCTAGTTGAAGATTGTTGAAATTTTCTTCCAATAATTAATGTGGGATGATATTATAAGGCAATTATATTAACTATTTATCATTTGTTGGTTTTATTTTATGTGATAAAATTAAATGATATCATTGGACAACCAAATCAAAATATATAGACTTAAATAAGCATATATCGATGTTGGTCCATTAAGAAATAATGAGAACCCTATTTAGGCTAATATGTTATAAGAAAACTATGATCTCCAATATACTTTTAGACTTTCCTTAAACAATTTGGTCCATCTTATATAATAACACAAAACCATTGCAGTTTTTCTCACAATCCAACGTGATTGAGCCATAATGATCACCAATATCACATATACTTGATGAAATAGATCAAATATGGATAAGCGGCATGAAAATAACATGTAATGTGATCTCGTTCATGTTCATTTCCAACTACTCCAAACTTTATTATTTATAGAGATCAATTCAAACACAATATAAATATTGCAAACAAAATAAGCTCAGAGTGAAATGATAACCTTCAACTTTATTTTATAGAAATCAATATATACAAATATCTGAAAAACATAAGGCATATATAGAACATAAATGAGACACCCACTAAACTAAGGTACTATAAGGAATCACTCCCATATGAGCAGTGTGCTCATGAAAAACTTTAGTACCAAACCTTTTCTAAGTGGGTTAACTAGCATATCATTAGTCCTTATATGTTTTATGAAAATCTATCTATCATGAACTCTTTCTTTAACCAAAAATTTGATGTCAATAAACTTTGATTTGGTTGCACTCATATTGTTGTTGGAGTAAAGAACTGCTGAGTTATTGTCACAATAAATCTTTAATGGTCTTTTAATGCTATCAACCACACGCATACCAGCGACAAAATTTCTCAGCCATATCCCATGGTTGGATGCCTCAAAACAAGAAATGAACTCCATGACCATGGTCGAAGGAGCTATGAGAGTCTGTTTAGCAGACGTCCAAGAGATAGCTCCTCTAGCCAGCATAAATATGTATCTAGATGTGAAACGTTTGCTATCTTGACATCCAGCAAAATCCGAGTCTGAATACCCAATGATCTCAAAATTCTCAAACTTCTTATAAGTGAGCATGTATCCTTTTGTTCTCTTTAGGTAACACATCACACGTTTTGCTGCTTTCCAATGCTGCATTCCAGGATTACTCAAATATCTACCCATAACTCCTTTTACAAATTCTATATTGGGATGAGTGCAAACTTGAGCGTACATTAGACTTCCTACTGTTGATTCATAAAGAATCTTTTGCATCTCTATTCTTTCAAGGTCATTATTGGGGCATTGTTTGAGACTAAATTTGTCTCCTTGAGCTATCGGGATATCTCCTGGTTTACTATCTTTCATGTTGAATCTATCTAGGACCTTATCGATATAACTCTTTTGTGACAACCTTAGGATACCTTAAGAGCGATCTCTTAATATCTTGATTCCTAATACAAAAGAGGCTTCCGCAAGATCGAGGCTTCCCCAAGATCTTTCCTCTAAAAAAATTTCGTCAAAAATTTCTTAGTCTCTTGTAAGAAGCTTACATCGTTGCTAGCAAGCAGTATATCATCGACATATAACACCAAAAATGAGTATTTACTCCCACTAAACTTGTGGTATACACAATCATCAACTGCATTTGCCTCAAAACCATATGAGGTAATGACTTGATGGAACTTGTAATACCATTGATGGGAAGCTTGTTTCAAACCATAGATGGATTTATTTAGTTTGCAAACCATAGACTTTGAGTCACCTGATACAAAGTTTTCTGGTTGCATCATATAAATTGTTTCTTCAATGTCACCATTTAGAAATGCAGTCTTAACATCCATCTAATGTAGCTCTAAATCATAATGAGTTACCAATGTCATTATTATTCTAAAAGAATCCTTTGAAGATGCTAGAGAAAAGGTTTCTTTATAGTCAATGCCTTCCTTTTAGGTAAATCCTTTAGCAACTAGACGAGCCTTATATCTCTCGACATTGCCCTTTGAATCCCTTTTGGTTTTAAATATCCATTTGTAACCAATAGATTTCACACTTTCAGGCAATTCGACGAGATTCCAAACGTCATTGTCTTGCATAGATTTCATCTCATCCTTCATGGCATTGATCCAGTTTTGAGAGTTAGAACTACGCATGACTTGACAGAAGTTAATCGAATCATCCTATGTTAAACCAATGTCATCCTCATGTTCTTGGAGAAAGATAGTATAATCATCAAGGATTGCATTTCTCCTCTCTCTATCAGATCTCCTTAATGACACTTCTAGAGGTTGTTATATAGGTATTTGAGGAAGAACCCCATTGTTGTCTTGTTTTTGAACAATGTCATCAACAATAGTTTGAACATTGTTTTCTATTACTAGAGTTGTTTCTTGAACAACAATAGGTATGAGGACTTGAGCACTGTCAATAACAAGTTATTCCTTAAAGACAACTTTTCTTATGTTCTTTTCCTTCCCAAACTCAACTTCCTCAAGAAATCTTGCATTTCCCGTTTCAAATATTGATCTTAAAGTGGGATCATAAAACTTATAGCCCCGAGAGTGTTTAGCATAGCCAACAAAATAGCAACTAATTGTTCTTGAATCCAACTTTCTTTCATGTGGCCTATAAGGATATGCCTCAGTCGGACAACCCCAAATATGCAAATGCTTAATGCTTGGCTTTTTGCTTGTCCAAAGTTCATAAGGGGTTTTATTAACTGCTTTACTTAGCACCCTATTAAGGATGTAAGCTGCGGTCTTTAAGGCTTCTCCCCAACGTGACTTTGGCAAAGAAGAATGACTAACCATACTTCTCACTATATCCTTAAGAGTTTGGTTTCATCGTTCTACGACACCATTCATGCTAGGTTTGTATGGCATAGTGTATTACAAAAAAATTCCACACTCTTGAGAAAAAGCGCAAAAGGTATTGAACGTTGTTCTCCTGATCCATCATATCTACCATAGTACTCACCACCACGGTGAGATTTGACATCCTTAATTTTCTTTCCAAGTTGAAGTTCAACTTTAGCCTTGAAACTTTTAAAAATGTCTAGGGATTGGAACTTCTCATGTATCAAATAAAGGTAACCGTATCTAGAGTAGTCATCTATGAACGAGATAAAGTATTGTTGTCCATTTCAAGGTGTTGGAAAAGGACCACAAATGTCCGTATGCACCAGTTCTAAGATGTCTTTAGCTCTTTCGGAACCTATTTTCCTTATGTTTGTTCATTTCCCTTTATGCATTCAACACAGACTTCAAAGTCTGACAAATCTAAAGGTTCAAGAATTTCATCTGACACAAGTCTCTGAATTCTCTATTTAGAGATATGACCTAAGCGTTTGTATCATAAATTGGTTGAATTCTCTTTTAATTTTCTTTTTGTACCACGTGAATTTGTTTGCAGTATTTCATTATAGGAACAATTAACATCCACCATATATAGATTATCAATTAAGGAACCGGAACCAATCAAATTTGAATTCTGGTAGAGACTGACTTTATTATTTCCAAATGAACAAGAAAAACTAAATTTGTCCAAACTAGAAATAGAAAGTAAATTTCGTCTAATAAACGGTACAACAAAAGTCTCAAACAAATCCAAATAAAATCTAGTCTTTAACTGCAATCTAAAAGTTCTTATAGCATCCACCTCAACCTTTTTGCCATCGCCAACAAATATGAATCTTTCATCATCACTCGGTAGTCAGCTCCACATGCAACTTTGCATGGTTACACTTATGTGAGTAGTAGCTCCAGAATCTACCCACTAATTATCTTTAGGTACAAAAGCAAAATTAACTCCAGAACAAACAAGAGCAAGAAATTTACCTTTCTTTACACGCCATGTGGCGTACTTGGGAAACTTTTTCTTCATGTGTCCAAACTTCTTGCTGAAGTAGTAGGTAAATTCCTCATCTTTCTTTAGTTTCTTTTGCTGAGAAGATCCTTCAGCAACACCCTTAGTTTTCTTTCTTTTCTTATTCAGAGAAGTGGAGCTTAAATGAGCACTTTCAGATCTGTCTCTCTGCAGCCTCTCTTCCTCTTGTACACAATGAGATATAAGCTCGTTAAGTGACCATTTGTCCTTCTGAGTGTTATAAGTCGCTTTGCATTGCCCAAAATGTGCAGGAAGTGAGATTAAAACTAAATGCACGAGCAAGTTTTTACCAAGCTCTAACTTAAGTGCTTTCAGTTTAGATGTCAAGTTAGACATTTCCATTATGTACTCCCTTCTCATTTATGGCAAAGTACTATTTAATTTCATTAATAAATTTCTTTGCATTTTCACCCTCAGAAATAGAGTCCCAAAACGCTTCTAGAATAGAGCGTCATAATGCACATTCGATTGGAATGATCCCATTTATCAATTTTTACCTCATTGGAGGCTTCTAGAGTGGAAGTGGGTCATTCCGTTCTCAGTGCCAAATCCAAATCCATACAACCGAGAACAATTTCTACGACTTCCTTCCAGACCTTAAAATTTGTCAAATTCAGCATAGAGATATTGTTCACTTGAGCAGATACATTTGCAGCACTACAACAGAAACTGAAAAATAATAAAAATAAAAATAATTACATGCCCACAAATAAGCCAATAAGTTATATAAAATATATATATAACAAGACATGTGCAAAATAGTTCACATAACAAACTCATCACAAGATACCCAGCACAACATTAATTCATAATCTTTGGACAGAGAAATTAATTTGTAATTAGTACTCTCAATGCGATGATCAAATATTGATAATAAATTTTGTCAAATCATAGTCTTTCTTTGGATCGACTATCATTCACATGAAAATATCTTATAATTGTCACACATTTATCATCACAGGTACAAAATTATTTGGCCAAATTGTGTCTTTCTTTGGGTTGAACATAATTCGCATAAATAATCTTATACTACTATCTATGCAATTTTCATTAAATTAATTTACGCAATAGAGATTGCTTTGACAATATATTGTTTAAATCAACTCAATCAAAATTACTAGACATAAAAAAAGAATAATTTTGAGGGTTTGTGATTTCTGGATATACACCAAAATATAATGGGAATCACCAATTAATACACATAATTCACAAATAAAAATAAGGAAAACAAAAATAAAATGTAAAAGTCAAATTGCATTTAACGATACACAACATGGGTTTTCTTATGATGATATAATAAAGCCAAAGACTATGTATCACATGTATATCATGTCATGGCATGGATTCATGGCATGCATAAGGAAACAAAACCAATAGCCATAAAAAAACAAACACGGTGAATGAGAAACAAAAAAGGATGACCATTTTGGAGTGAGAAAAAAATAGTTTTTCTCATGGAATCCGAAAACAAAACATGAACATGCATATGATGATTATTATATCGTGATCGAAAAGAAAAAAATTTCCAAATTTATAATCATAATTATAATTGCAAAGATAAAATCCCAAAATAAAATTAGGGTTCATCTAACAAAATAATACAGGTATAACACAAACCAAATAACTTTAATTCTTAATAATCTAACAATAATAGTGGCTCTGATACCACTTGTTTGAAATTTTAGGGATCTTAATAAAATATCAATAATCATCGGAAACACATTACGTTAGATTGTGAAGATGGTTTGTAAAAAATACATGGATCCATGATAAGCAGCGAAATTGATGAGTCTGAGGAACTATTGGTTTTGTGTTCTTCCTCAACCAAATCATCATTTTTCTTTTGGGACCTTAAGTTTCTCGTCAAATGGGAAGAAGAGAATACAATTTCTGATTTTGTGTATTGGGGACTACAATCTTGTTTTAGGTTTTAACCTGTTAGAATTTTCATTATTTTCTAATGGACCAAACTGATTTCGGTTATAAGACCATATTAATTTCTGGTGATAGTCCAATAGGCTTACCAAATTAGATCACTTATATTAAGTCCATAAATATAAATAACTAATATAAATGATAAATATAATATGTAACCCACGTTAATTAATAAATTAGAAATTATAAAATTCTTAACATTTGTTACATTAATCCCATTATTTACTTACATGCTGCTCATAAATATGTTTTAAGTTACATTATTAACTTAATTTTGGGTTGTATTACTCTCACTGGGTAAAAAAGACCGCTATCTCTATTCTTGACTATTAAATAGTGTGTTAATATTTTGGAGTATATATAGTTGTTAGAATTGTTAAGTGTATTGTCCTAACATTTGTATAAAGATTAGAGTAATTTTTGCATTTTATATTTAATAAAATGTTTATTATAAAGAAAAGCAATGGATCGAGATGCCACTGAGCTTTGATTTATTCATTTCATATACTACGTACTCATTCTGCTTAACATGAGATAGTTCCTTATTGTATTTTACATTTTTGAAGACGGGTATTAGGATAAGTTTTGCTTCGTTAGAGTTTACTTTTAGTTTATTTCTTTTGGATAATTTCTGAAACTATGAATTTAACGAGCAGGGGAAAAAGAAGACGAAGATCAAGATAAAGATTATAACATTTTCGCATTATATATGTGCAAGTAGTGCTAGTAATAATCACCATAAACTTTTGATTTTGTTTTTATAAATAGTTTACCTTGATTTTATTTATTTATTTGATAAATAAATAAATAAGAAATACTTTAATCCATGTAAATGATAAATAATAACGATCAAATAAACGAAAAGTACAACAAGAAATATATTATGATATTCTTAAAACGGACAGCTATAATTTCTCACAATTGAACCAGAACCAAATCCTACGTTTAATCAAATCCATTAGGTAGATAAAATATCAGATCATCAAAGGTAGTTTGGATAAATTCAAACCTTAATTTTATAGGCTTTTTACTATCAAAAATATGTTTCAATAAATAAATATTAAAATTTTGTTAAGAAATAATGTAAGGCACAATTTATTATTTGTAATATTAATCACAAAATTCTAAAAATAAAAAATATACCATATTTTCAATTATTACAAGAATATTTGAATAAAAAAAAAAAGCAAACGCTATTAAAAATACTGAACTGAAAAAAAAATACAAACCAAACAAAATATAAATATTGACATCAAACTTAAAACACAAAACAGAGTATATGTAATATGTTCAGGATGCATGGAACCTCAGAAACCGCCACCACCACTAAAATCACCGCCTCCGCCACTAAAATCAACGTCTCCATGATGACCAACGGTTTCACGAGTTCCATGATGGCCTGTGGCATCATGACTACATGATGAGACCTGGGGTATCATGAGTTCCATGATTATGACCTGTAGTGGTATCATGAGTTTCATCACAAGTTGTGGTTGTGGTTGCAGCAGCAGCAGCACCTGTCATAATAACATTGGTCTTGTATTTGTTATCATCTCTTCTCTTTCTACCTCGGAAGCAAAAACACCCATGTTTGTTTTATTTTCGATGTTAGTGTCTTTGTGTCTCACATTCCTTATCCATGCTTTATGTAGGCAAAAGTCAGGTGCCCCAACTTTCTACGAAAACTGCTGAAAATTTATATGCAATTCATATACGCCTTTTATGTTTCTCAATGACTATACTCTAGCAATAACGGTGTGAATAAGCTTTTGTCAATAAACTTGATTATTTAAATATTTAATTAAATTCATTTTTTATAGAGCATGTATACACCGTTGGAAATAATTTTTTTCATTATTATAAATGGTAAATTTTTTCAATCAAATATTTAATATAATTATATATTCAAATTTTAATTTGAGACCTCTAATTAAGATCCAATAATTTTAACTAGGTGAACTTATCCTTGATTTATTAATATATAATTAAATATATAAGTCCAATACATAAACTAGTCAAATTTTAGATTATTTTTTGCTTCGTTGGAAAAAGAACTTATAGTTTGACATTAAAAACCTATAAATGGTTATACAATAATAAAATAATTAATTTTATAATATATAATAAAATTTGTAATTTTATCATTTTTTTTATCTATGAATTGAAGATGCCATTAGGATTTACAATATTTATATGATGTTGAATCGATTAAGTTAAATTTCTTTAGTATTTATAAGGTTTAATTACGCATTTGATCCCTATAGTTTGAAAGTAATTTTTTAATCCTTATAATTTATATTTTAATTTTTTGTAGTCTCTATAGTTTGAAAGTGATTTTTTAGTTCTTATATTTTAATTTTTTTTAGTTTTTATAGTTTAAAAGTGATTTTTTTAGTCCTATACTTTATATTTTAATTCTCTTTTAGTCCTTACCATCAAAATATGAATAATATTATCAATTACAATTAACTATAAAAATATTAACAAGTAATTTATAACTAATTTATCGCAAGATAATTTATAATAAAAAAATAGTTGATAATTTATAACTATATATATATATATATTTTAGCAAGTACATAATTAAAATACAAATTATAGAAACTAAAAAATTACTTTCAAACTATAGAAACCAAAATGTACAAATTATAAAATTATAGGGACCAAATTGTTAATTAAACATGATTATAATTTGATCGTTAAAAACCATCTATCATTGCAAAACTTGTATGTTAAAATATTTTATTTTATTTTCCATAGGCATGTCTAGGATGGATTTGGAACAAATCAAACCAAACAAGAACCAGTCTATTTGGAAATGAATCATAGTAACTCTAGCTAGAGTAGAATTTCAACCAAATGTCATGATCTATTGTCTTACAAATCAGATTTTTTTTGTATGGTTTAAATGAAGAGAAAATCGTGCAAAAAATATATAAAAAAATAAAAATAAAAAGTTATCTAATATAGGTTATCTCAAATATAATTAATTTTTATTTTTAAATTTTTTTTAAATAACTAGCGTTAATTTTTGTTGTTGCTTCACTACTAAAAAAAACGGATTTTACTTCGATTATTTGGGACAATCTACATCGATTCAGAACCATTGTCATAGGGAACATCATGAAATGTGGTAACCTATTCAATGACGGTTGGTAGAGATCGTCTTAGAATGAGCTGACAATCTACAACAATTGTTAACACGCGACCGTCTTAGAATGATCAACCTTCTACATCGATCCTTCATACAAGACCGTTGTAGAATGGTGATCATTCTAAGACGGTCACCTCTCTTAACGATCGTCGTATAGAATGATGATCAATTTCAGTGCATTCGAAGACAACCGCCTCTGAGAATCGATGTAGAATGTGAAGTCATTCGACATTGGTCTTGTTAGAATCAACGCCGAATGCCAGTTATTATTTTTTTTTTGTAATTGGAGCTACATTTTTAGTATTTAGAGAGTTGAAATAAGATTCAATTAATTGCAGTAAATAGGTGACAATATAAAAATAATTAAATTTTAGGCAATGAACATGAAATTTGACCAAATAAGTAATTATTGATAATTACTTTCTTTCCCAAATTAACCAAATATTACACATGCATATGGAAGATATATACAACTGCAGCTGATCAATACCAAATGGTATTTTCAGTTTTAAAGACAACTGAACCACGATAAAATTCTCAGAAGCAAAGGCAAGCTAGCTTGATAGGTTCTTGAGAGCACAAGTTATGAAGCTTGGGAATTAAGGTAAAATGGACATGGCCAATTTGAGTCTCCACACAAGTCATTAGGTCTTCTAGTTTAGGCCGTAGTAGTCAGGCTGTAGGCTTCATAGATCTCATCGGCTGTTTGGATGGTAAGGGAAAGGAAACAAAGGGAAAACAAAAGCATCAAAATAAAAAAATGGGCACTGGTCAGGTTAAGATATGAATATGTTACATACTAATGACACTATACATGCATGAAATCCAATGTACCTACATGAACCATTAAGTCTAGTAAGCATGGTTTGTCCTCCTAGAAACACCACTCTGACTTGGGCATTAAATCAAGAAGGAGTCAATGATTTCTTGGTATACAACTTTTTCCTCAATTTTTCTTGGAATGCACCTAATCCAAAATCCATAATTTTATTGTTGAGTTTCCTTTTAAATTTGACGATCCCATTATTGATTTTTTTTTTGTTACATTAATCCCATTATTTACTTACATGCTGCTCATAAATACGTTTTAAGTTACATTATTAACTTAATTTTGGGGTTGTATTACCCTCACTGGGTAAAAAAGACAGCTATCTCTATTCTTGACTAATAAATAGTGTGTTAATATTTTGGAGTATAGTTTTTAGTATTAAGTGTATAGTTCTAATATTTGTATAAAGATTAGAGTAATTTTTTGCATTTTATATTTAATAAAATGTTTATTATAAAGAAAAGCAATGGATCGAGATGCCACTTATTCATTTCATATACTACGTACTCATTCTGTTTAACATGAGATAGTTTCTTATTGTATTTTACATTTTTGAAGACGGGTATTAGGATCAGTTTTGCTTCATTAGAGTTTACTTTTAGTTTATTTCTTTCGGATAATTTCTGAAACTCTGAATTTAACGAGCAGGGGAAAAAGAAGATGAAGATCAAGATAAAGATTATAACATTCTCACGTTATATACGTGCAAGTAGTGCTAGTAATAATCACCGTAAGCTTTTGATTTTATTTTTATAAATAGTTTACCTTAATTTTATTTATTTATTTGATAAATAAATAAATAAGGAATACTTTAATCCATGTAAATGATAAATAATAACGACCAAATAAACGAAAAGTACAACAGAGAATATATTATGATATTCTTAAAACAGAGCTATAATTCCCCATAATTAAACCAAAACGAAGCCCTAAGTTTAATCAAATCCATTAGGTAGATAAAATATCAGATCATCAAAGGTAGCTTGGATAAATTCAAACCTTAATTTTATTGGCCTTTTACTATTAAAATTATGTTTCAATAAAAAAATATTAAAATTTTGTTAAGAAATAATGTAAGGCGCAATTTATTATTTGTATTATTTCCTTAATAAAATTCTAAAAATAAAAAATCATACCATATTTCAATTATTACAAGAATATTTAAATAATAGAAAAAAGGCAAACGCTATTAAAAACATTAAACTGAAAGAAAAAAAATACAAACCAAACAAAATATAAATTGACATCAAACTTAAAACACAAAACAGAATGGAACCTCAGAAACCGCCATCACCACTAAAATGAGCGCCTCCATCGTGACCAACGGTATGATGATGAAGATGATGGCCTGTGGTATCATGACTACCATGATGATGAGCTGTGGTATCATGAGTTCCATGATTATGATCTGTAGTGGTACCATGAGTTTCATCACAAGTTTTGGTTGGAGCAGCAGCAGCAGCACCTGCTGTCATAATATCATTGGGCTTGTATTTGTTATCATCTCCTTCCTTTCTAGCTCGGAAGCAAAAACTCCCCATGTTTGCTTTCTTTTCGATGTTAGTGCCTTTGTGTCTCACATTCCTTATCGATCCTTTATGTAGGCAAAAGTCAGGGGCCCCAACTTTCCACGAAACTGCTGAAAATTTATATGCAATTCATATACGCCTTCTATGTTTCTCAATGATACTCTAGCAATAACGGTGTGAATAAGCTTTTGTCGATAAACTTGATTATTTAAATGTTCAATTAAATTCATTTTTTTTATAGAGCATGTATACACCGGTGGAAATAATTTTTTTCAGACTAGATATCATTATTATAAATGGTAAATTTTTTCAATCAAATATTTAATATAATTACATATTTTAATTTTAATATGAGATCTCTAATTAAGATCGAATAATTTTGATTTATTAATATATAATTAAATATATGAGTCCAATACATAAACTAGTTAAATTCTAGATTATTTTTTCTTGTTTGAAAAAAGAACTTATAGTTTGACATTAAAAACCTATAAATGGCTATACAATAATAAAATAATTAATTTTATACTGTATAAAAGAGATATACTTAATTACTAATTTGTAATTTTATCATTTTTTTATGTATGAATTGAAGACGATGTTAGGATTTATAATATTTATATGATGTTAAATTAATTAAGTTAATCTTCCTTAGTAATTATAAGATTTAATTACTCTTTTGATTCAACAATTTTTTTAACTCCTATCATTTATATTTTAATTTTATAGTTTGAAAGTAATTTTTTATTCTTTATATTTTAATTTTTTTTAGTTCTTATAGTTTGAAAGAAATTTTTTTAGTCCTATACTTTATATTTTAATTTTCTTTTAGTCCTTACCATCAAAATATAAATAATATTATCAATTACAATTAACTACAAAAATATTAATAAGTAATGTGTAACTAATTTATCAAGATAATTTATAATAATAAAATAATTGATAATTTATAGCTAATTATATATATATATATATATATATATATATATATATATTAATTATAGAAAGTACTAAAAGATAATTAAAATACAGATTATAGAAACTAAAAAATCATTTTCAAATCATAAAAACTAAAAGAGAATTAAAATACAAACTACAAGAACTAAAAAAAATCAATTTTAAACTATAGGAATTAAACAACGTAATAAGAAGTAGGCAAAAGTACAAAAATATAATAAAAGCAAAAGAAAGTAAATAAAAGTAGGCAAAGAGTACAAAAATATAATATAAATCAGTCCATTTTATTGAATCAGGATGCATTTTTGCTTGGTGAAATCCTGATTTTAAATCGAATTTTGAAAACCGTTTAGCTTTCTGTATCCTATTTATCAACACATCTTTAGAGGGGATAGTATATCCATCTATGTGGGTGTTATTGTTAAGCCTTTTGTAATTATAGACCATTCTAGTCTTTCCTCCTTTTTGTTCTGAGTGTTTATTAACAATAAAAGCAGGGCTTCTATGAGGACTAGTACTAGGTGATATAACTTTTAGATCTAATAGGGTTTTTATGTGGCTTTTACATTTCTGTTGTTCGAAATTCCCATACTGAATATCTTTGGTTTTAATTATCAGATCTAGGTTTATGATTTCTAATTTGCATATAACTGGATCTTTTTCCCAATATTTTGTAGGGTCTTCTCCTATTATGCTAGTTTTATTCAATCCATCTATAATTTGTTGTATATTATCAAAGGTTATAATTTTGTTAATTTTGACAGATTTGTAATCAGATTCTGCTACAGCTAACTCATATTGTAGCTCTGTTTCTATTTTTATGCTTTCTAAAATACTTTCATAGTAAGAATCATGGGATGTGTCGTATGTTTCTATAGTGTTTATATTGCCATGATTTTTTTATTCTTTTATTTTACAACTACCGGGTGTATCACAAGGACATTGTTTATCATTGGTGGGAGCATCACCACGCTTTGTTCGTAACTCTGATGTGATTTCATCTATTATAGGTGACATTTGTGAGTTCGTAGAGATTAATAGGTAATCTTTTGTAATAGTAATTGATCTATTATTATGTATAATAAAATCAAGTCCTAAAATCATTTTTTCTTTAGCAGGTCGTAAGTCTACCACATCTGCTTTATTTATAAAAATTTTATTACCAAAAATTTCACAATTTGTGGATAATTGAATAGTGAAATTTCGTGTTTCTGTATCATTTGTTATTATGTCTCCAGACATTGTTCTAGTTTTGGTTATTATATTACTTTTGAAACAATTGTGCTTGGGCACAACACTTTGGCATATAGAAGTAAAAGAACAACCAGTATCTACCAAGGCTTGCAGAATTATTTCGGTTTGGTTAAATTTATTTATTTTAGGAAAATTTATTTTGACTAAAATGTGTAGGCTTTTGTTTTTCTCTTTATTACAAATTATAGGAATGCAATCTTTGTTTTGTAATGCCATAAGTCCACTAGTATGTTCTTCATAAAAGTTTGGATTTTTTTCTTTTTCGAAATTTTCATAAAGAAAATCTACCGTCTTTTCTATTTGGTTTAAACTGATCTCTAGAGTGGAGATCCGATTATTCATAATTTTATTTCCAGAATCATTTTCTTTCTTTGAATAAGGAAATTCTATTTTCAAGATAGTTTGTGCGCAAGTTTTGCAGAAGTTTTTGTAGCATAAGCTACAGTGAACTCTTAACGTTTTATGGGGATATCTTTTACAGAAGTGACATTCTTTATGATCTGGTCCTATGTGGAATTGTATTTCACGTTCACAGTCATTTCATTAGAGCCTCTAACTCTAGAAAACCTACTCTCAAAAAAGAGAGACATGTTAGAAAACTTAGGGATAATAAAACATACACAAAGCTATTGGAATGTAATGCTTGTCACCAACCAGGACATTACTCAAGGGATTGTCCAAATAAAACCAATTTGTTCACAAGAGAAGCAGAACTGATAAAAAGTTGTAGAATGAATCTTATCCCCATAGATTAAACAGTCTCTACAGACTCAGAAATATATTCAATAGTTAGGTTGTCTGACTATACATCTGGAGATGAAGAGCCTAACAAAGATTATAAAATTTTAAACGAATTCACAAAAAATGAATATACAAATCTATACCCAGTAGATGATAAATACAATCAGTATGGAGAAATCCTTGATGATTTGGGATACAGTTTAATGTTCAAAACAGAATTAAATGACTGTGAACATGAAATACAATTCCACATAGGACCAGATCATAAAGAATGTCACTTCTGTAAAAGATATCCCCATAAAACGTTAAGAGCTCACTGTAGCTTATGCTACAAAAAACTTCTGCAAAACTTGCGTACAAACTATCCTGAAAATAGAATTTCTTGATTCAAAGAAAGAAAATGATTCTGGAAATAAAATTATGAATAATCGGAACTCCACTCTAGAGATCAGGTTAAACCAAATAGAAAAGACGGTAGATTTTCTTTATGAAAATTTCGAAAAAGAAAAAAATCTAAACTTTTCTGAAGAACATACTAGTGGACTTATGGCATTACAAAACAAAGATTGCATTCCTATAATTTGTAATAAAGAGAAAAACAAAAGCCTACACATTTTAGTCAAAATAAATTTTCCTAAAATAAATAAATTTAACCAAACCGAAATAATTCTGCAAGCCTTGGTAGATACTGGTTGTTCTTTTACTTCTATATGCCAAAGTGTTGTGCCCAAGCACAATTGTTTCAAAAGTAATATAATAACCAAAACTAGAACAATGTCTGGAGACATAATAACAAATGATACAGAAACACGAAATTTCACTATTCAATTATCCACAAATTGTGAAATTTTTTGTAATAAAATTTTTATAAATAAAGCAGATGTGGTAGACTTACGACCTGCTAAAGAAAAAATGATTTTAGGACTTGATTTTATTATACATAATAATAGATCAATTACTATTACAAAAGATTACCGATTAATCTCTACGAACTCACAAATGTCACCTATAATAGATAAAATCACATCAGAGTTACGAACAAAGCGTGGTGATGCCCCCACCAATGATAAACAATGTCCTTGTGATACACCCGGTAGTTGTAAAATAAAAGAATAAAAAAATCATGGCAATATAAACACTATAGAAACATACGACACATCCCATGATTCTTACTATGAAAGTATTTTAGAAAGCATAAAAACAGAAACAGAGCTACAATATGAGTTAGCTGTAGCAGAATCTGATTACAAATCTGTCAAAATTAACAAAATTATAACCTTTGATAATATACAACAAATTATAGATGGATTGAATAAAACTAGCATAATAGGAGAAGACCCTACAAAATATTGGGAAAAAGATCCAGTTATATGCAAATTAGAAATCATAAACCTAGATCTGATAATTAAAACCAAAGATATTCAGTATGGGAATTTCGAACAACAGGAATGTAAAAGCCACATAAAAACCCTATTAGATCTAAAAGTTATATCACCTAGTACTAGTCCTCATAGAAGCCCTGCTTTTGTTGTTAATAAACACTCAGAACAAAAAGGAGGAAAGACTAGAATGGTCTATAATTACAAAAGGCTTAACAATAACACCCACATAGATGGATATACTATCCCCTCTAAAGATGTGTTGATAAATAGGATACAGAAAGCTAAACGGTTTTCAAAATTCGATTTAAAATCAGGATTTCACCAAGTAAAAATGCATCCTGATTCAATAAAATGGACTGCTTTTTCTTGTTCAGAAAGATTATTTGAATGGAAAGTAATGTCGTTTGGACTAAAAAATGCGCCACAAATTTTTCAAAGAAAAATGGATAAGATTTTTGGAAATTATAAAGAATTCACTTGTACGTATATAGATGACGTACTTGTCTTTTCAAAAACTAAAGAAGAACATTATTTGCATCTCAAACAAGTTCTTCATTTATTTGAAAAATTTGGGTTGCTTATTTCAAAATCAAAAATGGAAATTTGTAAAACACATATTTCCTTTTTAGGAACAGAAATAGGAAACGGAAAGATAAGGCTACAACCTCATATCTCCCAAAAAATTCTTAGTTTCCTAGATAAAATGAAAGATATAAAAACCCTGAGAGCTTTTCTAGGCCTGCTTAATTATGCAAGAAATTCCATCAAAGACCTGGGAAAATATACAACCCCTCTTTATAACAAAACATCTTTGACTGGACAAAGAAAATTCAATACTGAAGATATAAAGTTAGTTCAGAAGATTAAAGAAATGGTTAATAACTTGCCATATCTATATTTACCATTAGATTCTGATTATCTAGTTATAGAATGTGATGGGTGTGAACAAGGATGGGGAGCCATCCTAAAGAAAAAGAAAAATAAATATGAAAAGATTCATGACGAAGAAATTTGCAGATATGCCTCAGGAAAATATCATACAAAACCTCAGGTATACTCAACATCTACAGACTATGAAGTAAATGTTGTAATAAATTCTTTAGAATGATTCAAACTCTTCTTAATTAATAAAAGCGAAATCACCATAAGAACAGATTGTGAAGCAATAGTAGCTTATGGTAGTCAACAAATAAATATTGATAAAAAACCCCACAAAAGATGGCTTTTATTCTAAGAATATGTATATCATAATGGAATAAAAATAAATTTTGAACACATAAAAGGAGTAAAAAATGTTGCTGCTAATATTCTCCCTCGTTTTGCAGGAATGCAACAAAATGCAGCCTTGTAAGGTTTCCTACCAAAACATAAAGTAGAAGATGAAGTTCGGTAATCAAGAATTGTCGGTACTTACAAATGAGTTTCACTACCCTGGTAGAGAAGCTGTTAATGACAAATTCAATTGTCTCATTGACAATATTTGGAATATTACAAAAAATACAAATAATAATGAGCAGTTTGTTTGTTCAGTAAAAAAGGGCATCATCTGTGCTCTATACAATTTCTGCATTGTAGATAACCAAGGAGTTCCTCTTCTCACAAAAGCCTCTCCTTCTGGAAAAGGTTATACAGCTTTTGTCCTGTTATCAGGACCGCATAAAGGTGTTTATACCAATTTTAAAGACCTTTGCCTTGCAAAGGAGGGTATTCAAAGCCCAATCTATAAAGGTTTCTATTCAAGGGAAGAAGCAGAAAAAGCCCTTGAATTAAATACCACAGACATTAATAAAATTAAAAGGTCTCTTGAACCAGAAAACCCGACCATAATCATAAACGATGGCCAAACCAAGACTAGCCAAAAGACCTATAGAGACACAGTCAGCCCAAATGTCCCAGGCTCAACAAATGACCTAAACTTAGACAATTTTAAGAAAATACAAAGTTTATTGTTTAAGGTACACAATAACCAAATCCAAATTCCGGGACTCTACATAGGTGTACATGCTTATTTTAACCAAAAATTTGTATGTATCAATAAAACCCCACACTGCCAAGACAAAACCAATTGTCCTTGCAAGATAAGATTCCTCTTTAGAAAAGCCAGACTAGACATGGACCAGTTTAAGTCCTTCGGATATGAAGACTTAGCGATTTCCGCAAAAAGTCTATTAGACTATGGATGTTTGAAATTAATCCTGATTCCTCCATCTGATATATTCGAGGGATTTAATCCCTCAATCAATGAGGCCATAAACTTAATACAGACAGAAATGATGGATTACATCGCCATCAAGATAACAAACTGTCTGAGCAATTTCACTGCTCAGAATTATCCTTGCCATGTTATAAAACTCTTACTCGAGGATCATAGAGATTATCCCTGCCTATTCAATGATGAATATGAAAGCTGGGATGTACAAGGTAATACACAATACCAATATAGCCTTATGAGGACAGAAATTCAGGGCTATCAATGATTCTTCCCAGAAGAGGACAAACGTGAGTTTGACCTGATAAAAGAAACTCGTGACACAAAACTTTTCCTGCAATAAAAGAAATTCAGGGCTATCATACCCAATAGTGAGAGAGAGAAACTTAGAAAGAGAAGCTTGTAATAGTTGTCTGTGCAATAATATCAAGTTCTTTTCTGCATCTTTCCCCCTCTACCCCAAAAATTTTCCCCGATAAACTGTAAGTACGAATCTCACTATGTCTGGCTAATTCTTGTGAAGGCACCCTCAAAGGGCCTTAGTTATCTCTATTTGGAAAATGCGAATATGATTTAGAACTCCGCTGCTTGTAAATAGTATTTTTTTTTTCCTTTTTGCTTGTTTTTCGAAAACCTGGGATTGGTAAGCTTGCAAATGTGTGCCCTTGATAAATGTTTTTTTGAAAAACTATGAAAGTCCTTTTTGGTTAGGCTGGTGCTTGGAGGAAAATAAGATTTACATAAGACCCAAAAGTAAGTGTGGGCAGTTCGCGATCTTCAGTACTCAACTTAATATCCAAAAAGTTGATAAGGACGTGGTTATTAAAAAAAAAAGGTTCATCATATTTTATATTTTTCCAAATAAGATAACTTATAGTGTCCACTTGGGGATTGCCCTCTATCCATCTAATTTGATTTTTTCTTTCCGCATATCGCTTACTCTTAACTGCTATTAGTTTTAGTTTTCAAATATAATATAAATCTAACTAGGAGGCTTTGCCACCTTTGCTGATGTATATTATATTTTTGTACTCTTTGCCTACTTTTATTTACTTTCTTTTGCTTTTATTATATTTTTGTACTTTTGCCTACTTCTTATTAGGTTGTTTTATTATTTTGTATTTTTATAGGTTCTCAAGAGAAATAAAATACAAACTACAAGAACTAAAAAAAAATCAATTTTAAACTGTAGGAATTAAAAGAAAATTAAAATATAAATTATAAAAATTAAAAAGACTAATTTCAAACTATGGAAACTAAAATTTACAAATTATAAAATTATAGAGACCAAATAATTAATTAAATATAATTATAATGTGATTGTTAAAAACTATCTCAAAACTTGTATGTTTAAATATTTTATTTTATTTTCCAACATACTTTTATATCAACTTCTAATACGAAAATTAATAATAAGACAAAAGTATAAGTTTTTTTAAAGCCAACAAACTTAACTATTTCATTTCATTGAGAAGAGTAGCAGACAAAACTGAGTTTATTGAAACATCTCACGATGAAGCCAATCTCACGATGTACACACGGTTTCTGAAAATGTATAAACCATGGAAAAGTTGCACTGATATAATAATGTATGAAGGTGAACTGCATTAATACTCGGTCATTAATGACGGACCATTAAAGATTATTCTTTTCAATTATTCTTTTTTTTTAAATTTCAATTTGGAAAGAATAGTGAGTTAGGGGCACCTTGGTTATGCGATTACCATATGTCTAGGATGGATTTGGAACAAATCAAACCAAACAAGAACCAGAATATTTGGAAGAATATTCTAGCGTGTCTAGGATGGATTTGGAACAAATCAAACCAAACAAGAACCAGTCTATTTGGAACAACTAATTAATTTTTATTTTAAATTTTTTTTTATCAATGGTTGTTCTCAGTTTTTAATTGATATCACATAAAAAAAAAAGCATGAAATTGGCATAATATTTGCTCAAGCCGTGAGAGAGAGGTTACTGTAATGAAAGAATAAAGATGAAGAGTCTTAGAGATACTGAATCTGAATTCTTTTCAACTAACATTTATAACAAAAGTTAAAAAATTAACATTAATCAATAAAAAAACTATATATTAAATATATATTAAAAATTTTAAAATTTTATATAACAATATTAATTATTTTTTAATATAAGTGACTTGTTAATTCAATTGGTTAACACGTCATACTCAGTCATAAGGTAAAAGTCACATTTTCTTGTAGTTATTAGCATAGCTTGCTAGGTTATTACTACTTACATAACTTATTACTCAGATGGACACTATAATGTATTAACACAAATAAGTTTTTATGTCTATAATACAAAGATGAAATAGCTCTGACAAACGAAAACCATGAACACTATAAAGAAGATACATGGATATTACCTGAAGCACTGATACCGATCGTGGAAACGAGTAAAACGATGATCGTGGAAATGAGATTTTGGGAGATAATGAGTGAGGCGAATAAGCAATAAGAAGGAAAGCAAATGACTAAGAAAAGCAATAAGAAGAAGACTGAAGAAAAGCAAATGACTAAGAAAAGCAATAAGAAGAAGACTAAAGAAAAGCAAATGACTAAGAAAAGCAAAAACTTTTGGGAAACACCGTATTTTTATTATATTGAACAGTGATAAGAATAGGAAAAGCAAATGATTGTTTCAAGGCGCCCATTAAACTCACGTAGTGTTACACTGTTGAATAAATATTTCACTTTAAATTCTTGAACAATGTAGTTGGAACTCATTATAATTCAATATTTACTTTAAGAAAACTTAAAGAGTTTAGGACACTCTTTAAATTTTCTTAAATTGAATAAAAAATAAATTATTCTTAACGTATGAGGATTTGTAAAAGGATAGTACGAGAATTCTTAGGAGAATGATGTAAGAAGATTTCAAATTATTCTTAGCATACATTTAGAAAATAAATAGAACGAAAAAGTGCATGTTTCTTTTTTGATAAATTATTAGATTTGTCCCTTTATAATATAGTGACAAATTGATTTGAAAGATACAAAATATAATTTTTGTCTTTAAATATGTATAAAGTGTGTAAAATAAAGATAAAAAATATAAATTTAGAATTAATTTATCATATTTTTTATAGACTAAATTTAAATTTTTATTTTTCAAAACTGTTAGATCTTCTTGTGAAAATATGTTTTGTCTTTTCTTTCAATAGTTTGCTTAAATGTGAAGGAATGGAGAAAAATAAAACTATGGACCCAAGACCAATTGCTTTTCGTCAGTTTTTGGAAAGAAAAGAGGGAAAGTGTACAGGAAAAGAATAATGGCCTGTTTGTTTCTCTCTTATAAAAAAGTCTTAGTTTTCTAAAATAGTTTCAAAATCAACGCGGTGACATAACTTAATGGAGGGGTAGCTTTTAAAAACCACGACTGCCATTGTTTACTCCTTTTATTCTCCCTTTCAAAAGGTTATAAGGGGCCAACTCCAAACACGTGCATATTGCAGTGTCATCTGTTATCTTATCTCATAACAGATAACATCTGAAATCAGAACTAACACTACTTCATCTGTTATCTACGTACACACGAGTTATGAGACACTGCATTGATCAGGATTACATATGCACATAGCAGAAATAAAAAATGAAGATGAGAAAACATTTTCACCTGGTTTTGGTTTTTAGTTTTTAATTTAAAACACATGTTTCGGAAATGTGGTTGAAGGTGAACATAAAACAGAATGTCAACAGTCAGTACCACAAGAATTTAAGCATTTAACTGGTGAACAATACAAAATTGTTTTGCAAAACCGTTTTTAAAATGAAAAACTAAGAGAAACAAACAGGCCAGAAGTTTGCAACATCTTCTTCCCCTTGAGCAAAGAATATCTTCCTATCTGATTTTCTCATAACTAGTTTCCCTTCGATTTGAATAGTTTAACAACAGGAGGAGAAGAACTTGATTTTGCAGCAATGGTTTCTTTACTAAGAACAAATCCTTCAAATTTTGGTCCCCCATTTTTGTTGTTTATTTCAGTTTGATTCTCCTAAGTTTAAAACATTTCACTTTGATTATTTTGGTTGCTTAAAGTGTCTATGTTTGACCAAGCTAATTCTTCTATTAGGTTACTAGCGGAAACACAGGCTACGCTGTGTCATGTCTGTGTGTCTGCATTTTTTATTGTACTATTGTGTAAAAAACTATTATATTACAATAATTTTTAATTATAATTTCTGAATTTTGTTCAACCGAATGGCATATTCCATATAGTAAAATTAAAAACAAATTTAACAAAACTAAAAAAAAAATTAATCAGTCATAGACAATTTGAAAAAATATTTTTTTTTTCTTCCTTTTTTCACAAATTCTCTTCTCATCGACAGTGACAGTTTCCAAGTTCGTGTCCTTTGACAGGCTTATTAAATTAATTAAAACACTAATTAGAACACAAACAAAGGAAATATAATATAGAAATATGTGTAAGAATGAGTTGGAGTAAAAAAAATAGATATAAATACATAAAGTGACGAGAAGGACAAAAGGAGATGGATTGTGGGAGAAAAAATGTGCTATGTATCAAAATTCTTGTTATTAAGGGAAGTGTTTTTAATCAAAATTGTAAAAAGAATAAAAAAAAATGCAACACTGAAATGATAGGAAGCAAAAAGAACACAAATATGACTTAGAAGAAAAGAAAACTGGAAACAACAATAATTGAATGAAAGTTTTGAGGAGGGGTGTAATTATTTATTGATAGTGTGCATTAAAAAGAGAATTGACACTTTTTCACGTTTAAAGTAGTGTGAAGTCACATTTGAGATTAAAATGGACAAATAAAAAATGGAGACCTTTGTATCGTCTTTATCTATTTAACTAGTGAAAACACGTATGTTGTTGTGCCTGCTTGTCTATGTTTCTATTGCATTACCATATTTTATTGTACTAAAATTTATATATTAAAATAATATCTCTTATGATATATAAATTGATGTACATATTAATTTTAGTTTAATATGTTTTGTAATGTATACATAATTTTACTTATGTCTGTTTGTTTATTATTATAACATGATAAATTAATATAGTGTTTGTAAATACATGTTTATTTATACACAATTGACCAAATCATTTGTGGTACATACTTGGATATCATTTTATTTAATACATGCATTTATGAAATATTAAAATGGTAACATTATTATGTCACTTGTTGAATTTTTTTTCTTCTTATTTTGACCTTTAATAATCTTCACTCTTAGGGTTTATACACTTCAATTCTAAAGATTTGTTTTTATATATTTCAAAGTAAGATATGTGGTGAAGAGAAAAATAAGATAAATGGATAAATATATAAAGTAAATATAAAAAAATATGTGTAGAAATTAAAGATGATCTGAACATTTTTCTAATTGTAATTAAAAAAATCATTCAAACCATGTTTCCTTTGACAATATTTTTGAGTTTGTTATCATTTTTTAAATATTTATATCCAAAATTAAAAAATTATAGAAATATACAATGTTGTTTGTTTCTTTGCTAGCTGGTAAATAAGAAATCCCTAGGACAATGAAAATAATTAATTGATCTTTTTATTTACTTTTTAGAAGAACAAAAAAGATGTATTGTGGCTAAGTCTAAGCCCTAAGTATCTCAAATAGGTAAATCCTTTTTTTTTTTATTTTTTTTTCCATCCATTCTCTTCCATTAATTTTTATACCCATTTTCAAGTGTAAGGCCCATTGTGGCTATGAGAGACTAAACCCTTAATCAGGGTCTGACAGGCCTAAAAAGTCAAAAAATGTATTGTACACTCTATATTTATAAAAGCAAACAAGTGTTTTATTTTCTATTATTCTTTCTTATTTTAAATTTCAAGTATATTCATCCTTGCATTATCTTTACGGGTTAGGTGTTTGACACAGGATAATCCTTAATAGAAAAATAAGGAAGATTTTGCATGCATCTATTTTGAGAATTAGTCGCTTGATAGAGAGTAATTTCTAATAGAACTAAAAGAAAATGGTATCTTAATAAAATTATTGCTAGACATATATAGAGTGATTGTATTATGCTCATGCATCAAAGCAAGCATCTAGAATTAGAACTTCATAGATTGAGTCTTTGCAAAGACATTTGAGAGATAAATAGGTAAGATAAGATAGGTTTGACATCGTGAAACATCAGAGATAAGTATTCTAACAAATGTGACTAGGAAAAAATTCAACAAATTAATAGACAAAAATCTAAAATAATACATCTTAGTCAAATAAGACAGGATAGGTCTCAACATTATCACATTCTGAATTTGTCTTTTTTATCTTATCTTAATCTTTTATTTTTCTCATCTTATCTTCTTTTCTTTATTTTTATCTTTATCTTTATCATCTTTTAATTTAAATATTTTATCTTTTCTATCTTCTATTCTTATATTTAAATCTTTATCTTATTTCATAAAATCATTAGAAATTTTCTTCTTTTCCTATAAAAAGTCTATAAAATATAAGAGTTTTTTAACTTGCCTTATATCTTCTAATTTCTCTCATTAGATTAAAGAGTCTTTTGTCAACACAGTAGCATACATTTTTTTACAATCATGAAATATTAGAAATTAAATGTTCCCATGGTTTCCTTTTTCTAAAGGCACAAAGATAAAAAAAAATAATTGAAAAAAACTTAAAAATATGTATTTGACTATTGTTATTAGTTTGAACAAAGTATATGTTGAAAAATAAAATATTGTGCTGTAACATAGACACAAATGATTAAAATAAAATGTTGATAAATCAAGCCTCTAAATCTTATTTAACATATTGGGTAGGTTTTTAAAATTTTAAAAATGGATAGTTATAATCAACAAATTAGTAGATTTTTAAAATTTATAAATGAACAATTTTAATTAAAATATTGGTTTGTTAAATAATATAATTAACATAAAAAATAGTAGTTTTCATTTGACAGATTTTTAAAATTTAAAAAATAAGTTCTAGTTAACTAATTTGTCGGTTTTTAAAATTAGTTATCATTGTTACTTTTTTAATTTTTTCAAATGAAAACAAAAACAAAATTCTCTAAAAAAATGAAGAAAAGAAAGGGTAGAAAAATAATTAAAAATAGTTATTGAAAAATCTGAAAAAAAGTAAGTTGAAAGCAAATAACGTAAGGAGTTACATCAAAACAAAAGTTAAAAAAATTAAGAATCCTTTCAATTTTAAAATATGTTTATTCCAAAATATTATCTATTGTAATGTCTTTAAAAAAACACGAAGAATAATGACAGGTACATGAGTTAGCATAAACAATTCCATTGAATGATAACAAAATTGAGCCAAGAAATTGAACAAATAACGGACTAGGAATAGAATGAGAGATTGAAAAGAAGGGTTAAAAGGATTTAAGAATAAGTAGAATAAAAAATAGGGTAAATAGTCAGTTTTGTCACTCAATGTGTAATTCGTTGATAAATGCGTCTCTGAAAGATGAAAATACAAAATTTAGTCTCTAAAAATATAAAAAAAATGCGATAAATATGTCCTACCCTTAACTTTTGTCCGTCACCGTTAATAAAATAGCATACGTGGCACAAATGTAATTATTATTATTATTATTATTATTATTATTATTATTATTATTATTATGTGTTTATAATTTACTGTTCCTATTCGTTTAGTACTTATGCAATATATTTTTTAAATTTCCTTTTAATATATATATTTTTATTATTTTGATTTCCTTGTCAAACCTTAATCTTTAAGGTTAAATTTGGGGGAGTTTGTTAGTCGCTATTTAGGAGTTAGTTTTATGTTGAATATTTGCATGGAAATGGCGCTTTACCTCCAAATTATGGTTCTTTTGTAGGAATTGTACATATTTTTCTATTTAGTGTGATTTTATAGAGTAGATACTCCCATTCTATGAATTAATGTTGAATCCAACTCATTTTCAGTAGCTAATGACTAGCTCAGTGAGGCAGATCCGCTCAGTGAGTGGCATCCGCTAAGCGAGGCATACAACTCGCTTAGCGGGTTAGGAAATCCTAGAAGAGGATGAGTCAGAAATGTGCTCGCCCAGCGTGCAGCTAGCTCGCCCAGCGAGGTCGTTGTCTCTTCTCGCGCTTAGCGTGTCCAGTCTTGCTAAGCCAAAATTCACTTACTCTCGCTTAGCGAGCCAATCTCACTAAGCGAGCCTTTAGAACCTGAAAGGTCCAAGAGCCTTTAAAACATTGAGATTGGCAGAAATAAAATAGAGAGAGTTGGAGAGAGCGCACAAGAGGAAGCTGAGAAGATAGAAGGAAGGCAGTTGAAAGAGCTTAGGTTAGAAGGAGTGAAGTCTAGGGTTTAGAGGTTGTAGAACACATCCTCAACCATCCTTTTCCATTTTCTTTCACTCAAAACTATTCCTTCCTTGTATTAAGAGATTGCATTACTTGTAATGGAAGGCTAAGCCTCTTGGTTGTGGAGTTTTGCTGAAACCTTGATGTAACACTCTTTCACTATCTATTTAATGTTACTTTTATGTGTTCATTGCTTCTATCTATGCTTATTTTACATGTTTGTGGCTTGATCACCCATTTGTATGTAAAGTTAGGATTTTTAGCATTGGGAAATGCTTTAAGGCCTTAGAACTTGGCAGAGCAAGCTAGAAATTTGTATGTCTAGGAATGGAGTGCAATGATCTAGTTCATATTATGTTGTATACTTAATGCAACTCTTTTAGACTAAGTTTGTTGAGGGATCAATGACGAAGTTTAAAGAGAGTTAGACTTATTCACTAGAAGGATTTTGGTTTGATTAGTTTCTCAGTATAAGAATACTAGGATAACGTTAAATAGAGAAAAATACACATTAACATCAAGAGAAATTCAATAGAACAATCTAATGCTTTTTACTTGATAGTTTTCACTTCCAAAATTCTAGATATTTAGTTTATATTCCAATAGACTTTAGTACAAAATTTAACTTGATATTTACTTTGCTTTTAATCCATACAAAAGTTTGCATACTAGATGTATAGTGTCTGAGTGAAACAAATTCTCTAAGGATATGATACTCGGTCTTATCATTTTATACTACTTGAGCGAATCGATACACTTGCCAAAAAGCATCAACACTTACTCTGTTTGAGGAATGATACACGAAAAGAAGAGAAGATTGAGCATTACACTTGTAGTATCAATTTCTAAAACATGATTTTAAAAAGTGGACATTCATTGTAATTTATAAACAACCTTGTAACTTCCTTGAATTTGTCTATTTTTTTAATAGTTAAGGGTATAATTATCTTTAAAATATAGAAACCAAAAAGCAGTTAGCAAAAGAGATATCTCATTTATCTATTGTTAAAGATTAATCAAATAGAAATACTTTTTAAGTAATTAAAGTGGAGTTTTTTAAATTTAAAGGACGAAATTAAAACTAAAAATTAAGATGAGTGAACAAAATGCTATTTTGATCAATGAATTAAAAATTAAAAATCCAGAGGTGATAAATGTATAAAGCAAGTAACAATGAACAATCAGTTATCAACCAATGGGGAACTGCAAATCATAAATGGTGACATTCACAGTCATTTTCTTTACTGAATTCAAACTTTTTACTCCACCATTTCTGTAAGACATGATTAAGCAGGGAAGCATGATAAAGCATGATATAGCAGGGAAGCTATAGTTTTAAACTACATCTTACCTCCTTGATGCCAATGGTGACAAACTTTTCCTTCACGTCATTAAGAGATGTCTTTAAACGGTTGAGTAAAGATACACCTGAAGAGGGTGACATTCGTTCCACAACCAAGTCATCGGTAGCCATGAACATCGCTGACCCTTGGCATAACCTTTAAGACTTCCACTACATGACTTCAAGACTTTACAAGTTTCAATATTTTTACCATAACTCCTACATCCATTAGTTAAATAGAAATAATTGCTATCTGTATAACCTCTACGTTGATAATAACAATGATATTGTGAAGTCTGTTCAATAATTGGAAACACCTTCATGCTTAATTTGAACTGTGGGGCAAGGCCAGGATCAACAAGCCTGTTTTTCACTTCCTTTGCTATCAAATATTTGTTTTCATTTAAACCAACTATGCTATTGTACAATCCATCAATGCTTCCTATAGAAGAATATCCTTCCCACCTGATTTTCTCATAATTACTTGCACTTTGATTTGGATAGTAGTCATAGTCCTACTTTTTTCAAAAGTAGAAAGAGAAAAAATTGAGTTATTGAGCAATGGTTTCTGTACTAAGAACAAATCCGTCAAAGTTGACTTGGACAATAAAGAACATTTTAGCAGATCCAGTATCTGTAAAAAAAGGATAATCAAAATATAAAACCACATTGTATAGCGAGGAATTAAGCAATAAATGTATTGAAAAAGAAAATTTGGCAAGTGATTCATGTATAGAGGTAGTAATAATAAGCAATCAACTATCCATCAATGCAGAAATGCAAACCAAAAATAACCTTTTTCTTTGTGACATTCACAGTCATCTCCTGTATAGAACTCCAGCTTTTTACTCCAAATTTCTGTAAGACACCAAAGCTTGAATCCATTGCATTTGGAATGACAACCAGATCATCCGTGACAATAAAAGTTGCAACATCCTTTACAAATCCGTTGTAGACTTTGTCACTTTTAACAGAAACTGAACGGGCTAAAAGATCCCCGCAGTTGAAACTTTCATTTTTGAAAGCACTCAAAAGGTCATAGCTGCAAGGGAAGTTCATACACAGGAAGTGCCTCAAAGGCTCAGTATCATCAATGTTAAATTTCAGACTCCTACAATATTCTAACGATGAATTTCCTGGCCGCAATTGCATTTCTTTTTCATGTTACTGTGAACAGATACTCCTGAAGATTTGTCACACTTCCATACAATGAGCTTAAACAACCAACTCCACCTGGTCCCAAATCTGACGTCTGCACAAGTCTGGCGATGGTTCCTAATGGCATTGTTAAGAAGCAAAAGAGAACATCCACAAAGTCCTTCCCTGCCTCTGCAAGTATGACTTTGTTGGTCTTTTTGTATACCAGAAGTTTCAACGAAATTTGTTCTTCTTGAGTTGAAGGCATGGTTGGAAGAACTGCCAAACAAGAATGGAAAATTGGAAAATTTTCAAAACCTGAAACAAGTTCTTCTATTGAAAACAACTCTGATTGACGTTTTGAATAAAACCATACAAAGATGCCAAATGTGAGATGCAAATTCAATCCATATAAATAAGTGTAAGCTAACCAGTCACTACTGCATAAGAAATTAATAAATGAAGTTTTTTTTTATTTATTGTAATAATGTAAAAGTGCGTTGCTACACATGTTTTGCATTTCTGAGTAGTCGATATGGCCAAGAAATTGAGTAGACAAATTGCTACTTGCTGGCGTCTTAAATGGTGACCATGATGTGATTATCCCAACATTACTAGAATTTTCCCTGTTACCTGCAGATTTTGCTTAAAGAGCTTACAAATTTTCCCAACACCAAATGATGTAAGGTCAAGGAATTCTATCATTTAAAAGAAGTTAGAAGAATGGAGGAAAGAGCGATGCATATCTTTCTAACTACTTACACGAGCATGGTTAGCATGCTCCTGCTGAAATATGTATTAAAATATTCTGATTAAATGAGAATATCTTTCTAACTATTGACTTAAAAGGTCGATATTACCAGTCTTAATATCTAAATGGACAATAATAATGTAATGAACTCCCCTCAGCACAAATAAATCCTTACTTCAAATTCAAATTGGATAGTCCCTTCAGCTTGAAGAGCCTTTGTGATTCACTGCAAATGAACTCACCTTCATAACCAATTTCAATGACCTGAGAAACACCAGATTTTAACTTAGTTGCTGAAGGATGGTGCTTTGTGAAATTATGCATGGTCAAAGTGTACTTTGTTTGATTTATTTTACTCGAAAATGAATTAAGTTGAGATCTATGTTCACTGCAGTGTCTATTCTCTCCTTTAATTTCTTCATTTTTAAAAATTAAAACTTGTTACAAAATAATGTAAGGCACAATTTGTTATTTGTATTATTCCATTCCATTTCTCTTTCATTTTTTCTTTCATTTCATCACACCTTTTATATTTGTAAGCTTCTCATGACAATAAGATAAAATCATCTATTTTTGGAAGTTCTGCAAATCAACTCTCTTTGATGTAATGTTTATAAACTGTCTATTAATATCATGTTGATTTTTTTTTTTTCATGTGTTCATTCACATGTTTGTAGTCTGATCATCCATTTTTATGTATTGTTTTAGGATTTAGACATTGAGAAATGTTTATATGTTAAGAATATGGGAAGAACATCTAGGTGGTCCATGTCTGGGGATAAAATGATATTGGTTAACATGTTTATGCATCTCTATTTATAATGCAAATTATTTAATATAACTATTAAGGAATTAGGAGTGATATTAAGTGATTTAGGTTCTCTCACTCGAGGAATCATGATTAGAATATGTTAAAAGATTAGGGTAATAATTATATATGCAACGACCCGTCTCGTCACTACGATATCACCCCTCTAAACCGCGAGAATTTTATTTTTTAAATAAAAACTCCATTAATTTGCTTATAAAAAATGAACGTAAAGTTTTTTTTATATACATTCACCAAACAATACACCATTACTTAAGTGAATACACATATATATATAGGAATAGTAACTCAGTACACACCATTCACATAACGGAAAGTAAATTTGTTCATATATATAATTAAATTTGTCATTTACATATTTAATTTAATAAAAAGAATCATGGAACCAACTATGGATGAGTTGATTAACAAAACACAAGTCTCTCCCAAAATAATTCCAACATCATCATGTCGGCTCGGCGGCTCCACTAAAGAATCTCACTTCTCGTACTCCACTGCTGTCATTCTGCTCCCACGAACAAAGGTTCGCGATCATCACAGGTACCAACCACACGGTACAAAAATTGCGACTGGTGAGTTTATTATAAAATAAATTAATACAAAGATCAAATAACCACAATTAGTAAGAAAACATTAACAAATATCATAAGCTTACACAAACATTCACTAGTCCAACACACACTCAACAAATAGTCATCATTAGTCCATAGTTCCAATCAATCATGCTTAGTATGATGCATGCACCTGACCTCAACTCTCAAATGTAATGTGGTACCATCCCCAAGGAAATAGTCTAAGCGTGTCCACACGACACTCTCACTTAGGAAAACTAGGCAGTAAGTGTCGAGGTCACCCTGTCGTGCACAGACAACTCTCCCCCCCTCCACGGTGATTAGCCTGAGTCTTAAGGGAGTTCCAAACCGAGTGACATGCCCTCAAATACAAGTATTCCTCCTCATGAGAAACTACAAGTACTTACTGACAAAGTTTATACTATTTTCATCAATGCACTGACCGTGAATAATTAAAGATTCTAAGTCATCCTCCTCCAGAGATGTTTAAAACTTTTTAACCACTCTATTTTCCCCACCAGGGATATCCAACAAGGTCACTGCACCCCTCATGTACATACATAACATAACATCATCATAATGCATTTTCAACATCATCAACATTTCATCTTAATATCATTCTCAACATCAGCATCATCTCATCTCAATGACATTAAGAACAACAACAACATCTCATATTAACACAATCTTCAATAACAACATCAACTCATGTTAACATAGTCATCAATAACAACATCAACTCATGTTAAAATAGTCATCAATAACAACATCATCTCATATCAATATTATCATAAACATCAACATCACATCATATCAATTAATGTCATCAATAGAAATATCATCAGTAAGTCACACTCCGCATATACATATATAGTTCATGTCGGAGATTCACACTCCACAGGTCTTCAAACAACATAAGTATAATAAAAACAATAATGTTATTCATCAATAATAGATATATTGCATCCCATTAGTCAAAAACATTACTTTCTTGAAAACCAACATGCAGCAGGGACAGGCATACATCCTCATAGTTAGGTTCCCTGACCCCATCTATGGTATTAAAAGGCATAAATTATAATAAACTCCCCTCACCTATCGTGAGCTCTACGTCAGTTTCTCTTTGCGTCACTTAGAGACCTCTCTCGTTCACCTTCGTCAATCCAAAAGCAAGGTTTTATATACCAAATTGAAGGAAATTTAGTATAGATTTTAGAAACAAGGTTAATGACAACATTCGGAGTCAAATACCCCTGTCAAAATATAAAAGGGCTGAAGGGTGTTTCAGATTCTACTAAAAGGAGACATCATTTTAAAATCCCGATCACGCCAATGTGATCGGGGTTCAGTGAAGGTCAGGAAAATAACATCAATGTTATAAAAAGATAACTTTTACAATGTCTCATTCTCAAGGGTTTTTCAAAGGAAGTGTAAAAACACCCTATTACAGTACCCAAAACACAAGAGACACTAAGAGAAACTCAAACTAACTAAGAGAAAGGCTTAGAAGTCAAGATTACCTTAGAGAAGCTTTGAAATAGAGGATTGGGGGAATTTTCTCCACCGAATCCTTGAGGAGGATTCTGAGGATTCCGCTCCGATTAAAATGTTCCTCTCGGTATGGGGGTTCGACGACAAGCAACGGTGGCTTGTGGTGGCCATCGGTGGTCGTGGGTGGTAGAGAATGAGATATTAGGGTTTGGGTGGCATTTGGAGAGGAGGAAAGAGTGAAAATTGTGTTTTCACGCTGAAGAACGTATTTATAATCTGCAGATCTCGCTTAGCGAGCTCGTCTTGCTAAGCGGAAATCCAATTTTTGCTCTTAGCGCGACAATTCGTGCTTAGCACAACTTCCTCTGCACTATGTCTCACTCAGCGGGTCGATTCTCGCTCAACGCAATTCCCTCTCGGGTTGGAATTGCGCTTAGCATGCCCTTCTTTCTCAGCAAAAAATCGCAACGGTCAGACTGTGTAGAAATGTCTAAGGAAGCTCCAAAAAATATTTGAAGATGATCCAACGGTTAATGAATCCAGGATCACGATTTTACTGAAATAGGTTTAGGCAAAATTTGAAATCTCATAATTTCAACTTAGCTCAACAAAAATCCACATAACTCAACATCCACATCAAGAAATTCACACATGACTAATTCCAGACATACCTCAAATCATTCAAGTCAACCATATAGTCAAATAACATGATAAGTACAATTAAACATCGATTTATAACTAGTAATATTTCATGGTGTTACAATATACATGTTAAAAAGAGAAAAAAAATCATTATGATTGCATCAAAATTAGTTTTCATAAGCGGAGCCTCCAACATGTTGCATAACTCATCACCAACACCATCTCACGACTCTGAGCGTTTGTTTTCTTACTCTTTCATGTTCTTTGCTTTCTAGTTAATTTATATTTGTACTTAATCAATGAGCAAGATTTAATTTATATAAGTACAATTTGATTTGATTTGTACTTAATTTATATATATATATATATATATACACACGTCAATCAATTAATGAGTTGAAAAATAATAAAGTAAAAACACAGGATAATGAATCTTAATAATTTTCAGAGTAATTTTTAAAGAATAAAACAAATTATTTAATCACATTTCTTAAAAAATTTGAATGACATAAAAAAAATCTCGTATTGTATTAAGAATGCAAATAATAAAATTTAATGATGATATTTTAATAATGTAAAATAATTTAATTTTATTATTTAACCATAAATTAATATTGATATGATTTCTAAAATAATTTAAAATTCATATACCATATAAAATTATGTACACAGCTAATGCATAGTAAATTTTCTAAATCATAATAGTTTTAGAAAAAGTGTATTAGATAGTACCAACACTCCAAGGTACATCCACGCATCTATATAAACTCCGAGTTCATGATTTTTGTTTTTTTATTATTTAATTTATTGATTTATTGCTAGCTGCGTGAAGTGCACCTAACTAACGGGTTGATATGAATTTTATTAAACTTGGGGAATATACTATTGGGATTTGAAATGTTAAAAATGCTTGTTTGATATTTGAAATTAATCATAAAATTGAAATTAGATTTATTAATTTAAATTTATATAGTTGAAACTTGAAAGTCTTTAAAAATCAAAATTATAATTTAATATCACGATTTTATCAATTAATAAAAAAATATTAATTTTAATTATCTAGCTGAAAGTCTTTAAATTCAAAGTTATAATTTAATATCATGATTTATCAAATAATAAAATAATTTTTTCACGTTCTTTCTAATTCTTACTTATGTTTGTTTCAGATTATCAAGAATTGATTTTGAAGAAATATATATTACATTAAAAATTCTTGTAAACATTTTACTAATTTTTAAAAAGTTTTTAAAATTTAAAAAAGGTTATCCTATATTAGGTTCAGTTGGGTCTACGTTAAATAAGACCCGAAACCAATTATAAAAATCATGGTGTCCAATTTTTGTCAAACCAAATTCTTAAATTGGGCCTATACGTCATTTCTCCTGTAAAACCCTAAACCCTCAAATTGGTCCCACAATTACTGCAAGAGTAGTATTCACAAATTCAAATTTAATACCTCTCCTCGAAGAACTCAGGTGCGCTTCCAGGTGCGCTTCTCTTTCCCCCCTCTTCTGTTGTCTTTTACAGTTTTTAGAATTCATTTTTATATATTACTCTGCCATTTGCATTAATTTAATTTTTGTTTGGTGTTCTCCGTAATTCATGAAAATGTCACATGTTTTCTTAATTGTGGAGCATTTTGGGGATATCCCCTCCCTGGTTGCGCTTGAGATGATTATTAGGAGAAAAGCACGTGTGTGTTTTTCTTGCTTATTGTTTATTTTATTTTTCCAACAATTTGGGGTGTGTGAATGAAAATGCCTCTATAATAAGAGATTCAAGTTGACCAACTGTTGAAATTCTGGAGTTATATGGGAAAAGGAAAAATTGATGCCACTGCCGTGTTTAGATTGTAACAATATATAGTTAAATTGATGCCAACTGTTGAAATTCTGGGGTTATATGGGAAAAGGAAAAATGTATCCACATGATTTATAACAATATATAGTTAAATTGTTTTTAAGAGTAGTAGAAATAGAAATTACGTTAATAATAATATATAGTTAAATTGTTTTTAAGAGTAGTAGAAATAGAAATTACGTTAATAATAATATATAGTTAAATTGTTTTTATTGGAGTTGCAATTATTTTTATAAAATATAATTGGAAAATCTACGTTAAGCCCAAGCTTAATAATATTTATAGTTAAATTACGTTAATAATATTTATAGTTAAATTACGTTAAGTTGATAAGTTGTAAAGGAAAGTCTACTTTTTTTTTCAGGCACGTTAAGCCCAAGCTACTTAACTTTAGATAAAAAATGATAAATTATTGGAAAAAGGATGATTTTGCTGAATTGATCCTGATAGACTTTCGTTGCGTATAGAAGAAGTTTGAATTGAAAAATTCTTTCTTCAACAAAAAGTTCCCTTCCCAATTCCTCCATCTCTCTTTCACAAAAAAAGTTCTTCTCACCGCAAACTTTCGTTCCTTAGCAATTCGAAGAATGGTAGTATGATTTCTGTTCAAATACATTTTACTTGATTGATCCATTAATTTGTTTTATCTTAACTCTTCTAGTTTCTGAAGCTAAAACAAAAATTAAAGATCATTTTCAGCAATAAAAATAATTGAAACTTAATAGAATGAAAGATGAATTTTTTTATAGATAATAGCTGAAACCTTGTGCGCAGACTATGGTGGATAGGATTTTCTTGCTATCTTCGAATGGGCTAGTCACTTGTTTATTAAAGTTTGCATGTGGGTAGGAAGGTTGCTATTAATTGGATGGTCTTCGATGGTGCAGAATTGTGATCTAGTTGCTATTAATTGGATTTCATAGTTGCTATTAATTAGATTTCTCTTAGCACCTAACATTTTGCTTGAGAGAATGAGTGGGGCAGGCTCATGGTGAGTGTCTTTCTTAAATTAGTGAAAGTAGAGTAAATAATGTCATTTGTAGATAGAAAAAAAAAGGTCAATATCCTATTATAATTATAATTTGACATATACGTGATATGGTGCAGTAAAAAAATATACATAATATTTTTTTTTGGTGCTGATATATATGATGTTGATTTTTTTTCATCAATAATTAATATTTGTTATTCTATCATATAAAGTTACTTAGTTTAGATAAATTTATCCTTAATGATATAATTAAATATTAAAATCATTTTTATTGATATAATCTTTATCTGATAGAAAATAAAATATTAATATTAATATTATGAACTAGGCTAACAATCTAACATACTATATTAGTAATATTTATTATTTAAAATACTTGTAATATTGATATACATGAAGTTTTTGCTAACAGAAAGTTTTATTAATATATATGCTATGCTATATATACTATATTTTATTTGTCAAAAAAAATAGTTTATTTTTTATGAAATAAAAATTATATTACCTAAAACTGATCTAACGCATATGAGAATTTATTTTTAATCATACACCTAGAAAAAGAAAAGAAAAAACCTCAATCGCATAACAAGGACTTTAATATGCATAAAAAAAAAAGTACTCTAAATTATGTTATTTTATTTATCACGAAATAAATATTTTCTTATGAAATAAAATAAGAATTTTTTTCTTCTTCTTAATTTCTTCAAAAGAAAATGACATTATTTGTGGATTTTTCCACAAATATGTTGCTCTATTTGTGGATTTTTCCATAAATTATGTTAGCCACGTAAGTAAGAGTTTGGGTGCAAACAACACTGTATCATTTCCGCCATATTATCCTTTATTCTTCTTCAAAGTTTGAGTGTAGCATTCATATTGATATCTGTTTTTCGGAATGATGATTGATGTAGGTGTTCATTCAGTTATTTATTTGATTCTTGCTTTCATTTTGGATCGTGCTGCTCATCATCACAGGTACAAATGTTTGTTACCAATGAATATTTTTATTACGTGTTCACTGCCATTAATGACAATTGATATATGCTATATAAATTGTGTTCATGATGAGTGAACCTTAGATTCCCGTTTGAGATTGGATGCAATGATTCTTGCGGATAGTTTGCATTAATCATTGTATTTAATCTTGAATTGTCCGTTTGGACAGTTTGGGGAGACTGATATTTTTATGGTAGATTCATGTGTTAAGGTTAAAATTATTTTGTTTAATTTGATGAAATTTCGGTAATGCATTTCTAGTTGTTCTCTGGGTGCATACTTGATTATCGGAAAATTAATTTCACCGATTTCATGTTGTGTACTTGGAGACCAATGCGAAATGCTGCCAAAATTTTGTCAAATTTAACAAAATAGAATTAACCCTGATGTATGAAGCTACCATAAAAGACGGTCTTCCCAAATGGGATAGGGCCACACCTATAATAAAAAAGTGAGATTTTCATGCATCGAATAACTTTGAGAGTATGACCGAGTTATTACTTAGATGGATCGAAGTTGGATGAATGAAAGTCGCATCAGCCCAGAATATGAGGAAGGCGTCGAGCAATTCTTACAATTTGCTTCAGAAAGAGGTCAACCGGATGAAGATGGAAAATATTATTGTCCTTGCATCAATTGTTTGAATGGAAGACGACAAATACTGGATGACATACGAGAGCATCTGTTGTGTGATGGAATTAAGAGGAATTATACGACGTGGATATGGCATGGTGAAATGACAGACATGCAGAGTGGGCAGCAATCCGAACCGTTTGATGTAGAAATGGGAGATCGCTTGGAGGATATGATTCGTGACCTTGGACAAGAGTCTTTTCAGCAAGCACATGCCCCTATGTATGATACATTACAAACTGATTCAAAGAAACCTTTGTATCCGGGGTGCAAGAATTCGTTGACGCTGTTGTCGGCAGTTTTAAGTCTGGTTAATATCAAAGCCAGATATGGGTGGAGTGACAAAAGCTTTAGTTCACTGCTTCAAGTAGTGCACGACATGCTTTCAGAGGAAAACACATTGCCTAAAAGTTACTATCAAGCAAAGAAAATATTGTGTCCCATGGGTATGGAGTATCAGAAGATTCATGCTTGCCCGAATGATTGCATATTATACAGACATCAATTTCAAGAAATGTCGAAATGCCCTAGGTGTGGGGTATCACGGTACAAACTCAAGGATGATGAGGAGTGTAGTAGTGATGAAAACTCAAACAAGGGCCCCCCAGCGAAGGTGTTGTGGTATCTTCCGATCATTCCAAGGTTTAAGCGTATGTTTGCTAATGGAGACGACGCAAAAGACCTTACATGGCATGCAAATGGGAGAAACTGTGATGGAATGCTTCGTCATCCGGCTGATTCCTTGCAATGGAAGAAGATAGACCGTTTGTATCCGGATTTTGGCAAAGAGGCAAGAAATCTTAGGCTTGGACTAGCCACTGATGGAATGAATCCATATGGCAGTTTAAGCACGCAACACAGTTTGTGGCCAGTTTTGCTAGTGATTTACAATTTGCCTCCTTGGTTGTGTATGAAACGAAAATACATGATGTTGTCTATGATGATAACGGGCCCAAGACAGCCAGGAAATGACATCGATGTTTATCTCAATCCCTTGATTGAAGACCTTACAAAGTTGTGGGACGAAAGAGTTTTAGTGTTTGATGGGTTTCGAAATGAGACATTTAATTTACGTGCAATGCTTTTTTGTACCATTAATGATTTTCCAGCATATGGGAATTTGAGCGGTTACAGTGTTAAAGGCCATCGTGCATGCCCCATCTATGAAGAAGACACAAGCTACATACAACTGAAACATGGAAGAAAAACAGTTTACACTAGGCATCGACGTTTTCTTAAACCTCATCATCCTTATCGACGATTGAAAAAAGCATTTAATGGAAGTCAAGAGCATGAAAATGCACCGGTACCGTTGACTGGTGACCAGATTTTCCAGCGGGTTCAACACCTAAATACAATATTTGGAAAGGTCCAAAAGAAAGACAAAAATAAGACTTGCATATGGAAGAAAAGGTCGATTTTGTTTGATCTTCCGTACTGGGTTGATCTAGATGTTAGACATTGTATTGATGTTATGCATGTGGAGAAAAATGTATGTGATAGTCTCATTGGGACGCTCCTTAACATTCACGGCAAGACAAAAGATGGTTTGAATACTCGTCAAGATCTAGCTGAGATGGGTATTCGAGCGTCGTTACATCCAAGGTCTGATGGTAGAAAAATATACTTGCCTCCAGCTTGTCATACTTTGTCCAGAAAAGAAAAGTTCAGTTTTTGTCAATGCCTACGACGGGTCAAAGTTCCACAAGGATACTCTTCAAATATTAAGAGCCTTGTGCATTTGAAGGATCTTAAGTTGGTAGGCTTAAAGTCTCATGATTGTCACGTCTTGATGCAACAATTGTTATCGGTGGCCATACGAGACATTTTGCCTAACAAAGTCAGGCTTGCCATAACTCGGCCGTGCTTTTTCTTCAATTCTATATGTAGCAAAGTTCTTGATCCTGTGAAGTTAGACGAACTGGAAAATGAGGCTGCTATTATATTGTGTGAGTTGGAGATGTATTTTCCGCCTGCATTCTTTGACATCATGGTTCACTTAATTATTCATCTAGTCAGAGAAATCAAATGTTGTGGTCCTGTTTATTTGCGGTGGATGTATCTGGTTGAGCGATACATGAAGATCTTAAAAGGGTATACCAAAAATCTACACCGTCCTGAAGCATCTATTGTTGAAAGGTACATTGCAGAAGAAGCCATTGAATTTTGTTCAGAGTAAATTGAAAAAGCTAAACCTGTTGGGCTTCCCGAGTCTCAGCATGACGAAAGAGTAAGAGGTAAGGGTTCAAGAGGACTGCATGTCATCACTCCAAGTGTAGAAGATTTACAACAAGCTCACTTGTATGTGTTGAATAATAGTAATGAAGTTTTGCCATACATAGTTCGTCATGAAAATTTAGTCAAACAAAGTAATCCAAAAATGTCGAAGAACTCAGTGTTGAAAAAACATAACAAGACTTTCCTAGATTGGTTTAAACACACAATCTTGGCTGATGATAATGCTTCTAAAATGTTGAGAAAGCTAGCAGATGGACCTAAAAGAAATGTTATAACTTGGCAAGGATATGATATAAACAAGTATTCCTTCTATACAAAAGCACAAGACCAAAAAAGTACAATGCAAAACAGTGGGGTTACCCTAAGGGCTGAATCTCAACACTTCGCTAGTGTACATGATGACAATCCTTGTGTAGCTTTCATCCCTTACTTTGGTTTCATTGAAGAAATTTGGGAGCTTAGCTATGTCAAATTCACTGTCTGTGTTTTCAAATGTAAGTGGGTTGACAGTAATACCGGTGTGCGGACCGATGATGTGGGATTTACGTTGGTGGATCTTAACAAACTCGCATACCAGAATGATCCTTTCATTATGGCAGAACAAGCGAAACAAGTATTTTATGTCGAAGACCCTTGTGATCAAAGGTGGTCAGTGGTTTTACATGGAAAAACAATAGGTGTCAATGTTGAAGATGATTATTCATACATTGATACTTATGTTAGTCCTTTGTCCACACAATTGTCACCTAATGTCATCGGAGAAGAAACTGACGATGTTCATGCTAATCGTAATGATCACGATGAAGGAGAATTAATTAACATCGTCTAATGTAATTTTTTTTTATTTTTTACTTAATTTCAATTCATTTAATTACATTCATACGCATTTATTTTTTATAACATATTGAATTAATGTTTTTTTTTCACAGCCAAATGGCTACACAGTCAAACTCTCCTCCGCCTCCTCCTCCTTCTACTGGTGTAGCATCGCATTCGTCGTCACCACCATTGAAGCGGACTAGAAAGGCCTCACGCCTAAGATTATTGGCGACTAGACCAGTTGGGGCAGAGAGACCCCTTGTCCATGTGGATCCTGTTACTGGCAAAGCAGACGGTCCCCACAGCAAGAAATTTAGAACATATTTAGGGATCGTTGCTCGTGATAAGGTGGATGTCACATACGAAAATTGGAAGCATGTCCCTATTACTCAGAAGGATTTGATATGGGAGGATATTCAGGTATCATGTATTATTTCATGTTCCATATTGTTTGTTAGCCAAATATTTGAATTTAGTATTAATAAAACCTAATTTACTCTTTGTTAGGCTGAATTTGATATCCCTGAAGCATCTGATTTAAGGACAAAAAAGAAAATACTTCAGACTGTGGGGGAGCGATGGAGACAGTTTAAGTCTGATTTGACGTCGAAATGGGCACTTGCAACTGACAAGGATAGTGTTGATGACACTGTATGCAAAATGTACGGCATTAACAAGGAGAAATGGACCCAATTTTGCCAGAGCCGTAGAGACCCTTCATGGGAGGTAACTAATTTGGGATTTTCATTTTTTTAACTTTAAATGAACTTATTATAATACATTGTAATCATGAGTTTCATTAATGTTTCATTTTTACAGAATGTGCGAAAAAAAGCACAAGCCGTCCAAAAACAAAACACTGCCCCTCACGTGATGTCTCGTGGGGGTTATGAATATTTAGAAAAAAAGTTGATGGATGAGAAGAGAAAGAAAAAACTAGAGGAAGCAACTCTATCCGGAAGCACTGACATCGTCATTGATCCTCCATCTCCCATCAAACGACACGTGAAGTGGAAGCTAGCCCGCACCAAGAAAACTGGTGACATGACATCTGAAGCAGCAAAGGAAATTGCTGACAAGATTATAAGTCACTTTCAATTCATAATTGTAATTATTTTTTTTATTGTGTGATTAAGTATAGAATAAATGTGTTCTTCACAGGATGCGCTTGAGGAGCAGGCCTCACAGGGTTCCTTTGTTACCCATGGACGTCATGATATACTGACTGCTGCCATTGGGCGACCAGAACACCCTGGTCGTGTGCGTGCTGTAGGAGCCGGTATAACCATCAAACAATACTTTGGATCAGCTTCAAGGACCTCCTCCATTGCTCCCGAATACCTGCAACAGTTGACGCAACAAATCAAGGACCAACTAGAGGATTCAATCACAGAAAAAGTCACTCGACGGCTAATGTTATCCCTCAGCCAAATGCAATCACAGGGACTTGCACTGCCTCCTGAACCTGATGTTGGTCCTTCAGCTGCTCGTGTCAGCACAAAGGAGAGTTGTGTTGATCCCTCAGGGAACGATCTAGACACCGGTGACTCATACAAATGTGGGTTGTATATTGAAGAATATTCTTCTCGCCTGGTTGCCCTGGGAAGAGTTTATGAGGGATCTACAACAATTCACAACATTCCCTTGCTGCATGATCAAGTTAAGGTTGGTGTTGAGGAGATTAGAGATGTAGATGCTCCCATTCCTGTACCCACTAAAGAGGTTAAGGTCATGGGACAGGCTCTTAACACATTCCTTGCTTGGCTGACACATCTAGTCAAGCGTTTATCAGAACAGGTATTTTAGTGTCATTAAATGCTTATTTTTCCAATTAAAATGTTTACTGTGATTAAATTATGTCAATTAATTATGTTGGATAAACAGGGAGCTGTGAGACCCGCGAAACCTGCAGATAGGCCAGATGATGAGGTCGATGATCCGCTATATCTAATGACATTGACCATTCCACAGCTTTTTCTGAAGCCATTGCAGGTTATGTGGGATGCTACCTTGTTTGGCCTATTTAATGAAAACTTTCCCTTGTACATAAAGCATGAAGATCTGTCTGAAATTGCACATGGTGGTCAATGTCTCAGCATATCTGTTATACAGTTGTGGATTCTGTAAGTCAATTTAGATTATTGTTAGTTACCTAATTTATTGTTTTACCTTCATGCATAATTTACTTTGTGTTAACAACAATAGGCATATGACTAAGACAAGTATGCGAGCAGGGAATATCGATGTGTATGGATTCCTCGAGCCACAGTCTATCCAGAGATCTGGCCAATCACAATTTGAATCAGAAAATTACATTAAGAACTGGATGCAAAATTCAAAACGAGATGTGTACCTAGGAGCCTACTTGAATGGGTAACTTAAACTCAACAAATGAATTTAAATAATGTATAATAGTATAATAACATATATTGGTCTCCACTGCAGTGCACATTGGCAAATGGTCGTCATTTTGCCTAAGGAAAATGTTGTCATTTGGTTTTGTTCGTTGCATAATAAGCCAGACAACTACCTCAAAGGCATAATTAATAGGTCAGTGTTGTTTTTTAATATATTTGCATTAGCATTAGTCAGGTAAATCAAAATTTTAAATGTACAATAAGAATCTATGTTTGTATTCAATAGTGCTTTGAAAGGACTTGACGATACTCAACAAAGTAAATCCAAGCCTCCTGCTAGGTGGATTGTTGTTAAAGTAAGTTATTTAAACAATATGTTTTCACTTATATTTTAGTATTGTGTAGACTAATTTGTACTGAACGTTGCATATCTAAATTTCATAATGTATTTAGTGTAATAGACAAAAAGGAAGCACTGAGTGTGGGTATTACGTCATGCATTGGATGTCAACTATAATCTTAGGAAATTTCCAGAATAATTGGGAAATGGTAATTTTTAATTCACCAAATTTCATATTATTATGATTGCTAATATATTATTAACTTATGTTTTATTATATCATGCAGTATTTCACTGATCCTAGACCATTGGAACCAGAAAGATTGAAGGCGTTTCGCAACCAGTGGGCAAAGTACTATTTGAAAGTGAAAAATGAAACTTAGGATGTTTAGACAATCTTGTAATTGTAGTTTATATTTACTTGCTTAATTTACAATTCATGTCTCAACATTAAATATGTTTTAAATTTATAGTAATTAGTAAATTTCTTATTGAATTTTCTGGTAAAAACTGTTTCAAAACAGAATGAAAATTATATGTTGTGTGGTCTGATTTTAAAATTTGCAGGTTATTTTTGGGATTTATTGAAAAAACAGACATCATGTTAAAAATAAATTTCTAAAACAACATCGGTCTTTAAAAAAACTGATGTGAAATGTTACTTACAAAATCAGTTTTTTTAAAAACTGATGTTAAATGTCACTTACCTCAACATTTTTTAACATCGGTTTTTAAAAAAACTGATGTTGTAAGTAACATTTCACATCAGTTTTTTTAAAAATCGATGTGAAATGTCACCTACAACATCAGTTTTTTAAAAACCGATGTCAAATATCACATTTAACATCGGTTATTTTAAAAACCGATGTTAAATGTCACTTACAACATCAATTTTTTTAAAAATCGATGTTGATTTATAGATTTATAACTTTTTTTTTTCATAATTCATATCATATAACATCGCCTATTTAAATAACCGATGTTAAATATCACTTACAACATCATATTTTTAAAAAACCGATGTGAAATGTTACTTACAACATCAGTTTTTAAAAAACCGATGTCACATGTCACATTTAACATTGGTTATTTAAAAAATTGATGTTAAATGTCACTTACAACATCAGTTTTTTAAAAAACCGATGTTGATTTATAGATTTGTAATTTTTTTTCCATAATTCGTATCATATAACATCGCCTATTTAAAAAACCTATATTAAATGTCACTTACAACATCAGTTTTTTAAAAAACCAATGTTGATTTATAGATTTATAATTTTTTTTTTCATAATTCGTATCATATAACATCGCTTATTTAAATAACCGATGTTGTATTTATTAGTTAACATCGGTTTTGAAAAACCGATGTTAATGATACTACTTTCCACATCGGTACTTTCAACATCAATTAATAACCGATGTTGAAAGTCTTAAATAACCGATGTTAAAACCTTATTTTCTAGTAGTGCATATATGTATAAAAACTAAAATGAATGATTTTTGAATATAAGAATAAAAAGATAAAGTTTGTATAACTATAGTTATTAAATAAATAATTAAACCAAAAATTAATTAAATATTTCTTTTCATGAAACTAATCCAAACACACCATAGGAATGTACCAAAAAAATAGGATAAATTCGGATGCAACATACTAGAGGTAAAGTTTGTTTCCTTTGTTTTGTAGGGTTGTTACAATCTCTTTTTGTATTTGGTTTTGGGTATCTCTTATCGCCATATTTATCTAATATATAGTATTATACTTGTCGATAAAAAAATTATAATAAATTTTAATTTTGTCAGATACTTTCTTACAATATAATATTGGAGTAATGCAATATGAAAAAAGTAAATTATACACTAATAATATAAAATAATTTTATATTATCATTTAATAATAAATTATTATATATAATAAATTAATAAATTTTATAACGATTATCTTAAAAGTTATAATAATAATAATTTTTAATTGATTGATATTTATATTCGAATACATAAACATTTAATTTATGAAATATTCTTTTAAAAAATAATAATCAGAAATTCACAATCAATCGATACTGCTCTAAGCTCTTATTGAAAAGCAGTGAGTATTTTTTATCAGTAAAAAGGGATGAGTATGATCAAAGAATATAATTCCAAATCTGAAGTTATGAGTACAACCATCGATTAACAGAACGAAAGATCACCTTTTTACGTTGTGTCGCATCTTATTGGTTTACTACATAAATTGATGAATGATCGGTTTACTACATAATCTCCTTCTTTTAATTAATAGGTTCATTTGCATGTGGCTATAGACAATACGACTTGGCTATAATGTAGTAAATCGATCACTCATCAATTTATATACTAAATCAATAAGATGCGCCACATATAGTTAAGGGCTTTTTCCATTATGTGTGTAAGTTTTTGAAATTTGTGTTTTCTACTTTATGTGTATATGTATGTAAATTATGATGTGGAAACATATTATATTTTTAAAAAAATGACTTTTGTTTGAACTCATTTTGAACTTCTCATTTTACCGTCATATTAAAGAAAAGGATATATAATATAGTAGTAGGGAATATGTTGATTAAATGACATGTAACCGCCATGACTCTTATTGTTTTATCTTTAATTATGATTAATGATGGAGCCAATTGATCCGAAGTCTTTTAATGTGCATTATGATTTATGTAATTATTAAATCATGAAGTGTTATGACATCACAAGAGTCAAGTTTGAGAATGTTAGAATAATGTGACTCATGTGAATTAAGGGCCTAAACTTGATTTAATAAAATAAAGGAACTTATTGGTAAATATGGGAAGTTAATAAACTTCTATTAATCTTGCGGGAAGTTAATAAACTTCTAATAACTAACTAAATGGAAGTTTGCTAATAAAAGGCAAAGGATTCTATCTCTGTCATAAGCATTTTTTCTTCTAATTACTATCAAGAACGTGAGAGAAGAAAAAAAGAGATAGATTGGGACAAAGAAAATTAAAGAACTTATATCTTTTATGGATAAAACTAAATTCTATTTATTTTCGAGCTGTATAAGAAAATTATAGATTCTAATATCCTCAGTGATAATTCATTAAACATAAATGTATGAAAACATATTCCACTCTCACCATTTTCATCTTCGTTGCCATTGCCCTTTCAAATCCGCGTAATCCAAATCTGTGAATTCTCTTATATGATGTCAGTCTACATTATTAATTAGTTGTAGCACCTAACCTGATGTTCCTTTAAGCCTCAAGACCATGGAACCATTCCATATGTTAGAAGCATTTATGGTAGAACCAACAATATCTTGTCTCATCCCTTCCTAATCACAAGCAAAATCTTTTTGAAATCACCGCCCAAAATAATTACCTTTCCTCTCAACAATTTTGTTGCATTGTCTTTATTTGGGATGCCATAAAATTCCGAAATATTTGATTTAATGCTTCAAAGCAAAACCTATTCATCATTGGTGTCCGTTAATTCATTTGATCACAATCCTGCACATAAATTCTTCCATAAAAATGATTTATCAGTACTGTGATATCCAAACAGGAAAAATAAGCCATCTAATTCAATCAAGAAGGAGTCAATGATTTCTTGCTATACAACTTTTTCCTAATTTTTTCTTGGAATACACCTAATCCAAAAGTCCATAATTTTATTGTTAAGTTTCCTTTTAAATTTGACAATCCCATTATTGATTTTTTTTTTGTTACATTAATCCCATTATTTACTTACATGCGGCTCATAAATACGTTTTAAGTAACATTATTAACTTAATTTTGGGGTTGTATTACCCTCACTGGGCATAAAAGGCAGCTATCTCTATTCTTGACTAATAAATAGTGTGTTAATATTTTGGAGTATAGTTGTTAGTATTGTTAAGTGTATCGTTCTAATATTTGTATAAAGATTAGAGTAATTTTTTGCATTTTATATTTAGTAAAATGTTTATTATAAAGAAAAGCAATGAATCGAGATGCCACTGAGAGCTTTGATTTACTTATTTCATATACTAAGCACTCATTCTGTTTAACATGAGATAGTTCCTTATTGTATTTTACATTTTTGAAGACGGTATTAGGATCAGTTTTGCTTCATTAGAGTTTACTTTTAGTTTATTTCTTTTGGATAATTTCTGAAACTATGAATTTAACTAGCAGGGGAAAAAGAAGACGAAGATCAAGATAAAGATTATAACATTTTCACATTATATACGTGCAAGTAGTGCTAGTAATAATCACCGTAAGCTTTTGATTTTGTTTTTATAAATAGTTTGCCTTGATTTTATTTATTTATTTGATAAATAAATAAATAATACTTTAATCCATGTAAATGATAAATAATAACACCAATTCAACGAAAAGTACAACAGAGAATATTATGATATTCTGAAAACAGACAACTATAATTTTCCACAATTGAATCAGAACGAAACCCTACGTTTAATCAAATCCATTAGGTGGATAAAATATCAGGTCATCAAAGGTAGTTTGGATAAATTCAAACCTTAACTTTATTGGCTTTTTACTATTAAAATTATGTTTCAGTAAAAAAAATATTAAAATTTTGTTAAGAAATAATATAAGGCTCAATTTATTATTTGTATTATTTCCTTCATAAAATTCTAAAAAAAATACCATATTTTCAATTATTACAAGAACATTTAAATAAATAAAAAAGCAAACACTATTAAAAATACTAAACCAAAAAAAGAATACAAACCAAACAAAATATAAATATTTGACATCAAACTTCAAACACAAAACAGAGTATATGTAACATGTTCAGGAAGCATGGGACCTCAGAAACCGCCACCACCATGATGATGGCCTGTGGTATGATGAATAGCATGATGATGATGATGGCCTGTGGTATGATGACTAGCATGATGATGATGATGATGATGGCCTGTGATATGATGACTACCATGATGATGACCTGTGGTATGATGACTACCATGATGTTGATGATGACCTGTGGTATCATGACTACCATGATGATGACCTGTGGTATCATGAGTTCCATCACAAGTTGTGGTTGCACTGACATCACCATCTTCGAATTTGATTCCATGCACAAGATTGTTATCATCTCTTTTCTCTCGGGAGCAAAAACACCCCATGTTTGTTTTCTTTTCGACTTTAGTGCCTTTGAGTCTCACATTCCTTATCATTTATTTAGGCAAAAGTCAGGGGCCCGAACTTTCCACGAAACTTATGAAAATTTATATGCAATAATGGTGTGAATAAGCTTTTGTCAAAAAGCTCCGGCTATTTAAATGCTCAGTTAAATTCATTTTTTTATAGAGCATGTAGACACGGCTAGAAATAATTTTTTGTAGACTAGATATCATTATTATAAATGATAAATATTTTCATTCAAATATTTAATATAATTATATATTTCAATTTTAATTCGACACTTCTAATTAAGATTACAATTATATATTTTAATTTTAATTCGAAAGATTGGATAATTTTAGCTATGTCAACTTATCCTTGATTTATTAATATATAAGTCCAATACATAAACTACTCAAATTCTAGATTATTTTTTCTTCATTGGAAAGAGAACTTATAGTTTGACATTAAAACCTATAAATGGCTATACAATAATAAAAAAATGATACTATATAGTAAAACAGATATACTTAATTACTAGTTTGTAATTTTATCATTTTTTATCCTATGAATCAAACATGATGTAAGAATTTATAATACTTTGACATTGTTTACCTCATACGTATATATATTAATAATAAAAGAAATAAAAATTCAAATATTAATTAAAAATATTTAAAACATTTTTTTTTAAATACAAGTCTTTCAAAAAGGTAAAAGGCTCACATTCACCTTTCTAATATCATAATAAAACTTGTCTAAATAAATAATAAATTCACTTTGGTTCAAAACAAGGTCGTCTAAAACTTCATACAATTAATATAAAACATATACCTTAATGTCACATCCTATCAGATCATTGTGTTCCCGTGTCCTTTAACATCAAGTTCTTCATAGTCATCCACCTATTCAACTGCTCCCACGAACACAAGATTTGAGATCATCACAGAATCTAAACACAAACAACACACTGAGAATGAGTTATCACATTTCTAACTAATAAAAAAGCAAGACAACTAGATATACATATCTCATAAATAAAATAAAACTTACTTAAACATAACTCACGTAATTCCATCACTTTATCATTCAAAATTGCACTTTTCAATCATCAATCACATTACACAAAAATCTCACACTCTGATTCAAGACATAATAACACATCAATTTCATAATAAACAATTAGCAGACGTATGCAACGGTTATGCTAAGACTCAAGCCTATATGCAATGTGGTACCTTGTCAGTGAAAAACTACCTTGGGGCGCTTAGGAGTACATAACAAGACACACCATAAAATGACTATGTCAGGTTACTCTCACTAAGTAAAATCATAGGGAGACCAATCAGGGTCACATTGTTTTGCGAGAATGCTCCAACCATGTGGGATTGACACAGGCTTAAAGGAGCACTCAAATCGGGTGACCCCCAAGGCCTATACTCCGAAGAGTCTGTTAGGGCCTCTCCCTCCTGATTCAGGTTCAACCCCTAAAATCATTTTTGCAAGCAGACACTGTTTATGAATTATACAATACCCACGACCTCACACTCGTGTTTTAAAAACGTTTAACACAATTGCGCTACAATTTAACACTGGTTCCTGAATAGGAAACCTACATTTTCTCTTTAACACTGGTTCCTAAATAGAAAACTTACACTTTTTCTTTAACACTGCGCATCAACACTTTTCTCAAGATAACATTGGTCAGTTTATTATACAATTCATAACTTACAACACAAGTAATGTCACATCAAGTGTTAACCACACACTTATTCACAACCAAAACTTATTCACACTTTCACATGTCATGTGTCACAATCCACCATCACAAGTCTACACGTATCTCACAAATTAACACATATTCAAGTTTGCACTTATACTTAATCTCAATAACAGTACTATAATCTCAAGGCAACATGTTATTTCACAATTCATCACATATTTCATTTATAAGCACTGCTCATGAATTATACAATACCCACGACCTCACACTCGTGTTTCAAACATGTTTAACACATTGCGCTACAATTTAACATTGGTCCCTAAATAGGAAACCTACACTTTTTCTTTAATATTGTGCATCAATACTGATCGGGTTATTGTATAATTCACAGCTCACAACTCAATACACATGTACCTCAAATCTAACCATAATATTCTCAAAATCCAACACTTGAATAATTTTTGGAATCACACTATAACAACATTACATTATTATTTACATAAAATATTAATATAAATAAATATATAGCTAAATCTATATATATAAATACAGAAAGGAGACAAATTTAGTCTCATGCAATGTCCAAAGAATGATCTGGAATGGAAATAGATGGAAAATATTCCTTATGCATCTGTTGTTGGGAGTCTGATGTATGCTCAAACATGCACAAGGCTAGATATTAGCTTTGCAGTTGGTATGCTTGGAAGATATCAAAGTAATCCAGGATTTGATCATTGGAAAACTGCAAAGAAAGTCTTAAGATACTTGCAAAGGAAAAAAGATCACATGCTTACTTATAGGAGATCTGGTCATCTTGAGGTGATTGGATATACAGACACTACAAAAAAAATGTTAAATAATGGAGGTTATTTTGCGGAGGTTTTAAAAACCTCCTTAATTTATTAAAAACTACAATTTTTTGTGCTTATTTTGCGGAGGTTTTAAAAACCTCCTTAATTTATTAAAAACTACAATTTTTTGTGCTTAATTTGTGGAGGTTTATAACCTCTGCTAATTAAATATTATTTTCCCACTCTTTTCTCTTTAAAATAAAATAAATCATGTTTTCTTTTCGGCAAAAAAAAAAAATTTCCTCTAAAAAAAATCACAAAACCCCTAAAAAAAAAATTCCCTCTCAAAAAAATCACAAAACCCCTCCAAAAAAATTCCCTCTCAAAAAAATCACAAAACCCCTCAAAAAAAAATTCCCTCTCAAAAAAATCACAGGACCCCTCAAAAAAAAATCACAAAACCCCCTCCAAAGAAATTTCCTCTCAAAAAAATCACAAACCCCTCCAAAAAAAATTCCCTCTCAAAAAAA